>NC_138138.1:22477740-22730240 GCF_964188305.1 Podarcis bocagei
GATAGATAGGTCACTATGGGCCCAGGCGTGTCTGGATCTCTCCACAACAGCAACAGCAAATTCAGCATCGGGAGAGAGCAACACGCTTTGTACACGCTTGAAAAACGTGTGCAAGTGTTTACACGTCGAAAGGCAGGTGTGCTTACAGCAAGCAGCCAAGACAAAACAAAATATCGGCCAAATTCCCCCCCCCCAAAAAAAAAAACTCCCACCGGATGCTTTATTTTCCAAATCTTGAAATTATTTCGAATTACTGTATTGGTGGCACCAGTTTACATGGAAACGGGTGGATTCTGTTGTTAGATGTGGAGGCGGCACAGGAGGTAAAACAGGAATATCTCCCTTTAATATTTAAAATATTAAAACTAGGATCTCCTTTTAATATTTATTTCGGGACCTTGGAGAGAGCTGTAGAAGATCAGCTGTTAAGCCCCGGAACCGGCTTTCAGATCTGAAGTCCCCCCCCCCCCCGAATATACAGCGGCGTAGTTAGGTAAGGGATCTCTCCCACATGCTCCGTTTAGATGGGAATGTGCTCACTTCCTTCAAAATGAATTAAGCTAGCCTTGCAGGGTGTGTTTTTTTTTTGGGGGGGGCTCCTCCTGTTCATTCTACTGAGTTGGGGACCCTGGATCTCTGTCCCCTAAGTCCTGCCCTGAGGGCACCACTGAGAATGTAAGAAACTCTTATCAAAAGGAAGAAATGACTGTAAGCATGTGCAGAGTGCTTTCCTCTCCCCGCGGAGTTAGCTACATACACTTAGTTGTTAGTTCCTTTTCACACATCTGGGATCAGGGGTGTGTGTGTGTGGACAGTTTCCAGGCGTGGAATGGCAACTCTGAGCCCCAGTACATATCTCTCTTTTTAGATAGGACTCCTGTTGATCGTTCTTGGTTTTTACACAGTCCAAGGTCGGAAAATGTCTCAGATCAAATAAAGGAACGAGGATGAGATCTTGCAACAGCAGGCCACTTTGATCCCATATTTCCTTGGAAGGAAGCCCATTGAATAATAATAATTATTATTAATTATTACTTATACCCCGCCCATCTGGCTGGGTCCCCCCAACCACTCTGGGCGGCTTCCAACAAAACACTAAAATACAATAACCTATTAAACATTAAAAGCTTCCCTAAACAGAGCTGCCTTTAGATGTCTTCTAAAAGTTTGGTAGTTATTTTTCTCTTTGACATCTGGTGGGAGGGCGTTCCACAGGGCGGGCGCCACTACCAAGAAGGCCCTCTGCCTGCTTCCCTGTAACTTGGCTTCTCGCAGCGACGGAACCGCTGGAAGGCCCTTGGAGCTGGACCTCAGTGTCCAGGCAAAACGATGGGGGTGGAGACGCTCCCTTGAATTCAATTGGGTTTCCTCAGTCCCAAGTAAGTGCGCACAGAACAGCAGCCTGAATTCCCAGGTATTTGTATTTTACTTCTATATTTTTTGTTAAATAAACGCGTGCAAGAGTTGGCGTCCTTCTGATGCCTGCCCTGTTATAAAACATCTGGGGGATGTTTTAAGCGACAAGGACCCAGACTGCAAGGTACACAACTCCGACGTCGCCTTTGATGATCGAAGGTTTTGAAAGAGCTGTGGAACTACTGCCATTTACAACGTCGATTTTATTTATGTCTTTATTTCAGAGGATTATTGTATTCCGCCCTAGAAGCAGCGGTCGAGGCGGCTTACGGCAGTTTCAAAAAGGAATGAATAAATAAAGCCTAGTGAAAGCAATGGACAGAACCCGTCCGTAGTTGTTTCTGAATGAAATACAAGACTCATCGCTTCCCATTCCAAGTTTTGCACGCCTGCGTTTCAAAATCAACAATTTAATTAACACACGACTTTCCATTCAAAAAATTATGCACCTCTACTGAAGCCAAGCTGGGCTGGGTCAATAATTATAAGTGTTAAGCCCTGATCCTGAACACCCCACGGAGATACAGTGGAAATGGGGCTTGGCCCCACAGCAGGTCCGGATGACACAGTATACAAGGAATAAACGCCGGTAAATAAAAAAGATACGGTAGCTGTGGATATAGATACAAATTAGTTATAGGTAGATGCGGTTGCATAACGCGGCATTAGAACGAAAATAGCTCCCTTATTCATTTCTAAGAATCGCTTGCAGTTAAGTAAGTTTACTGAAGTAAGTTCCAGGTCGGGTTGTTTCTGTACTGGCCTGAAAAAATTGCAGAGAATACAGAAAACAGGCAAGTGTAGAAGAAAATGCTTGGTTTTGGTGGGAGAAAGAGGTGGAAGCGGAATTTTTTAAAGTGGATTAAACATAAAAGTGAGGCAATCACGTGTTTAATATAAAGCTTTTGCAAGAGGTTCCTGTTTTTCCGCATCTCTGGTTCATTTCAAGGTGGCTTACCTAATAGATCTTCGTTACTATCATTATCATTATCATTAACATCATCAACATAATCTTTTGGGACGTAGAAAAATAACTTGCCCCAAGAACTGAAAATAGAGAGTGCTAAAAGTTTTAATAAGTAATAGTCGCAAGGGACATTTAAACCGACAACACAGTAACTTCAAAGCTTAAGAATTAAGGTGTGTTGTGGGGGAATACCATGTTAGAGGATATTATTATGGGAGATATGCAGCCCATAATTAAGGACAGTTAGAATTAAATGATTGCAACTCAATAGCAATCATTTCAGTTGCGATGAAATGGTTGTAACCAGGAGTGTTTTTTGGGGGGTTGTTTTTTTTTAATAAATAAAACACCTTATGTCAGGGGAGGAAAAGGTACTGACTGTGTTCTGTAAGGAAATGTGGATCTCCAGGGCAAACCTGTGCTACATTAAACAAAAATAAATCAGGAAAATCTTATGCAAACTTTTTTTACAGGTCAGCAACGCTGTCGCAGGGAAAGATTCGGCTCGACTTGTCTTCATTTCTCTCTCCCTCTGGCTGAAATCTGTGCATTGTAAAAACGCAGAGAGACGGGCAGGCGTTTAAAAGAGAACCTCGCGTTCATTTAATAAAAGGAAACAAAAATGGAGATCAAGAAGTTTGCTTTCTTGGTTAACAATTCGTTTAAAGGGAGAAAGAAAGAAAGAGCCTTCGCGTAGGGTTGGAAGCGTCCGTGGCATGTATTGACTGCAAGATTAGCAGCAGTTTAAAATGTGGATTTTTATTTGTTTATTGACCGCTCCTGTTATTTGAAGTCGCGATTAGTGCAAAATGAAGTTAATTGTTGCTAAGCTGTTTAATACTCTCGTCTAGAGAAGCAAGGGGAATGCGTTGTAGTAGAGAGCAACGATCGTTGTTGCTGTTTAAAAAGCTTTATTTATTTGCTATATAATATGCAGCTTGCAATAAGAGACTGACACGATTTCTAAGAACGTCAGCATCTTTTAAATATAACAGGGTTATCTCCCTCGCCTACATTAATCCTCTTTACAACCAACGGTTTAATTTACAGATTCATTTTTCAGAGGTGAGTATTTTGGGACATTATTTTTGTCATCTGGCTGGGTTAAGTGGAACACCACGCCAACACCCTAAAATGGTTTTTTTTCCGCACCAAGAAAAGCCGGCCTCTGCTCCCTGAAGAGGAAGAGCCATGTTGCAACTTAAGAAAACAATAGACGTTAAATTAAATGCATCTATGAGGAAGCTCCTAGGTGTGGTTTTGGTTTTTCTCTTTATTTAAAATAAATGTTTTCAACAGCTATTTTTGGGATTTTCTGCTCTAGTAAGTGGGAAGGTTCTTTTCTCTATTCGGGAAAATTAAAATCAATTACTCCCCCCCCCAGCATTTTACCTAAATAATAATTGTTTTCCCCCTTCTCATTTATCGATATAATTAGCAAGCTGTCTTCGGAATCCAGAGTGGAATTCTCCTGCGCAACCCCCATTGCATAATTGATGGGAACTGCGCAAGAGCTCTTTAAACAGTAACCTCAGGGCTCGTGCACTGCTTGCGCAGGAGAACGTCCTCCTCTCTTTCTCTGTGCCTTTTGCACAGATTCCTGGGAACTGTTCTGGAAAAAAAGGCCCCCCGCCACCTATTTCTCAGCCTAGAAAATTCCACGGGTTGGGAAATTTGCTACAAGGGGGAAAGGAGGAGGGAGAGAGAGAGAGAGAGAGAGAGAGAGAGAGAGAGAGAATGATCTCTCCGGAAAAGGCAACCAGTTTCAAAATCTTAGAAAAACTCTATAAATTCGTGAAAAGAATGCTGTCCTGGGGGGATTACGGCTGTCCAAAAAGCTAAGCTTGTTTCAGGGTCAGTCTTCGACAGGAAACGCTCTGAAGCCCATCGGTGCTCCTTGCCAGCCCCAAACTTTGTGCGGGCCAAAGGCATCGCCTATCCGCCCACACCTCGCCCGGGAAAACACGGGCGGGGGCGGCGTTTGTGGCACCCATAAGATTTCGCTGACCAGCATCGCTGCAGCTGAGACGCGCCCCGCACTCCTCCTATTAATACAGCTTGCTGAAGGCCCTGCTGGGCCAGTGCTGAGTGACTCTGCAGTGGCCCTTCCCACTGGTTTAAAAGGCAAGATGGAGTTTGCACTCTGGGTTAAAGAGATCCCGGGGGCGGGGGACGCGCCATCGTGCTCCCAGAGTGTTCTGCAGAGTTCAGTATACCTCTGAAACATAGCTCCCCAGGCTGTGGGGTGGCAGGCTGTCAATACCATGTTTTTATATGTGTTGGAAGTCACCCAGAGAGGCAAGGGCAGCCCAGTCAGATGGGCAGAGTAACAACAACAACAACAACAATTTATTTATACCCTGCCCATCTGACTCTGTTTCCCCAGCCACTCTGGGTGGCTCCCAGCATAATTATTGATGATGATAATAATAATAATAATAATAACAATGGGCAACAATTTTTTACTTTTTGAATGTTGTCTAGATTTCTACAACTGATTTATGGTATTTTTGCACTGCTGAATCAGGAAATGGCATCTGTTTCTCTCCATCAGGTCAGGTTTACTGTAAACTGAATGGTGGGCATTGATAAAGGTAAGTACACGTAAATTGCATGTTGCTTCACCATTTTTCAAACTTCAGGGCTTGAACTTCCGTTTCTTGGAACTCCTGGAATGCTCAGCGGCAGGGAGGTCTCTCTTCAGAGTCCAACAGTAGTCAGCCATCATGACTGTGTCCCAGCGACCTTGATACCTGGTCTCCATCTCTTTCATGTCCTGATGGAATCTCTCCCCCTGCTTGTCACTCATTGAACCCAGGTTCTCAGGAAACCGGTCCATATGTGAAAATAGGTAGTGCATCTTGACGCTCATGTTGCAGCCCAGGTTTCTGAAAGCAGTCAGCATGTTGTTGACAAGTTCTGCGTAGTTTCTGGCCTTATTGTTGCCAAGAAAGTTCTTCACTACCAGAACAAATGCCTTCCACGCTTCCAGTTCCACTTCGTTCACTGAGTTTCCGAACTCTGGATCTCTGATGAGCTGAGGGATCTGAGGACCGTCAAAGATGCCAGCTTTCAACTTCTCCATGGTCAATCCTGGAAAAGCTTGGCACAAGTAAGTGAAGCAGTCACCATCCTTGTCCAGAGCCTTGGTGAACTGCTTGATTAAGCCGAGCTTGATGTGCAGCAGTGGGAAGAGTATTCTGTCTCTGTCCACCAGAGGGTTGTTGATGACGTTCCTTTTTCTGCAAGGCACCAATTCCTCCCGCACAGGCCAGTCCTTCTTCGTGTAATGCTGAGCACGGTCCCTACTATCCCACATGCACAGAAAACATGGGTACTTGGTGAAGCCAGACTGTTGTCACAACAAAAAGTTCACCATCTTCAGGTCAACACAAGTAAACCACTTATGCTGATCATAACCAATTTTCTCCAGCACATACTTCACCGCTTCATAGTTCTCCTTCAGTGTACTCGAGTGAGCCAGGGGTATAGAGGCAAACTGGTTGCCATTGTGTAGCAGAACACATTTCAGTGATCGCTTGCTGCTGTCAATGAACAGTCTCCAATCTTTGGGTTCGTACTGTGGCACTCCAAGCTTGAGCAGAAGCTGTGCAATATCTGCACAGTACACCAAGTCCTTCTCTTCTGAGAAAAAATGGAGTTACTCTTGATGCCTGTTGCGGAAGAAGCTGATGCGAGCACTGTCAGAGAGGAGGTTTTTTCCCTTCAATCTGGATGCTAACAGTTCGGCAGAGTCCTTTGATAAGCTGAGGTCGCGAACTAGATTATTCAACTCCTTTTGGGAAAATGGATGTGGAGCATCATCTTCAAGAACCACTTCTTCTTCATGTCCTTCAACACTGGAGGCATCTTCGTCACTAATGTCAGGAAGTTCTCAGAAGATAGGCACTGGAATTTCATCACAATGAGCTACAGGACGACGTGCTATTGACGATCAGGATACTTCGTGGGGCGGCTGCCCCATTAACTTAGTTTTGATCCCCCAACTTTATGCTTTGCCGCACCAATTTATGGAAGATTTCAAGGTTTTATGACTTCAAACTGATCCCTTTTCAACATAATCACCCAGAACTATGGGACCTGAATACTTCTTGTCATTAAAATAATCATTTCCAATCAAAACAATTATTCAACATGGCATTTTACCCCCACAAACTTCTTCTAAAATGCTCCACACAAGCATACATGTGAACAAAAATGTAAAAAAACATGTGGCCATAGCTCAAAAACTTGACCTGATTGAGCAAAAACAATGTGATTTTTGGATTCAGCGCATCAGATTCGTCCTAAATCAACTGAAAAAACGCAGACAACAAATTTGTTGTTGACCAGTGTAATGAAACAGTAAAACACCAAACATTAAGAACTTCCCTATACAGGGCTGCCTTCAGATGTCTTCTAAAAGTCAGATAGTTGTTTATTTCCTTGACATCTGATGGGAAGGCATTCCACAGGGTAGGTGCCACTATTGAGAAGGCCCTCTGCCTGGTTCCTCCATACATCATATTTTATTGTGTGTTCACGATGAGTTGTACTCACCATGCTATTGCGGTGATCACGCATGATTCCGCTTTCAATACTATTTGTACCTGTGAAAGTTCTAGAGTGGTCACATGACTTCATTTCCATAACTTCCCACTGAAATTCCGCTTAACTTTTAATACCGCCAATGTTCTGGTTTATTTTGTTCCGCTTTTGTTGTGTTGCAGCCCCTCTGGGCAGTGATAGGGTTGAAGCATTGGGGAAGCATCGCGGAACTAATTAAAGCAATATAAAGCCACCACAAATGCAATATTATTGGGTCAAGAACTGGTTGCAGAGTACACCTGCAATGAAAGAGCAGTCTGGAGAGGGAGTATCCAGAGGGCCTGTTTATTGAGCATTGCTCCTAAATTGTTTGCAGGGAGGTTACATGCTGTTGTGTCAAAGAGATTTTTTATCCCATGGTTTCCAGTGCATTTCCCTGGTCATTTCCCTCATTAAGTGAGCCAGTGTGGTGTAGCGGTAGACCCGTAATCTGGTGAACCAGGTTCGCTTCCCCGCTCCTCCACATGCAGCTGCTGGGTGACCTTGGGCTACTCACACTTCTCTGGAGTCTCTCAGCCTCACTCACCTCACAGAGTGTTAGTTGTGGGAGAGGAAGGGAAAGGAGATTGTTAGCTGCTTTGAGACTCCTTTGTTGTTGTTGTTTAGTTGTTTAGTCGTGTCCGACTCTTTGTGACCCCATGGACCAGAGCACGCCAGGCACTTCTGTCTTCCACTGCTTCCTGCAGTTTAGTCAAACTCATGCTGGTAGCTTCAAGAACACTATCCAAGCATCTCGTCCTCTATCGTCCCCTTCTCCTTGTGCCCTAGTGATAAAGCAGGATATCAAATCCAAACTCTTCTTCTTCATTGCAAAACATCTGATATTTTGTTTTTTTTAATAATAATATTTATTCCTTTTACAACAATTTGAACACTTACAGAAAAAACAAAGAAAAAACAGTACATTACTGTCAGGGAACTGCCATCAGAGCATCAGGTGGTGGAGGGACTCAGGCAGGATGAAAGAGACTCAACTGCTGAAGCAGGGACCAGCAGGGGGAGGAGTGGGTCTCTGAGGGAATGCGAGCAGGAGGGAGGGCTCAGGGAGGTTTCCAGCGAGAACAGTGGTGAGGTATCGGAGTCTCCCATAGGGAGACCCATACCTCGCAGGAAACTGTCACGCCGTGAGTCCAGGAGACGCGTTTCCGTTAAGGAACTTCTTTGCTGGAAACGCTTCCGCAGACAGCCACTGTCGGACTCTACTAGTGACTAGAGCAGACATGTCTGAGGAGCTCCGTCACACACGGAGGTTTGTGGGGGCGCACAAACTCTGAGGGAGCACGTTTTCACGCACAAGCAGCTAATCAAACCCTCACAGCAGTCCGACAGTCTTTGTACGCTGCCTGTGCAAGAGAAGGCATCATGAGCGAACCAACCGGAACCGGAGGAGCAGGGGCTGGAGCTGGTCCAAGCTTGGAAGATAGATACCGAGCGTTGGAGGTTCAACTGGCCCTGCAGACGGCAAGGCTGGAGGAGAGAAGGGCTCAGGATGCAGACAAGAAGGGGAGAGCCACTCAATTCCCCAGAAAGGTACCAGGATTGGTGCAGAAATTTGGGGGGGACCCCAAGGACTACCATGCTTTTAGGACAGAGATGCAATATGCCCTTAATGTGCAGTTCGATGAGTTCCCTGATGAGGAATCGCGAGTTGCTTTTGTAATTGGGCATCTTGAGAAAGGGGCTAGAGACTGGGTTCGACCCCTAATGGCAACGCACAATGACATACTAAAGGACACAATGAAGTTCTTTCGTGCAATGGATATCATGTTTTCCAGCGATATTGAGGAAGGGGTGGTGCGCAGACAGCTAATGGCTTGTAAGCAGGGGAGTCGATCTGTCCGTGAATATTGGACTGAGTTTACCATGCTGATTCACAGACTGAGTTGGGATTTATCGGCGGCACCCGTTCAAATGCTATTTGAAGAAGGTCTTTCTTCGGGGGTGAAAGACGAGCTGGCACGGAGCCCCAGGGCGGAGTCTATGGATCAGCTGACCAAATCTGCGCTGACCATAGGAGCGCGGCAGGAGGCAAGAGCCTTGGAGAGGCGGGAAGGGAGAGGGGAACGTTGGAAGGAGTTCCGCATTCCAGACATTCCTGAGCCAGCTTTCCCGCCGGCAGAGCCGATGGAAATCGGAACAGCGCGCGCGCGCGCATTTTCAAAAACCAGCGAGGGAGCTAAGAAGGAGGGAAAGGGCCCCCGGAAATGCTATCTCTGCCAACAGCCAGGCCACTTTGCCAGAGTCTGCCCCCAGAGGAAGGAATGGCAAGGGATGGTGGGAGCTGTTGAGGGGGGAGAAGAAGGGGGAGCGGAGCAGGTAAAAGCCAACGCCTGGTTGCCACAATTGGGGCACTGCAGCCAGGCCAAAGAGCAGTGAAAGTGCCCGTGCCAGAAGCTCCTCGACCTGCTCTAGTGATTGAAGTGTCGCTAGAGCTGCAGAATGGGCATCCCCTAAAAATAAAGGCGCTATTGGACTCAGGCAGCTCCTGCAATTTTATGAGCAAGGAGTTTGCTGCTGAACACCAGATACAGACCATCCCTTTAAGCAACCCCCTGCAGGTGACCACGATTGATGGCAGGGAGTTGTTGGGAGGAGGAGTCCGCTTGCAGACTGTCCCAATGATAATGAGGGTGGCAAGGCACACAGAACTGATAGCGTTTAATGTGGCCACCCTGGGAGGCGCTCCCATTATTTTGGGAATGAGCTGGCTAGCTCTACATGATCCGCTGGTTGGCTGGCATCAAAGAGTGGTGTCCTTTGGTTCAGCACATTGCCTAGAACACTGCAAAGGGGAGAAGGGTTCAGTAGGGGCCCAAGCCACCCTAGCGGGGACTGAAGTAATGGGGAAGGTGAAGGTACCACCACAGTATGCAGATCTCAGCGACGTGTTCAGCGAGAAGGAAGCTGACCAACTACCACCTCATAGACCCTTTGATTGTCAGATCAATTTACTCCCTGGAGCACAGCTTCCCGTGGGCAAGTTGTATGCCATGTCAGACAGGGAAATGCAGGAGTTGCGAGGGTTCATTGACAAGAACCTGAAGAGAGGCTTCATCAGAGAGTCCAAAGCAGCAGGGGGGAGCCCAGTGTTCTTTGTGGACAAAAAAAATGCGGACAAGCCGAGACTTGTATGTGATTTTAGGCGGCTGAATGCAGTGACTGAACCGGTGGCGTTCCCTATGCCCAGAATTGATGATATTTTGACCATGGTGAGGAAGGGAAAGATTTTCACAAAGCTGGATCTAAGGGGGGCGTACAACCTGATACGCATAAGGAAAGGGGATGAATGGAAAACCACCATGTTTACCCCTTTGGGGGCGTTTGAATACCTCGTTATGCCATTTGGATTACAAGCAGGCTCCGCGTGTTTTCAATCTTTTATGAACCACGTGCTGGGCCCTTTGCTCTACAAGAATTGCGTTGCCTTTCTAGATGATGTGTTGGTGTATTCTGAGAATGAGGAGCAACATGTGAGAGACGTCAGAGAAGTGTTGAGCAGACTGCAAGCCAACAAGCTGTGGGTCAAACTGGAGAAGTGTCGGTTCCATACCAAGGAGGTGGAATTCCTGGGGTACCGCCTGTCAGACAAGGGATTGGCCATGGATCCCGGCAAGGTACAGGCAGTGCTGGAATGGAAAACACCCAAAACCAAGAAGGATGTGCAGAGGTTCCTAGGGTTTGGAAACTTTTATCGTAAGTTCATCCGCAACTTCGCCCATCTGACGGCGCCCATCACTGACTGTCTCAGCAGTAAGAAGAAGTTTGTATGGACGGCGGAGGCGGAGCGAGCGTTTGAGGAACTGAAAAGGGCCTTCGCCTCTGAAGAACAACTTCTGCATGTGGATTTACGAAAGAAGCTAAGGGTTGAAACAGACGCATCTGACAGAGCCATAGGGGCGGTGCTTCTTCTGCAGCCGGGGAAGGAGGAGTCGGAGTGGCGTCCGTGTGCCTTCTTCTCGCGGAAGCTGAACAAATCCGAGAGGAACTACACGGTGTACGACCGAGAACTGCTTGCTATTCATGAGGCGTTCCGGAGATGGAGGCATCTGCTAGTTGGTGCACAACATAAAGTGCAAGTGTGCACGGACCATAAAAATCTAGAGTACTGGAGAACGGCGCGAGTGCTCAACCAAAGGCAGTTGAGATGGGCCCAAGAGTTCTCCAAATTTAACTTTGAGATTTGTTATGTGCCAGGCCCAGAGAATGTTAGGGCGGACGCTCTCTCACGCAAACCTGAATATTTGGAGGGGGAGGGAGCACCCGAAGAAACCCATATCATTCCAGAGGACCGCTGGGTGTGTGGGGCGACTTTGGTGGGGCAAAGGGAATTGGTAGAGGGTACGGTGCAGGATGCATACGCCCAGGGGAAACTCAGGGATCTCAGAGGGGAGGAAGACGAACCCGGTGGTTTTGAGGAGAGAAATGGGGCATTGTATTATAAGGGAGCGTTATATATACCTGAAGGGGAATTGAGGGAGAAAGTACTCAAGCAGCTGCACGATAGCCCCACAGCAGGGCACTTTGGGCAACACAAAACCATGTGGCTGGTTACCAGGGAATTTTGGTGGCCCAAGGTCAGGGAAGATGTGCGGGAGTATGTGAGAGGGTGTGAACAATGCCAAAGAGCCAAGGGGGAGAGGCAGGCGCCGGCTGGTTTATTAGAACCACTGCCCACACCTGAGAGACCGTGGGAAGCAGTGGCAATAGATTTCATGACTGATCTGCCAAGGTCTAGAGGGAAAACAGCCATCATGGTTGTAGTAGACCTGTTAACTAAAATGGCCCACTTCATAGCCTGCTCACATGCGGTTACAGCAGAAGAAACCGCCAAATTGTTTGTAGAGAATGTGTTTAGGTTGCATGGCGCCCCCTTGAGGGTGGTTTCAGACCGAGGGAAACAATTTACTTCCAGGTTCTGGAGGAAGCTCATGAGCTTACTGCATGTAGAGGTTAATTTCTCGACGGCCCGTCATCCTGAAACCAACGGGCAGGCGGAAAGAGCAAATGGGGTTCTCCAACAATATTTGAGGTGTTATGTTAATGACAGAGAGAATGATTGGGTGGAGAAGCTGGCGTTGGCAGAATTTGCCTACAACAATGCAGAGAACGTGTCCACGGGGATGAGCCCCTTTTTGGCTAATCACGGGTGCCATCCCAGAGCCTTCCCAGGGGGGGAGGGGGAGAACTGGAGCGTTCCAGCTGCGGAACAGTTCGTGGAAGAAATGGAAGCGATCCATCGCCAGCTCCAACTCAACTTAAACAGGGCTAAGGAGGAATATAAGAGGCAAGCAGACAAAAACAGAAGGGAAGGTGAAAGCATCAGGGTGGGGGACCAGGTGTGGCTGTCAACCCAAGGGTTGCCATTCAAAGGAGGTTGTAAGAAATTAAGACCCAAAAGGCTGGGTCCGTTTGAAGTCATACAGCAGGTCAATCCAGTGGCTTTCAGGCTCCGGTTACCGAACCACATGAAGCTGCACCCAGTTTTTCACAGGTCGTTGCTGTCACCGTATAGAGGAGACAGTGAGGGGAGGGTCACTAGGGGACCAGCAATGGAGGAGAAGGAACACAGCTACCATGTAGCGGAGATCCTCGATTCCAGGTGGAAGGGAGATCAAGTAGAGTATTTGGTAATGTGGGAAGGGGAACCGGAGTCGGAAAACACCTGGGTTAGGGCAGAGGATGTCAATGACGAGGTTTTAATAGAGACTTTTCATCAGAGGTTCCCACGTAAACCTCAGCCTGTAGCGAGGTTCCGAAGGGAATACTTTGCCACCACCGACGAGGAAGAGGAGTTGGAGGGGTTCCCAGATTCTGAAGAGGAGGAGGATTCAGCTGGCCAGGACGACGATCGATGGAGAGAATTGTTCGAGACGTCAGAAGATGAGGAAGATTCGTTTCGGGGTTTTAGCCCTTCACCTCCCAGGGGGGAGGAATTGGGAGGGGGTGAGGGGGGCCCTGGAGGGGAGGTGGATGTCAGGGAACTGCCATCAGAGCATCAGGTGGTGGAGGGACTCAGGCAGGATGAAAGAGACTCAACTGCTGAAGCAGGGACCAGCAGGGGGAGGAGTGGGTCTCTGAGGGAATGCGAGCAGGAGGGAGGGCTCAGGGAGGTTTCCAGCGAGAACAGTGGTGAGGTATCGGAGTCTCCCATAGGGAGACCCATACCTCGCAGGAAACTGTCACGCCGTGAGTCCAGGAGACGCGTTTCCGTTAAGGAACTTCTTTGCTGGAAACGCTTCCGCAGACAGCCACTGTCGGACTCTACTAGTGACTAGAGCAGACATGTCTGAGGAGCTCCGTCACACACGGAGGTTTGTGGGGGCGCACAAACTCTGAGGGAGCACGTTTTCACGCACAAGCAGCTAATCAAACCCTCACAATTACAATACAAAAACACTACATAAAAATTAACAAAACAAAAACAAAAACAATTTAAAAACACATCAAAAGAGAAGAAAAAGAAAGAAAGAAAAAAGAAACTTCAAATATCTTATATTTCTTTCCCATATTTCCACGGCCTCCTCACACCTCCCTTTTTGTATTCCACTTCTATTAATTATTTCAGCAATTCCTTTCCCTCTTCCCCTGTTTTCTATCCTATAATTATCTTAACACATTTTAACCTTATTTTCCTTTAATACTCTATTAATCTATTTATACTTAATTCCTTATAACATTTCTACTGAAGCCATATAACTTCATTCCAACATTCTTCTAACATTCATTAATTTTTCAATATTTCTATAAATAATCTTTAAACTTTTCCCAGTCTTCTTCCACCCACTCTTCTCCCTGGTCTCGGATCTTGCCAGTCTTTTCCGCCAATTCCATCTAGGCCATCAACTTCATCTGCCATTATCCAACACTTCAGTGCTTCCAAGAGACAACCATTCTCTCAGCCAGCAAAAAGCAGATGGTTCACAACAAAGTTTAGGGGTCTGGCAGGGCAGGTCCACCTCCTTCTTTAGCATCCGTCAATATCTTAAATTTTACTCGAGGCTTCCTGCCCTGCCAAACAAATCCAGAAGCATCCCTCTGCCACCTCCTGAAACAATCCATCCCATCCAAAACTTGCACTATTTGGAACAAAAGCAACATCCCCGGCAACACAGCAACCCTCATCCCCACCACAACAGCTCGGCCCAACAATAGCAACTTCAGATTTGTCCATATTTCCCAATCCCCCTTCTCTTCAATCCATCGTCCTTCACAGTTACCCTTAAATAAATTCACATTTTTGACGGTCATACTGACCCCCAAAAGCCTCTCTTTCTCAACCAATGCTAGTCCTGTCTCCTCCTGAAGCTCTGTCAAACTTTCCTTTCCCAATTCAGGTAGGGCTCCGGTCCTCAAATTCATCTGTTTTTCTTTAAGTTCCATCATAACAGATGTCACATCAAGTTGCCTTTGAATGGATGGGGCTCTCTCACACTCCAGTTGTATTGTTTTACATTCAGCAGCAAGGGTTTTCTCTCTGACTTCATCCACAGTTTGCCGTGTCAAGGTAAATTCCTGTATCAATCTCTGGATGGTTTCTGTGTTGGTGTTCACCTTTTGTCCCAGATTGTCTGTTTTCCTGTGAAGCTGTTCCAGTGAGTCGTTTATTTTCACTAATGCGACCACTAAGGCCACTTCTGTAGACATTTCATCTGTTTTTTCCTTTCCATTTGCCATAACACTTGAGAGGTTCAAGGTCAATCTCAGAGTCTCACAATTTTTATCTTGCAGCTGGAAATCCCCCTAGCCCAGCTCTTATAAAGTAACCAATTTCAGAGACTTCCACTAGGGGCAAACAGTTTCTATAGTCAACAATGTCCCCTTTAAACGCAACTCATACATTCCAAAGTTAGTTTCAGATTTCAGTTACTTTTTACTCCTTTTTAGAAGCAGCCGGAGACAATAGAAACAATGTATTTCTCTTACTTTGCTAGCTGTCAAGGAACGTTCTAAGTGCTGTCAATGAACATTCCAAAACGTCAGTCCTACTGGCAGCTCGTTTCCAGGGTTAGAGCGGCGGTATTTTAACTCCCTTCACTCTCTCCTGCAGGCATACTCAGTCCACAACTTCCCCCCCTCTTCTCCTGCCTCCAAGGGGGGTTTTATGCTCTTTACCAATGGAAATTTAGACTTTTACAAAAGGCTTTCCAAGACTTCAGCCTACAGCCTCCTTGCCTCAGTCTGTTTACAAATAGGGAAGGCGGACTTGAACCTGTTTTGAACCTCCCCGTTTCGATGCCAAATTAAACGTTTAAAATCCGGTTCTCCCGTCTCAGCTCTACTCATGGGTAATTACTTTGGAGTCAAATTGTCCACAGAAAAAAGTCAATGCTCTCCGGCAACAGCTATGCGGCTTCGCTCCGTGGAAGAAGCAGACAATTCGAAGCACCGTGCCACTCACCCCACGTCGCTCCGGATCCCCGAAACCGGGTTTTCCCGCGAGTAGGGGAGGCGCAAAAGGTGCCCGCCGAATCCCACATTCACAGGCTTCTCCCGCCTGTGATTTTTACGGGTCTCCGCCTTCGTCGTGGCGGCCAGACCCAAATTTCCACGGAGCAGATTCCTCATGGTCAGAGGAAATCCGCCATTGCCAGAGGCACCAACCCAGAAGTCTGAAAAACATCTGATATTTTGAGGAAGTGGAACCATTGCACAATGCCTCCCAATCAACCATAATTGAGCCACCTGAATTTGCTGGTTTGTGTTTGACTCCCACCCAAATATTGAGACACTCTGGAAGTCCCCACAGTTTCCAAGGCAATCCCACACTGTCTGCCAAGAGAGCAGGTCCTCTGAGCCAGGTTACTGAGATTCAGGTGTGCCTTCAGCATCCAGCAACTGGTGGGAATAGGCATGCTTGCATTGCTTGGCCTGCCAGAAACAAAACGTATAGGTGGTGCTCAGGTGAGGAGCATAGAGAGCTCGGGGTGTGGCAACAGAGGTCATCCACTAAAATGCCACATAACAACAACCCACCCCATGCTGATGAGCCTCCTCGCCAGTAGCAACAGGATGCATAAGTTTTTTAAATAAAATTCATTTATTTGGATTTTCAGATTAAAATTATACAGTCACATATCCAACACACAACATAAAAATAAGATTCCAAGGAATCTCTTCGACTTCCCTCCTCCCCTTTGTGGGTCCTACTGTTAATCATTTCCTCCTGCATATTTTATGATAATCCAAATCTTTTACCTCTCCATTGTGTCCAAAATTCACCATTAAACTACAAGTGATATTCCAATCCTACTAACAATTTTAACTGTCTTTAAGATAAGTTATAAATTTTCCCCATTCCTTATTAAAATTTTGGTCTTCCTGATTTCTGATTTTTCCGGTCATTTTAGCCATTTCGGCATAATCCATCAACTTGATCTGCCATTCTTCTATGGTAGCGACTTTATCTTCTTTCCATCTCTGGACCAATAACATCGACGCAGCCTTGGTGGCATACATAAAAAGTATTTTCTTCTCCCTTGAGATTTTGGCACCTAGAATTCCTAAAAGGAAAGCTTTGGGTTTAGTTTTTTTTAGAAAAGCTTATTTTAAACATATTTTTTTCCAACTCATTAGAAGAGTTTG
This sequence comes from Podarcis bocagei, assembly GCF_964188305.1. Lineage (NCBI taxonomy): Eukaryota > Metazoa > Chordata > Lepidosauria > Squamata > Lacertidae > Podarcis > Podarcis bocagei. Next base: position 22,494,314 of record NC_138138.1, read on the forward strand.
GATTTGATATCCCGCTTTATCACTACCTGAAGGAGTCTCAAAGCGGCTAACATTCTCCTTTCCCTTCCTCCCCCACAACAAACACTCTGTGAGGTGAGTGAGGCTGAGAAACTTCAGAGAAGTGTGGCTAGCCCAAGGTCACCCAGCAGCTGCATGTGGAAGAGCAGGGAATCAAACCCAGTTCACCAGATTGTAGCTGGACCTCCGGAACAGGTTATGGTTGTAAACCAAGGTATCACTATAGAAATTATTATTTTTTGAAAAATGTTCGATGTCATACTGTGTTTTAATTTGTTGGAAGCTGCCCAGAGTGGCTGGGGTAACCCGCCCAGATGGGTGGTGTATAAAAAAATAATAATATTAGTAATAGTAGTACTAGTATGGAGGCACTCAATCAGTGATCCTTATAATGAAATAAAAATAGGGTGTTGTAAGGATTAACAGGGTCTCTGCTCAAGGGCAGATTCAATTCCTGGCCAGGTTGGTAAAGACCTCCTGGCGCTGGAGAGTCACTACCAGCCTGTGGGTGTGGGGAGCCATTCAGCCTCCAGATGTTACTGGACAACAACTCCCATCAGCCCCAGAAAGCATGGCCACCAGCCAGGGATGATGGGAGATGTAGTTCAGCAACCTCTGGAGGGTCAATAGTTCCCCACACCTTGTGTAGCCAATACTGAGGGAGAGAGACCACTGCCTGGAATCAGTATAAGGCAGTTCCCTACACTCCTGTATGTGGGGAACGGCCACGGATCAGGCCTACAGGCATACAGAAGGACCTACATTCAATACCTGGAATCTCCAGGTTAGGGTTGGGAAGGATGGACTCCTGTCTGGAATCCTGCAGCTGCTGCTGCCAGCCATTGTAGACCAGCTTTTCCTACTTAGACTAATAATAATATTAAATTATTATTTATATGCTGCCCATCTGACTGGGTTGCCTCACCCACTCTGGGCGGCTCCCAACAAATTATTAAAAACACGACAAACATGAAAAACTTTTCTGTACAGGGCTGCCTTCAGATGTTTTCTAAAAGTCAGATGGATGTTTATCTCCTTGACATCTGATGGATTCTTATCTCATTATACATGACTAAGCCATTTCTCACCTTCTCACCCCTTGCCTTTTCCTGTAAGACCTATTACAGTCGTTAAGAGTCGTCAACAGGCTCATCTCAGCTATATGCCAATCTCCCATTCCCACCACCCTTCTGAGTAATACCCCTCCCCACCTTCTCACTATATAGAAGGATCTGGCAACTTCTGTTTCAGTGTATCTGAAGAAGTGTGCATGCACACGAAAGCTCATACCAAGAACTAACTTAGTTGGTCTTTAAGGTGCTACTGGAAGGATTTTTTTTATTTTATCTGATGGGAGGGTGTTCCACAAGGTCGGGGGCCACTACCGAGAAGGCCCTCTGCCTGGTTCCCTGTAACCTCACTTCTCACAGTGAGGGTACCGCCAGAAGGCCCTCAGAGCTGGACCTCAGTGTCTGGGCTGAACGATGGGGGTGGAGATGCTCCTTCAGGTATACAATTCCCATATTTCCCATGCTGACTGGGGTTATTGGGAATTGTGGTCCAAAATATCTGGAAGGCACCACACTGGGGATGCTGAGGGAGACAATACAGTGGTACCTCGGGTTAAGAACTTAATTCGCTCCAGAGGTCCATTCTTAACCTGAAACTGTTCTTAACCTGAAGCACCACTTTAGCTAATGATGCCTCCTGCTGCCGCAGCGCCGCTGGAGCACGATTTCTGTTCTCATCCTGAAGCAAAGTTCTTAATCCGAGGTACTATTTCTGTGTTAGCGGAGTCTGTAACCTGAAGCGTCTGTAACCTGAAGTGTCTGTAACCCGAGGTACCACTGTACTAACCTGGATGATGGACTAAGGATTGTTGACTGTTGCCCATTGTGACTGGTAGGGTGGAATGCAGGGAGCCCAACAGTAGGGGGAGCCAGAGCCACTGAGAGATAGAGCCAACTAATCCAGATTTTGACCCTCTCCTTTCTGAGTTCTACAAAAGCTGGAGGAAGCTGACAGGCCGTTCCAACCCCTGGACTGGCTGTAAGTAAGGAGGCAGGCAAGTGGGATTGGCTGACAATGGAACTTGGTGGGGCACTTCCCCATTTGCCCTAATAGAGCAGTCTCCATGGAATATAAGGTTAGACACAAATCCAACAGCAAAAATCCTCTTTGTTCTATCTCACTACCAGAAGAGTCTCTACTAGCTGAATTTCTGCTCCTCACCAAGGCACTGCCTCCACCTGTGGACACCTCAAGGGCATCTGCACCCACCTGAAGGACATGCTGTTCTGGAGAATAGATAGATTACATCTCTAGCCTTTTGATTCCTTCATTAGAATGCACATGACATCTGCCATACAAGGTTTAAGGATCCATTTACCTAGGAAGCAAAGTACAATGAGGGTGAAACTCTTGTTAAAGCTGTTGAAAAGGCACTTTCAGAGCATTGGGGTTTAAGTCATTGGGGTTTAAATTACCTGCTGTTGCTTTAAAAAAAAAAAATTGCTTGCGAGGCGACTAATTAAAAACAACAGCCGACACCATTTCTGTTCACTTCTTCTGTCTCCTCTGTCAAGAAGACTTTTATAAAGCCACTTTTATAATAGCATGATTTGTGCACACATCATAAAGGGCATCCAGGCATCCAGGCAAAGTTATGATCATTTTGTGCAACTGGGGCAGTTTGGTTAATTAACTGTGAACTATATTGAATGGAGGGTGAGGATAAATTCAGGTGGAAAAAGAACGCCAATAAAGAAGGTGGAGGGCAGCCTGATCTCCACATGAACAAAAGGGGATAGTAGAATGGACTGTACCGTTTCATAGTGTGAGGAGAGGAATCATAATTTTGAATGTTCCTCTAAAATAAACAACACACCACATTCCCTGCAAGTAGAAAGCTAGGGCAGCAGGAAGTTGATGGGTCTAAAATATTCTCTTCAAAAGTACTAAGTTGCTTTGTTCCAGGTTGTTGGTTTTCTGGCAGGAAGTTTGTTTTTGTTTTCTTACATATGTAAGCACTCAAAATGTAATTCCAGACCCTCCAAGTGTCCCTATTTTCCTGATTTAGAGAAGCCATCCCCATTTCTGATTTGATCCCGGAATGTCCCACTTTTCCCTAGGATGTCCCTATTTTCACTGGAGAAATGTTTGAGGGTATGGAGTTACCCAACCCCCCAAGCTGTCTGAAAGCAATCCTGTATAGGGAAGTTTGTTTAATGTTTAATTATGTTTTTTATATATGTTGGAAGCTGCCCAGAGTGGCTGGGGCGACCCAGTAAGATGTGTGGGGTATAAATAGTAAAATTATCATTATGGAATGGGATGCCCCTATTTTCATTGGAGAAATGTTTTGGATTTGACATCCCGCTTTATCACTACCCTAAGGAGTCTCAAAGCAGCTAACATTCTCCTTTCCCTTCCTCCCCCACAACAAACACTCTGTGAGGTGAGTGGGGCTGAGAGACTTCAGAGAAGTGTGACTGGCCCAAGGTCACCCAGCAGCTGCATGTGGAGGAGCGGGGAAGCAAACCCGATTCACCAGATTACAAGTCCACCACTCTTAGCCACTACACCACACTGTATTCCTCACATCTGAAGTATGAAATGGTACTATTCAGTTGACCACTTTTATCTTCTGCATATATAAAACAAGGTAGCAGATTGAGGTGGCAGAATTCAGGCTGAAGGAGGGCATGCCATATTTTGGAAAGCTTTTCCATTTAAAAAAAACCTCCATGCATGTAGTAAAGTGGTTCTTCAAGGAGAAAGGTTTAGCACAGAAGCTTTTCCTGCTATGTTAGTTTTCTCCCTACAGGAAGGTTTTTGTTTTTGTTTTATAGGTGGGGCAGCATTCAGTGACTCACCCCACACTTTGCACACTTACAACTTGAAGCCATACAATACAGAATTCTGCTGCCTCTGTTCACCACCAGTGTGTAAAACAGCTGGATCTTCTGTTGCTGTAGAATGAGGGGTAGAATCCTGACAACATGGAATGGGCTGAACCACTTCATACTGCAAAAGAGAACCATTCCGGTTCCCTAACCCCCTCAAACTCTTCCTGAAAATAGGAAACTTTTGTAGTGGTGCCATTCTTACTGATGAGCTAGCTTTCTGTTTGCAGAGAATTGTTATGCACAGGAAAGTGTACAAAAATGCCCTGCAGGTAATCTAAAGGGACACTTGACCGCAATGGGACTTTGCCACAGTTTAGCCCCAAAAACTGGTCTGGAAGCCCCAGTCCTAGAGCACTGGTGAAGCTAAGGCAGTTTGGGCTTAATTGGTGCCTTAACAGACATTAACTAGAAAACCCCATGTAAGCAGCTATAAACATTTCAATAGGTAAAGGTAAAGGGACCCCTGACCATTAGGTCCAGTCGTGGCCGACTCTGGGGTTGCGGCGCTCATCTCGCTTTATTGGCCGAGGGAGCCGGCGTACAGCTTCCGGGTCATGTGGCCAGCATGACTAAGCCGCTTCTGGCGAACCAGAGCAGCGCACGGAAATGCCGTTTACCTTCCCGCTGGAGCTGTACCTATTTATCTACTTGCACTTTGACGTGCTTTAGAACTGCTAGGTTGGCAGGAGCAACGAGAGCTCATCCCGTCCCGGGGATTCGAACCCCCGACTTTCTGATCGGCAAGTCCTAGGCTCTGTGATTTAACCCACAGCGCCACCCAAAACATGCCAATAGGTAATCCCTAAATTATGTAATGTCCACCTGCCTAAATTAGGAGCACAGTTTGGTGGTGGGGTGTTCTTTTATGTAAGCCCCATCAAAATGAATGAGAGCTGTGCAAGGTCACAGTACTGTGACATGCCCAGACTGGAGACTTTAAAAATATGCAATCCAAAGTCCAAGGCTCAGTACATGACTCACTTGACCGTGTCTTCCTCCTTATGTGCTGTGCACACTCTGTGTTGCTTTTCCCGTCCTCAGGGGAATGCTGGGTATGTACACATGAGTGGCTTAAAACACAGCAAGGTCATTTCTCCCACAGCGTTTCAAGTTGCATTTGCACAGTGCTGTACACATCAGAGAGGGGGCAGGGATGCCTTAACCCATGGGTAGGCAAACTAAGGCCCAGGAACCGGATTTGGCCCAATCACCTTCTAAATACAGTGGTGCCTCGCAAGACGGAAAGAATCCGTTCCATGATTCTCTTCGTCTAGCGGTTTTTTCGTCTTGCGAAGCAAGCCCATTGATGGATTAGAGGATTAGCGCTATTAGCGGCTTTTAGCGGCTTTTAGCGTCTTATCAGCTTATCGGATCAGCTGATAAGCGGCTTAGCGGCTTAGAAAAAGGGGGGAGGGGGAAAAACCCACAGGAACTCGCAAGACATTTTTGTCTTGCGAAGCAAGCCTATAGGAGATTCGTTTTGCGAAGCACCTCCAAAATGGAAAACTCTTTCGTCTAGCGAGTTTTCCGTCTTGCGAGGCATTCGTCTTGCGGGGCACCACTGTATGGCCCGCAGACTGTCCAGGAATCAGTGAGTTTTTACATGAGTAGAATGTGTCCTTTTATTTAAAATGCATCTCTGGGTTATTTGTGAGGCATAGGAATTCGTTCATTTCCCCCCAAAAAATATAGTCTGGGCCCCCACAAGGTCTGAGGGACCGTGGAAAAAGTTTGCTGACCCCTGCCTTAACCCAAGGCACATGGCCTTTTTGGTTCCTCTGGCCCTGCAAACCACCCCACCCACCCCAATTCCTGAAGCTGTCTTCTATGCATGCGCTGTCATCTGTGTATGTGCAAATTATACTGGAATCTTCTGTGCATCAACAAGTGTGCTAACGGGGGGGGGGGACCTCCCATCACCTGCATCCCACCACAACCCGGGGGCTTTACATTTCCCTTTTTCGGCAAGAGGCCAAGAGGGTAAAATTCCAGCCTGGCCAGTAAAATTTAGGACGGAGCAGGCCTCCTTATGTGCAGAGCGAGTGCCTTTCTTCACCAATAAATAATCACCAAGAGCCTATTTACTGAGAGCAAAGAATTTCCAGGTCAGAGGGTGTGACTTCCTCCTGGCCAGCCTGTGCTTGACACCTCTTATTGTAGAAACTATCCACTTCCTAGCAGTGGCGTAGCGTGGGGGGTGCAGGGGGGGCCGGCCGCACCGGGCGCAACATCTGGGGATTAGGGTTAGGGGGCGCAAATCCACGGGTTAGGGGGCACAAATCCACGGGTTAGGGGGCGCAAATTACTTGCCTTGCCCCGGGTGCTGACAACCCACGCTACGCCACTGCTTCCTAGTGCCTATGTACAGTTGCCTCAACTGTGGCCTCTTTGGCTTCGTGGTGGGAGACCACAAGAAATGCAGTTAATGGTCATAAAAGGCATTCTTATGTGCGATAGGAATGGTTTGGCCAGTGCTATTTTTCTAGAAAAAGCTGTGTCAGGACTCACCATGAACACCTCCCTTGTTCTCTTATAATGGCAATGGTGCCCACCTGAGAGGTGCCAGAACTGAGTTCCGGCAAGTTCTGACTGAAGAAAAGCCCTGGGTTTGGGCCATCCATGTGCTGCACTCTGAAGTAATTGTTTTCAGGGCACCCATGGTGTGCAGTGGCATAGCGTGGGTTGCCAGTGCCCAGGGCCACGTGGGGGTGAAAGAGGGAGACAGAGGGAGCATGCATGTGTAATCAACAGCCTAACAGCATCTGCGTCACCCAGTTGATTGCAGCCACAGAGATCAGAAAAGTTGTTCCATTGCCTAGAGAGGCGACTTCCTGGTTTGCATGGAGAAGCCGTTTTCAATGGAGCCCAGCAACAGAAGCTCACAGCTGTATTGAGGCAGCACTGGGTATTGAAATTTAGTGCCCCTGACAATTTTGTGCCCAGGGCAACCGCTCCTGTGCTACGTCACTGATGGTGTGCTCAGACCATATCTTCAACACCCCAGATGTTGATTTGTCGTGACTCTAAATAACAGAAACTGTTTGCAGTCGGCATGGTTATCTGTATCATGGTTTTTTGCTCTCTGAGCAACCACAGAGGGGAAAGCCAGTGAATATGTTGCTTATCACATTTTCACCTCACAACAACCCAGTGAGGAGGGTTAGGCTCATGTGTGAGGCACATTCAGAATTCGTTTAGCTGAGCAGCCATGGGCTGGGGGTAGATAGTGTGCTAAGCAGCCCAGGCCACCATCAGGCTGTTTCGAACTGAGTGCAGAATCTCAGATTTCACTTTTAAATTAAAATTCCTAGCCTTTGTGCTTGCAAAGCATGGAAATGAGAGCTTTCAGGCACGATACAAATTGCTAGTAAACAGGGCTTCAAGGTTTAATTGGATCCAGTGCTGGATGAATCATCAGATAAAGTTCAGTTACTCCATAGAGACCAGTTTTAGTCAGTAGGGCAGAGAGTTCAGAGCAGAGTTTGTTTTTTAAATAGCTATTTTGGTCTTGATCTTTCACCATTAACAGGGAACAAAATAAGATGTTAATGGGGTACAAAATTTCAAAAATGTCATTTCCTTCTGACTCTGAGTGTATTTTTTTTTAAAAAAATTACTGTACCCTTTCTTATACATCTCAGAACATTGCTATTTATATTGAAGTTTTAGCAATATGCACTTTTATTACATTTATTGTTACACACACACACACACACACACACACACACACACGAGAATGAGATGCCGAAGTGGGGCAAACCAAATTTAAGGGATTGACATAGGCAGATCCATCCACCTCTATTTATAATGCCAAAATTGAATTGCTTGAATTGTGCCTGGGATAGGAAGCCAAGACCAGCAAGGGAATCGTGCTCTCTCAGGATTGGCTCCAGGTTTGAAGGCCTGGACACAGTGCCGTCTAATGGGCCTCATACATCACCTCAGGGGTGGGGAAACTTTTTCAATCCAAGGGCCATATTTTTTGTGTGGGGACTTTCCAGGGGCCACATGACAGACAACATCTGTTGTAAGTGGTTGACAGAGAGCTGTGGAACAGCTCCAGATCTGCCCTACTCCCTTGGTACATAGGTGCAACTTTTAGGTCATAACTTATTGATGGGTCATAAATGAAAAGAAGGCTAATCACCAAAGAATTGGTGCTTTTGAATTCTGGTGCTGGAGGAGACTCTTGAGAGTCCCATGGACTGCAAGAAGATCAAACCTATCCATTCTGAAGGAAACCAGCCCTGAGTGCTCACTGGAAGGACAGATCCTGAAGCTGAGGCTCCAATACTTTGGCCACCTCATGAGAAGAGAAGACTCCCTGGAAAAGACCCTGATGTTGGGAAAGATGGAGGGCACAAGGAGAAGGGGACGGCAGAGGACGAGATGGTTGGACAGTGTTCTCGAAGCTACCAGCATGAGTTTGACCAAACTGCAGGAGGCAGTGGAAGACTGGAGGGCCTGGCGTGCTCTGGTCCATGGGGTCACAAAGAGTCAAACACGGCTAAACGACTAAACAACAACCACCACCACCACAACAACAACAAACTTGAAGAAATTGCTGTGCATTGTTGTGTCAATCAACATGGTGAAGAAGACACAAAAATCTACACTATGTGTTTCTAACCACCTTACAAATACTCCCAATGTTGGTGTGCCTTTGCAGGGGAGAATCAGCTGATGAGAGTGGCAATTTAATTCTCCCCTGATTTTCTCACACAGTCTGATTCCTCTTCCCAAATAGCCTTATTTTCAGTTTCAAAACCCTACTGGGAACTGCTTTTTGATCAACGGTACTAATGGTCCCTGTGATTCCATTCAATGTGAATTAGAGTTTATTGAAGGGCACTAAAGTGCATCTAAAGTAATTTTGAAAATGGATAACTGTCATCCAGAATAGCAGCCTTGATGCCCCTGAAATGCTTGAGAAATTTTGTGGATTCAGAGCAGCCGTCCAACTGCCTTCTTATGCCAGCCCACTTCAAACCCCTTGTAATCCACATAACTGAGGGAATTGTTGTGTGACTCCACAGGGCAAAAACCCACACCAATTCTGTGCCTCCACAGCCGCTGCATAGTTTTGGTAGTACAGTGGTACCTCGGGTTACATACACTTCAGGTTACATATGCTTCAGGATACAGACTCCGCTAACCCAGAATTAGTACCTCAGGTTAAGAACTTTGCTTCAGGATGAGAACAGAAATCGTGCTCCGGCGGCGCGGCAGCAGCTGGAGGCCCCATTAGCTAAAACGGTGCTTCAGATTAAGAACAGTTTCAGGTTAAGAACAGACCTCCGGAACGAATTAAGTACTTAACCCGAGGTACCACTGTACACAAAAGTGAGCATGGAACGCGAGTCGGGACCTTCAGACCAGGGACCAAAAACAGCTCTCCCATCTTCTTTATCCAGCCTTCAAGGGCGTGTCCACGCTGCAGTTTACAGTGGATTAAGAGCACCCCATGTGTGCCTGTTTTCCACTTTGTCGGTGTGATGTCATCTTCATCTGAGAGACAGTCTGCACTCCCCCCTCCCCATTTAATTTGGATTTTCCTGATCCTGAGAAAGAGGATCCGACCTATTCGTGAACTACTCTAAATTCACTTAGGGTTCTATGGTGACAGATATTGCCAAATGGGTTTTGCAAGTACCCCAAGCATAAAAGGTCTCCAGGGTTGCCTTTAGCAATGTGCTTTCTGACACACACACACACACACACACACACACACACCAAAAAAAAAATTCTAAAAGTTTAGTGAGACAGGAGCTCCTCTTGCAAAAGCCCTGGTGATTCATCTCCATCAAAGCTGTTTTCCTATATGTTTAACAGTTCTGGCTTTGAGAACCCTTTCTATCCATTTTCTTTGAACAGAAGCCAGATTGAAAGGTTCGGAATTTCCCAGTTCCTCCCTGGATTCCATTTTTTAAAAGCAAAACAAACCTGTGTTACAATTCTAATCCTCGGGTTGATTTTAATTACATATTGTACAGTGCTGTTAAAATGTTAGTATTCGCGCACTTGGAGACTTTTGGCTTGATGCAATTTGACCTTGGCAACTTTTTGATGAATTTGCCCGTTAGTTCTAAAGATTCATCCTTCGTCAGCTCGGTTTGTCATACTAGAAAATACAGGATCAGATATCATCACCACCAACACTTCCACAGTGAAGGCCAATGTAGCAAACACCACCAGTTGCAGTTACTCTGCAAATTCCAGCCTATTTCAGAACTCAAGTCCTCTTTGTGGGTTTCCCAATAGCCATCTGGTTAGTCAATTGAAGAACAAGAAGCTAGGCTCAGTGAACCTTTGGGCTGATCTACCAGGATTTTTCTTATGTTCTTATCGTGCCTTGGCCTTTTATTGTTTGTTAGATCAGACTGTGTTTACTTAGCAGCGAAGGGAAGACACATCCTCAAAAGACGCGCACATATTCTAGAACTCAAGCACACTACAGTGGTACCTCGGCTTAAGTACTTAATTCGTTCTGGAGGTCCATTCTTAACCTGAAACTGTTCTTAACCTGAAGCACCACTTTAGTTAATGGGGCCTCCTGCTGCCGCTGCACCACTGGAGCATGATTTCTGTTCTCATCCTGAAGCAAACTTCTTAACCTGAGGTAATATTTCTGGGTTAGCGGAGTCTGTAACGTGAAGCGTATGTAACCTGAAGTGTATGTAACCCGAGGTACCACTGTATTGAGACATATCCTTGGCTTCAGACCTTAGTAAGAGATGCCCACAGGACCAAGTGTTTGCTCCTCCATCCCCCAATCTCTCTTTCTCGCACACGCACACATACAGCTCCCCTCTTCCAAGCAAACAAAGAGGTACATGATGGGTGTGTGCCTTCAAGCGACTGAAACCTTCTCCCTTTGACCTTTTAAAATTCTTTACTTGTCTGGCTGGCTACTATACATACACCTGCTCTGTTGACATATCCTCTGTCAACCTCTTAAAGGGCCCTGCAAATAAACTGAAACCCCTCTGAGCTGTCTGGGACATTTGCTCCGCGTTATTTTTGTGCATCTTTTTCCCCCCGTGGAGAAAGTGCTTCTGAGACATTATTATTTCTCAGCCTCGGCTTGTAAAGACAAAGTTCGGAATGGAAGGTCACTCTTCATTCGCGACTACCTGAAAGGACGATCGGACTTTGCCAGTCTATGCGGAAGGGGGTTAAAAGCGGGGAGGAATCACAATTTCAAATGCACAGTGTTAAAAAAAAATAGTCGCATTATTAAATTAGTCATTAATATTCCACTCTTCCTTCTGAGGGAGCCCAAGGCAGCAAACACATCAATAATGAAACAATGGGTTTTTAAAACCGCTAAAATGTTCTAAAAACAGTGATCCAATGCTCAGAGTAAACTCACTGAAATTCATGGACCTAACTTCAATTTATTCACTTCATCAGGTCTAGTGTTGGCCACAACTAAGTCACACAAATATTGGTGTTAATTTCTAGAACTGGAGGCAGTTTCTATACAGCAACTGGTTGACAACTGTGGAAGGAGAAATGTGTTTTGCACAAGAGAATTTCCTATCTTGATCAGAAAATCAAAAAGGCAACAGATGGGTTTCTGTTGATCACATATTCTAGCAAGGATCCTAGGGTTTAAGACAAGCACAGGCACACAAAAAACTTCTAACTTGCTTAATGGATATAGCAAGACTTGGCACTGCTAAATTCTGGAGAACTTTGAATACAGACCTTTTGAGGCCCAATTTTTACAACTTTGGAACCTAATATTAATGAACAAACCAAGCACTTGCATGCGAGGAAAAACTGAGAGGCAAAAAAATCAAACCCTCTTGCTTCAGCTTGGTATAGTTTGCTTTTATATGCGACATCAAAGGAGCATGGCTACAGACCACCAACAGTGCATAGGAGTCTGTGGAATGGCACCTTTATCTAATAAGCAAAATAAATTTATTGTCCGATGCTACTAATTTTGTGCACTGTATTTCTGCATGGTAGGGTGGAGGGGTTGCTCTCTGTCATAGTCTCTTCTTTTTTGTATTGTTATCTGAAAAATAAAAATAAACAAATATATGAATGAATTTAAAAAATGCAAATAAATAAACAAAAAACAAAAAGACCGGACTGGGCAACCTTTTTGCCCCTGACGATGACATGAGGTGAGTGGGTGGGTGCAGTGCTATTTTTTCCAGAAAATGAGGTGCCAGGACTTGCCATGAACCTCGTTCTCTTATAATGGCAATGGCACCCACCTGAGAGGTGCAGGAACTGAGTGTCAGTGACTTTTGGCTGGAAAAAAAGCCCTGGTTGGGTGGAGGCTGCATGGCAGTGGGAATAGCTGGGCCTGGCAAAGGGCAGGAAGGAGGAAACGGTTGTGTGAATGTGGATATGTGCACACATTCACATAAACTCACAAACATACACACATACTAGAAAAATTAACCAAAAAACTGAAACTGAGACGGGGACAAATAGAAGAAGACGCCTTCACCCCGGTATGGCTCCCCTTTATCACATACACAGCCCAACAAGACATTGACAAAAATCCACCAACAGCATACCAATAAATATTGCTAACCTGATCCAAAACACTCACCCACTCCACTCACACATGAAAACAAAGATCACCACAGGCAATCACAAACAAACAACCCCACCCTAGGCCAACTCCAAACTCTCTCACCACCAAAGGAACACAAGTGAATAGCATAGAACCTGCACAAGCGACGCTGACACAAAACCCCACATATATTAAGCATAATAGAAACATTGCCACCCCATCCCACCCCCACCCATCTCCCACCCACTTTCCCCCTCTTCTTCCAAATGTCTCAACAAATCAAACTGATCTGTAAAAAATGTTACTTGGAGGGGGGAAAGAGAGAGAGAGAGATTGCACATACTTTTGTAAACTAAGAAAATCTTTAATAAAAATACATTTAATAAAAACATATTCATAGGTGCATGAAAGGCAGGCGTTTAGCAACTGAAGTTGGTCCTCGTCTCTCCTTTTCCTTGATGGTGGGAAACCAGTAATCATCATCATCATCATCATCATCATCATCATCATCTTTTATTTATATCCTGCCCTCCCCAGCCAAAGTCGGACACAGGGCAGCTAACATCAGATGTATAATATTAGTATAAAATCAAACAATAATTAAATTACCTCCTAAAAACAGGTCAAAATCAAATTAATTAGATGGCTTTCCGCAGGGTTAAGGCTGGGAACAGTAAGTGCTCATTTGAATCTTTGCCTGCCATACAGCTGCTAAAGAGAAGTGGTTCTGCCATGGGTGAAACTTCTAACCTAAAGAAGCAAGAGAGGTTCTTTAAGAATGTCAGAGCTTTGGTTGGCTATGTAGGATTCCAATCCTTTGCCCATAGCTCTGGCATTCTTTGTGATTTTTAAAGCACATCAGTAACACAGAGCTGCAAGCACCCAGACAAGTATATCACCCTCTTCTCCTCCATTGCTGGAACCCAGTGTTGACTCAAAGGAAATACACTTTTCATATGCTCACCCGACTCTAGGAACGCTCTTTGAATTTCCTGTTTTTCCACCCCTAGTACTGTCACTAGGAATGGAATGATCTGTCAGTTTGGGTTCGCTCAATTTCTCATTTTCCAGTCTGAGATTCAGTTCTCCATGTTTATGCAGCAATTTGCAAATTAAAAAAAAAATTAAAATCCTCTTAAAAATTCTTCAGCATGTTAATGTGAATTTCTTCTAATAAACAGATTTTTGTATGGTGTTTTGGTGCACATTTTTGCAAGCAATTTCTCCTAATACAGTGCATTATTTTTTACTAATATATTCATTTTTAGGCACATTTCCCCCTAATATGTGCTGCTTTGTAAACACTGGAGAAATGTGTCGCAAAATTCAGACAAGTGTGAATTTTGACAGATGGCCGTGTTGTATCAGAAGGTGTGAATTTCTTAAATTGGGTTTTAAATGAAAGCTGAATCAAATTCCTCGCCCATCCCTAAATAGCAAACACAGTTTGCTATTTAGCATTCTGGGAAATGACTGATCAGCACCTGTTTTCTTCTTATTCCAGAGAGGGAGCCATTCTTGCCTGATGCCAAAAAAATACGAAACCCAAATACTTAAAAAGTAATCGGTTTACTTTTGCAGTAGCTTTTCTGGGTCTGCTTCATGATGAAATGTTTGGGAATCCATGGAAATTTATGCCACAATCAATCAATTCACCTTAAAGGTGCCTCAAAATTCTGTTTTCTTCTCATGATGTAGCTATTTAGTGTGTTCCTTCAGAGAAGAGAAAACTTGCCCATTGATTCCCATGAGGAGCTGCCTCTATGAACCAACCCAAAGAGCGTTGAGAATGAAGATCAATTTGCAAAGTCTAGGATAAATGAGGGTTTGTTTCGATCTCCAAGTGGCTTATCAAATCTTGCATTTTAATATATTTCTGCAAAAAAAAAGGAATTTGCTTCTTTATGTATTAAAAAATCTATTTATTTCAGACATTTCCTCGTTATATTTTGAAATACACAATCCTTCTTCTGTGGGGCACAATTTAGAATGACCAGGGAATATAAATTAGCAAACAAGCACCAATAAACATAAATAAAAATAAGGAGGAATGGTTAGAAGTATTTTTTTTAAAAAAATATTTGCTTGAATACATGTATAAAATAATTCAGTAAATCCTATTCCAATTTGTTTTAATTGTTTTTAATGTTGAATTTTACATTATTGTAAAATTACAAAGCTTGTAATTGTGTGTGCGTATTCTCTCTCTCTCAGTTAGAATCTCTCTGATTCTATGGATTATTAGAGTATGTCCAGTTGACCGAGTCAACCACACACACAATTAATTAATTAATTAATTAATTAATACCTGTTTTAAACTTCCTCTCATCCTTGTGGGGATCAAAGTGGTATACAATGGGCAGGACTAAGCAAATCATGCCAGGATAAAACACAATAATAAAACAAGAACAAGGCAGAATTTAAAGCAATGAAAGCACTAACCAATATTTAAAATGCTTGATTGTATGAAAAAGATTTTAGCTTTTATGTTTTTAAATGAAAGTTGCTTGGAGACTTTCAGAAGCTACTAAGAAATCTGATCAACAACAACAGCAACAACATCCCAAAAAAGATTGTCGTGTCACTGCCAGTTTTATCGTTGTGGGGAGGATATTCTGCAACGGGGGGCCACCATGGAAAAGGCTCCCTCTTTCTTTTCTCCCACCTTCCACGGCAAAAGTACTCAGAGGAGAGCCTCGAGTGAGAATCTTAGAACTTGGCTTCAAGCTCTTACAAAACTATAATCAAATTTGAATTAGCTGTAGCCTGTAATTACTGTGAGGTTTTATACCTTGTTAATATTTCCCCCAAAAAACTATCACACCACCTTTGGATAGTAGGAAGGTTTTTATCCCTTCCACCTCGTATTTTGCCGTTCCATTTAGGAACTCTGTCGCTTTTATTATTATCGCTTCTCTGATCACCAAACCCTAAAAGACTCTGATAGGATCAAAGGGGGACTTAAAGCTCTGTAAGTTGCTTCGAGTATTTTTAAACCGGTATCTTTGCACCTTAACACACGCTCCCTCCAACCGATATACGAGCCTGTTTTGCTACACGTCTTCCAAATATTAGTGCCCCCCCCCACATTGCTTCTTCATAAATGGCATTTTATGGGGTGATGCATAGATACCACCTTGAAAGCAATTTAAAGGCAAACTCTTCAATATTCCAGGATGTGGATTTGAGAGATTTAGAAGGTTTGAGAGGTTTAGAGGGATACAGTTTTCACAGTAGTCCTTATCCCCACCCGCTTCTTGCATGCAGTCCAAACTTGCAGTAAAGTTTGCTGGCGACTCTAGCACTAAAAGCAAGTCACAACTCACCGGGCAAAATCTTGCGGGTTTGGTGCGTTAATCCCATTGCAAGGGTCCACTTCCTTACCCTGCGCTGCGCTTTTTCTGCGCCTCCGACATCGCAGGCGCCTCCGCGGGTGCGCTGAGGGGGAAAAAAGGAAGACCTCCATCCCTTCCCGATTTAAGTCTAATGAAGGGACTCGAGCTTGGGAACCCCCGCGTTAAATTAGATATTTGAAATGCAGAAATAATTATGCTCTTTGTCTACTTAACGATCATTATTTTTAAAAAAAACTGAAAACACCATATTTTTAAAAAAGGATCTTGCTTATGGTGTGTGACGTTCTCTAACGCTCTGTTTGGTTGTAAGCCGTCCTGCGCCCATTTTTTCTGGTGAAAGGCGGTATAGAAATATAATAGCTATAAACAAATTTTGGATGGGATGCGCCCCCAATTCCCTCTCCCTTGGCTTTTGTTTTGTTTTGTTTTACGAATATGCTGCGGTGTTGTTTACTTCAGAGGAACCTGAGTCTAAAAGAGGAATTAAGCCGCCTTGAGTCCCGGTTCTGGGGGAAAGGCGGAATAGAAATAAATTAAGTACAGTAACTATTTTTTTAAATGCCAGTCGAATGCTCTATACATTCCAAGCTGGGTTCCCTTCCTACCCACCCGTAGTTGCAATGACAGTTATAGAAATCTTTGGCTATACAGATGTCTGCTTGGGTGTTGTTGCTGCTGCTGTTTTCAGCGTGCGCGTCTGTCTGTCTGTCTGTCTGCTTCTATGCAGAAACTACACCTGTCGCACTGAGAATTTTCATTCCTGCAGCTCAATACGCCCGCGCGCTCATTTGTAAACCCCGTGGTCTTCAGCGGAGCTTATGCCAAGGTAAATGCGAATAGCATCGCAACCTACAACCCCATTTTGTGTAGCTATTTATTTTTATTCTTTTTGTATCTATCCAAGCCACTGTGGTCAGCAGGTAAACGATCCAACCTTCCCCACGCCTTGGCGCCATCTATAAGCCAAAATCTAAAATTTAAAAAGGGCAGATCTATCCTTTCCCCAGCAAAACACACAACATTCAGACCTGCTGATGCCCTTGAAAATATGCCTCAAGTTGTGAGTTTCCTGCCTACTAATTTCAGTTTTGAAGAAGGCAAATAAGTGTCCATTCTACCGTCCATCGTTGTATGGGGGAGGGACGACTATCTATTCTAGAAAATCATCCCATTCCTTGTATGGGAATATATAGACTGCAAATGAGTCGGGTGCCCAAACCGGGCACTTTAGCCATTTGCGCTACAGTAGACCTCAACACGAGGAGAATTCTTCTCGTTCAGGCTAAGGAGAGGCGCCCCACCTTGGCCGATGCAAATCAAGTCTTGGAAAACTAATACGCGCCAAAGGCCAGCCTGCAGCACAATCCATAACAGCAGAAGTGGACATTCGTTTTAGGAGAAGTGGACAATGATCTCTGGTCGCTGTTTAGACAAAGTTAAGCAATTGTAAGAGGAATTAGTTCAAGGGGAAGTGATAGGCAGCCAGATCCAACACACACGGGAAGTCTCACCAAATTCGTTGGAGGCATAGATATAGATATAGATATAGATATAGATATAGATATAGATATAGATATAGATATAGATATAGATATAGATATAGAGATATAGATATATGCAAGTTTAACAGGAAAGCACATACAAAATAAGAATGAAAGAAAAATGGAATTCAATAATTGTAGGAATGATAATGATAACAATGCAAAACACACACACTTCAAGTCACAGTAAAGATGAAAGAACCATCAATGAATCCAATTTAAGTCAAGCATCTAAGTCGATATAAACCCAACAGATTTCCAAATAGGCATCTGCACGAAATTGGCCTTTACAAGAAAGGATTGTAGACTTAAATAAGCGCTTATTAAACCTTCTCAATGACGCCAGTAAGATTTCAGATCGTGCCCCTTGTGGGTCTGGGAGGAGGAATCCTGTGACAATGAGAGCAGCGTGGCACTAGTGTGCCTAGTCCTTAAGAAAATCAAGGAGTCGTGGGATTTTGAGGCTTGGGAGGAAATGTCGGAATGCATCAAACCTAAGAAGAGGAACTGATCTCACCCGCTTTTCCGCACTGTACCCTAATATGTATATGTGCGAGTGTGTGCCCGAGAGAGAGGGTGAGAAAGAGAGAGCGCTTCTCAAGAAAGTGCATTAAAGAAATGTCCTGGCTCAGTAATTTATTTTTTTACATTACTCAGTTCCAGGCGATGGCTTATAATTGAACTGTGGCACTGACTCGGCCTTAGTCTCCCCCATCCTACCCCATCCCAAATAACCCTGCTGATACTCTTTTAAACCGCGTAGACTTTTGTATTACATTAAGAGGCATATAAATTGACTAAATAAAATAAATTAAAATAGGGAATAATAATAATAATAATAATAATAATAATAATAATAATAATAATAATGTGATATATAAATATTACTATCGTTATGAAATAATGCATCATTCTCATCTGGCTCTAGCTGTAACTCGAAAAAACTAACCAAGCACTTCTTCTGCCCGCTCCATTCCTTCTCAAAGATAGGTTGTAGGAAGCGTTCATTAGATATGGCGCTTTCCAGTTGCTTCTACCTGGCGCTTTAATTTCTAAGGCTCCGGAGGGCAAACGAAAGCGCAGCAGAAGAACCCACCCGCCACCAAATTGCCTTCCCAAAATACGCGGGAGAGAAGTTGCTAGAAACAGCGTATTGACGCAGGTGAGAAAGAAAGAAAGACTGCCAGGGTCGTATACCCACTTTCCTGGGAGTAAACATCATAGAACTAGAACTCAGTGGAACTTAACCTCTAAGGAGGCATGCTTACGGTTGTTTTTGAAAAGGAGGAAGGTTTGGTTTTATTACACCTGCCGTTTCGACCCTCCCAGTTATTTTATTTTGAGCACAATCTAACAGGGACTTGAGAGGGAGAACTTGTTTTCCAAGTTGCTGTTTTCAAGAGAAATTGTATCTTTGCTTGCTTGCTTGTTTGTTTTTATCTGCTTCTCCAATAAAAAGCAGTCCGGTGCCTGCTATACATGCACCACTAATGCTCTAATATGTTGCAGAACACCCAGCCACAAGAAAACAATAGTTTGGGTAAAGTTGCCATCCTGTACGCATTTGCCTGGAGTAAATTTTCTTGGGCTCAGTGACACTTATTTTTGTGTAAAGGCTGCACTGTAAAACTGCTACATTTTAACAAAAGCCCCTAAAAGGTTTCGGTAACCCTGTAGAATTATCTCAAACATGTTTGTTGTTGTTGTTGTTTAGTCGTTTAGTCGTGTCCGACTCTTCGTGACCCCATGGACCAGAGCATGCCAGGCACTCCTGTCTTCCACTGCCTCCCGCAGTTTGGTCAAACTGCATGTTTACTCAGAAGTAAAACCCACCGAACATGAGACTTCGTGCTACAGTAAGCGTTTGAGGATGAAGATGGATGGCCGAAAATGCAGCCTTACAGCCTGACTTAGCCAAGAACAGTTTGTTTTATTTTCAATTTTAGCTTATTAAAGATGCAATCGAAAGCTGAATTGCTTAGAAGTCAATTTAATTGATATCAATTGTGTGTATGTGTTTTGAGACTTGTCGGCTTGTTTGCTTCTTTGTTTAATACACTAGCGGTACCACCCTCAGCTGAGTTGCTTAGGTGTGACTTTCATCAAAATCAGTGAAATGTGCTTATGGGTGCTGCAGAATCAGCACCCCATTTTCCCCCTTAAGCTCTTCTGTTTAAGAACTGTGCCTTCAAAATACCCTTATGGCTTCCTCCTCTTGGCCCAATATTTGAGGTTTCTTTTTGGCTCCAAATTCAGCAAAATAAATGTGACAAATCTGACACCTTTGAGCTCGGTTTTTAAAAGGCAGCCATGGAATCCCGTGGCTGTCTTTGTGAATAAATTATCTGTTATTGCACATACCGAAGGCAACTTGAAAGAGAATATCTCCAAATGCATTCCACAAAACCTCTCTTTAAATAGCAAATCCAATTTTTGTGTGTGTATTCCTTCCAAAATTTATATCAGCCTGGTGGTGGTGTTTTTAGAAGACAGTGATATTTCCAAAGCTTAGAATTATGAAGGTGGTATTCAAAAGGCAACAAGTGTTTAGAATTAAAGTTCTCTTTCAAAACTTTCCAAGGTGCCAGTACTTTCCAAGTTCTGTACATCAGGGGGAAAAGTCTGGGTCGGACCAGGGTCTGACTCATACTGTTTGGATTCCATGGTGGAAAATTCAAACAACATTCCCAGCTCCTCACCAGTAAACATGATGGATAACCCATAAACCCAGTGGATCTTTTCCCTTAACAATTCCTTGTGCAATTCCCAGTTGTTTCATTGATGGTTAAAAGGTAAAGGTAAAGGGACCCCTGACCATTAGGTCCACTCATGGCCGACTCTGGGGTTGCGGCGCACATCTCGCTTTACTGGCCGAGGGAGCCGGCGTACAGCTTCTGGGTCATGAGGCCAGCATGACTAAGCTGCTTCTGGCGAACCAGAGCAGCACACGGAAACGTCGTTTACCTTCCTGCCGGAGCGGTACCTATTTATCTACTTGCACTTCGACGTGCTTCCGAACTGCTAGGTTGGCAGGAGCAGGGACCAAGCAGCGGGAGCTCACCCCGTTGTGGGGATTCGAACCACCGACCTTCTGATCGGCAAGTGCTAGGCTCTGTGGTTTAACCCGCAGTGCCACCCGCATCCCATTGATGGTTACATAGGGAAAAAATCCCAGTGGAATGTGTCCATTCAGGTAAATCCTACTCAGCTGGCCCAATGGTGCTCAGGATCTGACACTTGAGGCAGATGCCCCAGTTGGTATAAGTCACCTCTGAGGGAGTGGGGGCCAAGTTAGGTCCAGGTGTTGTGAACCAGGTTCAGTTCCATACTTGAGCATGAAGCCTACTTTAGACTGGTCACTATCTCTCAACCTAATGTCCCTCACAGGGTCATCGAATCATAGAGTTGGAAGGGACCCCATGGGGTCCTCTAATCCAGTGTTCCCCAACCTTGGGCCTCCAGCTGTTTTTGGACTACAACTCCCATCATCCCTCGCTAGCAAGACCAGTGGTCAAGGATGATGGGAATTGTAGTCCAAAACAGCTGGAGGCCCAAGGTTGGGGAACATTGCTCTAATCCAACCTTCTGCAATGCAGGAATCTTTTTTGTCTAAGATGGAGACTTGAACCCATGACCCTGGGATTAAGAGGCTTATGCTTCACCGATAAAATTTAGGAAGGGATGAGTATATGGGCCACCTTGAGCTCTCAGTAGGAAATATGGGATATAAATGTAATAAAATGATAAGGGATTTATGAGGGAGAGATTATTTTGCTTACCCACTTAAGTGTGTGCAGAAATAATGTTATTATTAATGATAAGAAATGTGAATATTTATATAGCACTAACAAGTGTCCAACGTGTTTCATCTCAGTTCTATCCTTACCAAGACCATGTATGCTAAGTTAGTATTGTGATCACTATAAACTGATGCTTTTGAATTATGGTGCTGGAGGAGACTCTTGAGAGACCCGTGGACTGCAAGAAGATCAAACCTATCCATTCTTAAGGAAATCAGCCCTGAGTGCTCACTGGAAGGACAGATCCTGAAACTGAGGCTCCAATACTTTGGCCACCTCATGAGAAGAGAAGACTCCCTGGAAAAGACCCTGATGTTGGGGAAGATGGAGGGCACAAGGAGAAGGGGACAACAGAGGACAAGATGGTTGGACAATGTTCACGAAGCTACGAACATGAGTTTGACCAAACTGCGGGAGGCAGTGGAAGACAGGAGTGCCTGGCGTGCTCTGGTTCATGGGGTCACGAAGAGTCGGACACGACTAAACAACAACAACAATATATTAGATCTGTGTCAGGGCTGACAGAAGAGTGGCTTATCTAAGGCCACCTAGATGTGGATAATCTGAGTTTGTGAATCAGACACTGCCTGGCTAACAGGACCTCCACTTTGAAGTCATAGAGTCTTTTTCACAGTTCATTTACATTTGTTATGAGACACTATTGCCCTGGACATTAGGGGGAAAGAGGGAAGGAGAGGGTTGTGGGTAGGTCCAACTCTTAAGCTAGAATCCTATAGGCAATACCTGGTAGTAAGCCTCACTGAACTCATGCAACATAATTCAGAGCAGGTGTATGGGAATTGTGCTGTAAGCTACTCAGGAGGATTTTCCCCCTCCCGCCCCAAAAAATATTCAGGTTATGTTCACAGGCAGAGCCGTAGCTGGGGGCAAGGGGGCTAGCTGGGTTTTTTGCCCCAAGTGAAGCCTCCTAGGGGTACCATTAAGGTTCCCAACCTGTGTGTGTGTAAGCAAATGTGCGCATGGGGGAGTCTCTGACCCGAGTGAAACTGGGTCTTTTACTCGGGTGAAATAAAGCCTAGTTTTGCCCTTGTCGTAGGAAATACTAACACCAGATTTTCAGTTCAGGGAGGGGTTTGTGGTACCATCATTCTAAGACTGTTCCACTTCGGTGCGCAGGAGGGGAAAAGCACACAAGTGAATGTTCTCTCACAACAAAAGCTCCCACCCCATAGTAAGGGTGGTGGCTCCCCATTTGTGGAATGCTCTCCCCAGAGGCATTTGCCTGGCGCCTTCAATACATATATTAGGGGCCAGGCAAAAACATTTCTCTTCAACCAGGCCTTTGGCTGATTAACAATCTATGGCTTTATAAATGTGTTTGTGGGAGGGGAGTTCAACTATTTGTGTTTGTTTTTGTTATGTATTTCATATTCTTATTTCACATTTGTCTGTTGTGAACCACCCTGGGATCTTTGGATGAAGAGTGGTATACAAATTTAGTACCGTATTTATCGCTCTATATAAGACGCACTTTCCCGCTCCATAAAGTAAGGGGAAATGTGTGTGCGTCTTATGGAGCGAATGCAGGCAGGAGGCTCTGCTCAGTGCTCCCTTTAAAGAGCCGCGTGGAGAGTGTGTGCAGCTCTTTGGGGCTTTTCCCCGAGGAGGGAAAAGGGCTGCCCTTCTCCATCCTAGGGGAAAAGCCCCCGCCCCCAAGAGCCGCACGCGCACTCTTTAAAGGAAGCGTTGCTCTTGAGGGAGCCTTCATCCAGCTGCCCGGAAGAGGCTGTGCATGGCTAAGCCAGAAACCAGAGCAGCAAGTGGGATCGCTGCGCTGCGATCCCGCTTGTTGTCCTGGCTTCTGGCTTAGCCAAGCGCAGCCTCTTCCGGGAGGGGGGCCTACATCCCACTGCCCAGGAGAGGCTGTGCGTGGCTATCCCATAAGCCAGAACAGCAAGAGGCTATCCCAGAAGCCAGATCCCTCTTGTTGTTCTGGCTTCTGGGATTCAGAATATTGTTTTTCTTGTTTTCCTCCTCCAAAAACTAGGTGCATCTTATGGTCTTGTGCATCTTATAGAGTGAAAAATACAGTAAATCATCATCATCATCACCATCCATGGAAGGAGTTCACTCAAAGCTAAGTAAAGGTAGTTTTTTTCATCTATGACAGAGCTAAGGAAACCTGTGGTCCTCCAGATGTTGCTGGACTCCAACTCCCATCAGTCCCACTTAACACAGCCAACGGTGAGGGCTGATGGTCCCTAGTCCAGCCACATGTTCCACAGCCCTGATCTAGGGGCTTGTTTGAACATCAGCACACATCGAAAGCACCTTATTTGAGCCCTTCCCCCTTTTGTGTCCAGTATAAATGCAAATAGGGAGGAGAATATGAATCCACATTGCAAACTGACTCAATCAATCATTCCTCTGGTAACTTAGCAATAGAAAGCACAGAAAGGCTTTTAAGAAAACCATCCACCAGATCATTGTGTGCAAATATTTATTTTTCCCAAATGCGTGTGATTGCGCCTCCATTGGTGGGCCTCAGCTCAGCAACACAGGCAATTAGAGAGAGCAGGATATGTGTCTGGGTGATGCAGGTAAGATGCCACCCTGGCTAGGAGACAGGGACTAGGGATGGAAGAAGAAGAAGAAGAAGAAGAAGAAGAAGAAGAAGAAGAAGAAGAAGAAGAAGAAGAAGAAGAAGAAGAAGAAGAAGTAGTAGTAGTAGTTTGGATTTGATATCCCGCTTTATCACTACCCTAAGGAGTCTCAAAGCGGCTAACAATCTCCTTTCCCTTCCTCCCCCACAACAAACACTCTGTGAGGTGAGTGAGGCTGAGAGACTTCAGGGAAGTGTGATTGGCCCAAGGTCACCCAGCAGCTGCATGTTGAGAAGCGGGGAAGTGAACCTGGTTCACCAGATTACGAGTCCACTGATCTTAACCACTACACCACATCCATCAGCTCCATTCAGGTGGATGGGGCACTGCCCCACCAACCTCAGCCTACCAGTCTGTCTGACTTACAGCCAACCCAGGGGGCTGGCCCTGGTTGCCAGCTTCCTCCTTTTCAGTCTCAGTTTTGTCCTTGTAGAATGCCGCAGGAAGGCGGATGGGACAGAAGTAGAATTAGATAGCTCTGCCTGTCATTGTCTCTGGTTCCACCTATCATCATTTCCCTACCAGCCCCAATGAGCACCAGGTGCCACTGGGACTCATGTCACTTTGAGAGAGAAGACTCAGAGGAATCAGCAATGTAAGTGCCAATGATTTAAAACAGGGGTCAGCAACCTTTTTCAGCTGTGGGCTGGTCCACAGTCCCTCAGACCATGTGGTGGGCCGGACTATATTTTGGAGGGGGGGAAAGAACGAATTCCTATGCCCCACAAATAACCCAGAGATGCATTTTAAATAAAAGCACACATCCTACTCATATAAAAACACGCTGATTCCCAGACTGTCCGCAGGCCGGATTTAGAAGGCATCACCCGGGCCTTAGATTGCCTACTCCTGATTTAAAAGGTTGCAACGTATCATGCCTGCCACCAGTCAGATATCAACCAAAGCCTGCCCAATATGCCCAAAGAACCTTCCTAGGGTACTAAGTTTCCAAGAAACTCTATGAATGATATACAGGTGGTATTTGACACCAAATAAACTGGCTAAGATGTGTAAGGCTGTGTCAAGTAAATGTTGGTAATGCAAGCATACTGAAGGGTCGTTTCTTTCAGATGTGGTGGACGTGTGAGAAAGCCAAGGGGATTTGGGAAATGATATATAATGAAATGAAGATGTTATAATTGGTAATCCCCCCGGGGGGCTTTTCTTCTAGGGATATTGGGGACAAATGTCCCAAAGAATATGACTGAACTATTTATGTATGCAACAACAGCTGCCAGAATCCTTTAAGAGCAGAATTGGAAGGAAGAAAAAGTCCCAACCAAAGATGAATGGACTGCAGAACTAATGAACTATGAGGAACAGGGAAAGTTGTTTTTTAATATATATATATATTATTAAAGATTTATTAGTTTACAAAAATACATGCCTTGTCTCTTTTCCCAAGTTGTGTTTTCTACAGATCAGTTTCATTTGTTGTGAGACATTAGTGTTGAATACAGTGGTACCTCAGGTTAAGTACTTAATTCGTTCCAGAGGTCCGTTCTTAACCTGAAACCGTTCTTAACCTGAAGCACCACTTTAGGTAGTGGGGCCTCCTGCTGCTGCCGCGCCAGCAGAGCATGATTTCTGTTCTCATCCTGAAGCAAAGTT
The DNA here is from genome assembly GCF_964188305.1 of Podarcis bocagei. Lineage (NCBI taxonomy): Eukaryota > Metazoa > Chordata > Lepidosauria > Squamata > Lacertidae > Podarcis > Podarcis bocagei. Next base: position 22,519,711 of record NC_138138.1, read on the forward strand.
CTTAACCTGAAGCACTATTTCTGGGTTAGCGGAGTCTGTAACCTGAAGCGTATGTAACCCGAGGTACCACTGTACATTGTTAGGTTAGGAAGAAAAGAGGGGGAAAGAGGGGGAGGGGGAATGGTGAGTGGGGTGGGGTGGCAATGCTTCTATTCTTCTACTTAGTGTATGTGTGGGGTTTTGTGTTAGTGTCACTTGTGTGGGTTCTCTTACTATTCACTTGTTGTATTTCCTTGGGGGTGAGATAGATTGGGGGTGCCCTAGAGTGTGGTTGGTTGTCTTTGGTTGGCTGTAGTGAGATTTGCTTCTGTGTGTGAGTGGTGTGTGTGTGTGTGTGTGTGTGTTTGTGTGTGTGTGTGTGTGTGTGTGTGTGTGTGTGTGTGTGTGTGTGTGTGGATCAGGTTAGCCAGATTGATTGGACCTGGGGAAGTTGACAGCAAGAGTGAGAGACCAAAATGCCGAACTTTTTATTGAAGAATGGAAACTTCTTCTTTTTTAATATTTGAGAAAGAATGTAGTCAAATGAATTTGCGGGCGGGATTTCAATTATGAGCAGTGGATTGAGAGTGACAATAAATGTAACAGAGGAAATGTGTATTAGATATAGTTTGACATATAATTCAGCAGATTGTGGGTGGGAATAAAATCATCACAGAGGTAAGGGTAGGAAGTCACCTTGTTCATTTTGCAAGAGAAACATATATTTAATTTGAAGTTAATGTGTTTTTAAGTTTTCAAAATTGAATTAAAAAAATTAAAAATTATTTAAATATTATTTTTAAAAAATAGTGACTTGTTGAATAAGGCCCTCGCTGAATAAGGTCCACAGGATCTGCTTATCTGTGATGCCATTTTCCTTCACCCATTGCAATTTACAAGGAGGGGGAAATTCAGCTTTTTCGTTAATGTTAGTAAGAAAGAAGCCTATTTTATAGGGGATGACTGGTTTTGAAGTGCCCCTGCATCTACCCTGGCATGCTGGGGGCTAGCTGACAATCTCCAGTTTCTACTATCATTAACTAACTCAAAAAAAGAAGAATCACATTCTAATTTTATTAGAAATTCCAGTACTTTACATCAGACACAAGGCTAGGATGAGCATGCTTGGGATAAATATATTCTTACTGAGCTTCCCATTTGTGACAACAAAAGCTACAATCTACAGAAGACTTTTAAAGTTGAAATTAAACCTTTCGGTGGCTGGAATGTGTGAATCCCTGAATGCACCCCTCCCGGCGCTATTTATTCCACACCAAAATGAAACCCACAGAGTGGAAAAACATCTTGAAGAAAAACCACCACATTTATATGGTACTTTAATTACTAGCTCTGAAAGCCATCAAACCCTCTAGACTGCATTCAGGACTCTGTAAAAAGTCTGGCTAGAGATTTCCTGTCAGTTCCCTCCAAAGATGTGTGTAAACTTATTATTATTATTATTATTATTATTATTATTATTATTATTATTATTTTCACCTTTTCTAGGAGGAGAGTCCTATGCCCCACCTGAAGAAGATACGTATTGCTTGGTGTGTGAAGTCTGAGGGCAAAACACAGCACAATAAATCAATATTCAAATTCGGAAGACTTGGCTCGGCTGAAGAGAAGAAGAAGAAGAAGAGTTTGGATTTGATATCCCGCTTTATCACTACCCGAAGGAGTCTCAAAGCGGCTAACATTCTCCTTTCCCTTCCTCCCCCACAACAAACACTCTGTGAGGTGAGTGGGGCTGAGAGACTTCAAAGAAGTGTGACTGGCCCAAGGTCACCCAGCAGCTGCATGTGGAGGAGCGGAGACGCGAACCCGGTTCCCCAGATTACGTGACTACCGCTCTTAACCACTACACCACACTGGCTCCCAGTTGCCCATTTCAAATCAGTTGGCAGTTTCTCAGTCGTGTACAAACAGCTGCTGCTGTTGCCTTTTCTCCTTTGGGAACCTAGATCTTATTAAGGTGAGAACATAGTTCATATTTTAATACTGTATGATTTCAACGCTGATTAATCTTCCCTCATCCTACTGCAGATAATGTCTGAGCTGGATAGGTAGATAATTAGGAATGGATGAAGAAGGCCTTTATGGACATGGACTTTTCCCCTGGCGGCCTGTGGAGCCATCAGGAATCTGCTTAGATGATGTCACTTCACCAAATGCTCTCGCTGTCAGTAAATCATGGTTTCCCAGCACCAGGACTGCTAACTGCAGTTGCTGGGAAGCAGCAATTCTCCCCCAAGCAAATGTCATGGTAATATGTGCTTTTCCTGTATGGATTGAGCTTGTGTCAGTCTAAGGGGCCCATGGCGTCTTCTGCTAACCTGCATCATGTTGAATGCTTTCTTTCTTTCCATTTTCTTTTACCAATAACGATTGAATTGCGCTTAATAATACTGAATTGCAGCAATCAATAATCTATGAGGACAAACTGAGAAGAGAGGACAATAGAACAGTAACAGCTACGTTTTCTATCACTAGTCCTTATTACCCTCATTTTATACCAATATTCAGATACTTCCCTGGCACACACCTATTGATGAAACAAATTCTTCTCTTTCCACAATCTCGTGTTCAGCATGCTGTGCTATTGGTTTGATCAGTTATGTAGCTTCAAATAGTTCTGTACCTTGTTGTAGCATATTACAAAAAAAACCTAAAGAAGTGAATTGATTATCTTGTGGTTGTCCTCTTACTTTCACCATATTTGTATGTTTAGTTTAGTAAGTTTAGGCTTCCTGCCTTCCTGCCTTCCTTCTTGGTGGTTGTGTATCCATTTTTTCTTTTGCTTGTTCTCCAAAAAGGACAATTAAAACAAAACAACACAACCTAGCTGTTCCATGGGATCAAGGCTAGCTCCAAATCTTTTGGGGCGGAGGGCAAGACACTGTTTAAAGGTGGGAAGAGATTCAACAATGAATGAAGACCTTGTCTTGGATACCTTCCAGGCTCCCTGTAAATATTTATAGTGATGATGGATAGCAGGCATGCACATTAACTCAATATGCACATTGACTCGATATGTGAGCCAGATAATGAAATTAGTCTTCCCGTACTCCTAAACTGAAGTATGATGTTAATAAACCCTCCAAGCTGGATCAGGACCCTGCAAAACCTTGTGTTGCTCTGGTTGTTCAACATTAAAGCCTGGTAGACCTTCATCTTGGTATCAGTTGTTAGCATCACATTCTCCCATAACCTTTTGGAGAGGTGAGCTATTGCCATAGCTGCCTTGCCAATGTGGTTGTCCAGCTCGGCACTGATGGAAAGTTTGCTGGTTATGATGGAGCCCAGGTAGACAAAATGATCTACCACCTCAAGTAAACAGCAGAGCACATTCCCTTTGCAACTTGCTTCCAATAAGTTGCAATGGGAATGTGCTCTGCTGTTTACTCACTAGCATGAGTGAGGAGGGATAATATCAAAACAATGTATCCTCTCCTACCTTCCTTAACATTCCCACAAAGGGTTGTGGGGCCCAGAGTTGAATATTTTTGAGTATTTTTGGTGGATGGCACTGGATTGAGATCCTGAGCTGAAAAGCATTTTTCTTTGTCTGAGGGAAGGGAGGGAAGGCTTAATCCATTGTTTGTGGGGGATTAAGCCTTCCCTCCCTTCCCTCAGAGTTCACAGTAGCTATGGCAGTGAAGAGTTATTTTTAATTTTTTGAGATTTTGATTTTGAATTTTGGCAGTTTTCTCAAAATTTTAATTTTTTGATTATTTTTCAGATTTTGATTTTGAGATGGCAAGTGGAATCTTCTTCAGTGATGCAAGCTTTAGAATGCCTAAATTAGAAGAAGGAATTTTTATTTTGTAGAAAAAAGCATTTGATAGCTTTTTTCTTCAGGCAAAGAAAGTTTTAAATGCAATTACTAATCAAAAGCCCACTGGCGAAGATGAGGATTCCATTGCAGCAATTAATCTATGGGAAGATCAGAATGACCAAGCTAGAGCTACCATTTTAAGTGCAATTACAGATGTGCAAATGTCACGGGTTAATACATTAGATGAATGCCACCAAGATCCTTAAAAATCTGGAAATCATGTATGGAAGTACAGTGGTTCCTTAATTTGTTCTGGAGGTCCGTTCTTAACCTGAAACTGTTCTTAACCTGAAGCACCACTTTAGCTAATGGGGCCTCCCGCTGTTGTTGCACCGCTGCTGTGCGATTTCTGTTCTCATCCTGAAGCAAAGTTCTTAACCCAAGGTACTATTTCTGGGTTAGCGGAGTCTGTAACCTGAAGCATCTGTAACCCGAGGTACCACTGTAGCAGCAAAAGGTCTCACAGAATTTTGATGTGAAGCATCCTCAAATTAAAATTAGATTCAAAGACAGACTTTCTGAAACATGTAAATGAGTTTACAGCAATCATTCAGAAACTTGAATTGACACAGTATCCTTTGGTTGAAGAGCAGATAATTTGCTATTTCCTAGGGTCACTAGAACCCACGTTTGATACTTTTGCAACTCTGATGGATGCTAAATAAACATTAACATTTAAATAATTAATTTCATATTTAAAAGATGAATGTGAAGGAAGTCATGAGTCTCCAGTTAGGAGGGCAAGGGTAGATGGCTCTAACTACGTGTCTAGACATCATGTGAAGGCCAATGCCACATCTAAGAAAGTTGTGTGTTTTAATTGTGACCAGGAAAGCCACATTGCAAAGAATTGCAGAGCTCCAAAGTCACAGAAACCCTTTCCTTTTAAGCAACTAAGGAAAAGAAGGGAAACGGATGCACTGCATCAAAACAAAATGTGGACCCTTACTGACCTACCTCCTGGGAAGAAGTGTGGGTATGTTCAGGGAGGCAGGAGAGGATATACTGTTTATTAATATCCTTCCTTGGGTACAAGCAAGGCCATTGCCACAGTAAATAAGACAGACTACACACAGGTTGTGAAATATTTAAGCAAATATATAGAAGTCAAGGAACTGGGAAAGATCCAGTACTATCTTGGAATTCAAGTGGAAAGAGAAGAAGACGGTTCATTTATTCTTAGCCAAAAGCAAAAGATTTATGAACTGATCGAAAGCATACAGATGTAAGAAGTGCCCCTAGTTGCCACACCAATGACGACTGACTTTTTAAAGAATCAAGATGATTCAAAGCCATTGCCAGACAACAATGAGTACAGGTCAGAGATTGGAAAGCTTTTGTATATTGTTACTACATGTAGACCTGACATAGCCAGTCAGTGCAGTGGGAATTCTAAGTAGAAAACTAAATGCTCCCACTGAATATGACTGGGCGGGTGTGAAAAAGGTGGTTTGGTACTTACGGGGTACGAGAAACTGTAAATTAAGATTACCAGCTGTTAGTAATCCTAAAATGATTGGTTTTTCTGATGCAGATTGGGGTGGATGTACGACTGATTATAAATCCACAGGTGGATATGTATTTATGTTTGGAAATGGTCCCCTTTCATGGGGTAGTTATAAACAGAATTACAGTATATAGCTTTATATTCTGCAGAGTCTGAATACATTGCAGCCACAGAAGCGTGCAGAGAGATGGCCTGGCTCAATCAACTAACCAAGGACTTTGGGTTGGTGAGAAAGGGGCCTGTTAGTGTGATGGAGGACAACCAGAGTTGCCTAAAGCTGTCCCAGAGTAAGAAATTCCACACAAGGATAAAGCACATCGAGGTGAAGTACCACTATGTGCATGAGACCATCCAAAAGGGACTTGTGGAACTGTTTTATTGACATACCAATGAGATGACTGCAGACATCCTAACAAAGGAGAGCTTCCAGAACCTTTGTGTCAAGCTGGGACTCTGGGTGGTTGAATAAAAATTATGTATACATGTTGTATTGCCTGAGAAGGAGTGTGTGGGATGTATTATTACTAGAGCAGTCAAGTACAACATTTTACTATTGCCTAGAATGGACACACAAGGGAATGTGGCTCCAGACAGGGAGGACTTCCTGTCATACCTGCTCTGGAGCCACATTCCACTGTGTGTCCATTCTAGGCAGCAGGAAAATGTTGTACTTGACTGCTCTAGCAATAATACATCCCACACACAAGTGTATCGTGCTCATGTCCTGCTTGTGACCTTTCCATAGGCATCAGCTGTGTGTGTGTGTGTGTGTGTGTGTGTGTGTGTGTGTTTAAGGATTATCATCAGAAGGTGCGTTGGGGAATATAGGAAAGGTTTTCTGCTGCAGAGTACCAGAGGAGCGGTCTGGTCACAAAGACTTTAGAGGGGACTGTTGCTCTGTTCAACATATGGAGTTTATCACACTCATCAACACATATTCTAAGACCAATAATTCCCAGACAATATTCCTATACTGTGAGAGAACAACTGTCTGGGTGCTGTGAGATCTCCCCTATCTGGACAGGGCTGCCAATTAGTTTCTGGGCCCAATTCAAAGTGCTGGTTTTGATCTACAAAGCCTTAAATGGCTCAGGACCACTATTCCCCAAGGACGGCCTCTCCCTAGATTAACCAATCCTGACCCTGTGTTAATAACCAGAGGCCCTTCTTTGTGTGCCTCCTCTGCAAGAGATCCAGATGGTGGCAACTCCAGAATGGGCCATTTCTGCAGTGGGTCTCCATTTGTGGAATGCTCTCTCCAGGGAGATTCGCCTGGTGCCTTATTTACATATCTTTATATGTAAATGCAAAAATGTTTCTGTATAACTAGGACTTGGGCTGATTAACATTCTATGGTCTTTTAACTGTGTTTGCGGGTGTGGGGGTCGTTGGTTTGCTTTTGTTTTATTATGTATTTTGTGGTGGGAATGTGGAACCTGTGGACCTCCAGATTTTGTGGGACCACAACTCCCATCATTCCCAGACAATGTGACCAGTGGTCTGGGGTTGTAAGAGTTGTAGTGCAACAACACCTGGAGGACTCTACGTCGAAGAAGGCTGGTCTAGGTGATCAGGTAAGGAAGGTTATAGGACTCTGCTGTGTTATTGTCTGAATGTTGAAATCTATTACATTTTTCTAACCTCCTCTTCTCTCTCCCTGCATTTTTTGCCTCTTATCTTAAAATGGATGTGGTAGCTCAGCTATGGTCTATAATTAATTGAGAGCACTTCTATTGAACCAAAGCTTTGCTTTTAAGATGAGACTCTCCTAAGGATGCTTATTAATACAATCCCTATTAATTTAGTGGGATTTAACTTCTAAGAAGATAAGCTGGACATGTTGAACCTTCACTTTTCTTGCATTCCATGTGCTCCACCCCCTGGGGGGGAGAGACAGAGGGTGACCCCACAAGAATGGGTCCTCTCAGTGATGGCCACCATCTGAGGAATGTTCTCCCCAGGGAGAGACTCCTGCCTGGTTCTAGCCTTGTTGCTCTCTAGGCATCAGACCGAGACCTTTTTGTTGACCCAGCCCTATGGTGATTACCGGTAATCTTTTAGTGGGGTGGTAGGACTTGTCCTTAGTAATATGTTACTGACTGAGCAAGTGATGAATTTTGCATTATTTGTTGTATTAAAAAAGAATTCTGGCTTTAAAGTGCTTTTATGTGTTGTATTCTACTTTGCAAGGCCACTTTTGGACTTTTTATTTTGTATAAAGAGACTTATAAATGTTAATAATCGCCCAACCCCCATTATTCCAAACTGAAAATATTGCCATTTCGGCTCCGGTCTGCCCTCTGTGCTGTTTCAAAACATTGAGAAGAAGCTTACCAGAACACAGAAAATGCAAAGGAATGTTTCAAAACCTCAGAATTCCATTTTTTTTTTTAAAAAGGCTGGTTATTCTTACGTTTCCATAAGAAGTTTCAGATACAATAACAGAGCCTGAAAAACTTAACAGAGACTTATATAACCATATTACATAACATTCTCCTTTTGAGCTGTTTGGGGCGAACTCAGCAGAGGGAGACTCTCCAGATATGTAGTATCATAAGAAGAATGTTTCTTCTTTATGACTGTGTGTCTGCATCTATGTAGAGAGGGCCAATGGAGCCGAGCAGTGAAACTGACACACACAGAGAGCCAGAGGATGTAGGAAGAGTGGTGAAGAGAATTGGGAAGTGCTAGGTATTTTACAAAGTACAGTACTGTATACAAAAAGGCAAACCATCTGTATACAAAAAGGCAAACCATGGCATGACAGAAGTGATAAAGAATGTAGCATAGTTGGCCAGACCAGCTCCCCAATCTTGATTTCCCTCCATCCTTTAAACAAGTAGACATGAGTCTAAATATATTATGTATATTCTCTGTACAAGCCATCATTATAAATGGGGGGTATTATTGGGTTATAGCTTTTGTTTTTATTTTATATACTGTGCGAACCGCCCTGAGACCCTCGGGTATAGGGCGGTATATAAATTCAATCAATCAATCAATCAATCAATCAATCAATCAATAATGATGTTGATGATTTACTCCCATGTAAGTGTGCTTGGATTGCAGCCTCACATCACAATCTTATGCCAGTCCACTCAGAAACAAGTCCCATTGCGTTCGGTGGGGCTTAGTTTCCAATAAATGGATAGGGGATTGCAGCCCTTAATGTGTTTACTCTTTATTTCAAAGCACGCAAAGATCCCCGTGCAGATTTCTAATCTCCAGGTTTGCGTTTCTCTTAGGGTAATTTTCTGTTAAAGGTTTGTACAGGGAGCTGTGCAAAAGGCCTTTGCTCCAAAGCGTTAGATAACTAAATTCGTTCCTTTTATTGCAAGAAGGCAGGGGGCTAACCGGATGTTAGCAACAATAGCTTTCCAATGACGAGACGGTGGATGCATCCACATGTCTGTCGAAATACAAGCGTGCCTGACTGTTTCCTCTCTCATCCAGCCACACACCCAAGAAATAAATAGTGTTTCAGATTCTGCATCTGTTCAGAAATGAGACTTCCAGTGTCAAAATCCCCAGGCGATGTGAGGAAGACGTGGGCTGAGTATAAACACGCTCGAAACACTGCTCTGCTTGAAACAACCGGCCAAAATAAATAGTCATGTCTTCTTAATTATATAAGGAATTATTATTATTATAATTATTCCTTAATGCTTGATGCTTTCAGATGCTGCCTGAACTGCAGGCGAATTATATTTTGGAATATAATTCGGACAACCTTTCAAGAATCGAAATAATAATAACAATAAAAGAACAAAGTGCAAGGAAGAAACATTAAGGCTTCAATCCCATTTTACCCGGGAGAAACTTCCTTTTAACTCAGTGAAATTCCGAGTGGACGAGTTTATTCCTTCCGCTTTCAAGTATCCCCTATGTTGTAGTATTGTAATTGCTCATTATTATCTGTTACATGGCGGCAAATAATGCCTGAAGCGCTTTTGGAGTCCTTACGGTTTCCACGCTAAAAAGTAAAAATGCTAGGCATTCATGTATATTCGAACCCCAAGCTGCAGAGTCAACCGTTTTGTTTATTTCAGGGGTGAATTTAGAGTCTGAGCCGTCAAAATAATTTTACTACTCTCCTCCAATCCTAAATGCGTTTAGTTGGAAGTCAGACCCGCTGATTTATAGGGAGCAGCTGGGACCTTCTTCCAGGAAATTATGCTTAAGTTTGCATCCATAAATAGGTGAACCTCTCTTGGATCCTGGAAGTGCTGCCGGGGAGGAATATTGATTGCCCTTTATAGTAATTGGAAAGCAATCCCATGCATGTCTACTCAGGAGTAAGTCCCACGGGCTCAAATGGGACTTACACCCAGGCAAATGTGTCGAGGATAGCAGCCTAACTCAGTAATCTTGTGATTACACTTCCTCGAAAACAAGTCCCATTTCATTCCATGGAGACTACTGTCCAGTCAGTATTGGTAAATAAGACTGCGATGTGTTCTTTTCGTCTTTGGAAGGAGACATTGGGCTCAGCAAGGACCAGCATTCAAATAAATTATCTAATCCGGCCAAAGCGAAGCACTTTCAAATCCCACGGATTTCAGCAAGAGATAGTCGACCACCACGTGCCCATTTCTAATTAAAATTAAAAGGGACGGCCCAACTTTGAGATCGCAGCTGAGCGTTTGGGGTGGTAGTTGATCTCCTGTTCACAAAAATAGTCAACGGGGGGTGCAGTGGTTTGGGGAAGGGTAACGACCCACGCGATCCTGTACATGCCTACTGGGAAGTAAGCCCCGTTGACAACAATGGGATTTACGTCTGAGCAGATCTGTGTAGGGTCGTTCTGCTACTTTCGTGGTGCGAATGCTCCCAGGTCTCTTACATTTAAGAAGGAAACAAGACAGAGGATCGAGACGGTGCAAAGCGAGAAGCGCAACCTCCACAAGCTGTTGGTTATTTGCCCTGATTAAGTTTCAGGAAGAGCAGTTTTGCTGTCCGGAATCTTGCAGTCTCTTCGTGTAGGAAAAGCTGATTCGCGAAATAGCTGTTGAACAGGGGTGCATTTTGGGGATGGCAGAAACTGCGGAGCCGAGGTTATGTTTTCCAAAAGGATTCTCTTCCATGAACAGCAGCAGCACGCCAAGAAATAGAAATCAGCTGCCAAATCGGTCCTTAATATCTCCTTTTAGGGGGAAAAGTGAGCGTTTAATCCTTGTTTGCAGCAGTTTAGTCGGCTGAGGTTCTTCCTTGTCTCCGACCCCTCTAACACGCCCCCCCATCCCTTCTCCCCCTACCTACCCACCCACCCACCCCTAGATACAGGGAAGTTGCCCCCACCCCAAGATGCTGGTTTTATTTCAGAATTTCAAGGGAGAAAACAGTGCGTTTCAAAATGACGTTTCAGTAGATAAATTCGTCCTGTAACACACACCAATCCTATACTCATGAACCTCAGGGGGCCTTGCGTTGAGTGGAGAGTCCTTAGGATCGCGCTGCGCGGCTGCAATCCGGAGCGCAGGTACTTGGGATTTAGGAGCACATGTTCATAGCACCGGATTGTGGGGTTGAAATAATGCAGACTTTATTGAAAATAACGTTAATAGTCCTCCACTTGGGGGGAAACGCATTGTAATAGCTGTAGCAGGAAATTAATTAAACTAATGATCAGACTGCCGTTTTCATTTACTGTTTTAGGTGGAAGGATTATTCCCCCGCCCGCCCTACATACAATAAAATCTGGATCCAGTTAATTAAATTAATAACCAGACAGCCTGACAACAACTGTGAAATGCACGCTTCGTCGCCATTAATCTACTGTCCAAAGAGCGGTGCAATTAGGAGGAAGTCTTAGCTTATTAATTAAGGTGTCGCTAAAATGTGTAAATTCGTCAGAAGTAGTTTAGCTTGCGGGTCGGTTTCGAAAGCCTAGTATTACTTCGGCATAACTGGGATTCGAACTAATAACTTTCCTGCTAGGTAGTATGGCAGATTCCTTGAAGTGCGGGGGCTCAGAATGAATTGAAAAAACTACAGGACGCTAAATACCGAGTTTTTACATTATACCCAGTCAGTATGTCAAAAATGTTTAGGGGTACTGTCATTTTCCTACTCATATTGAAATATTGCCCCTCAATGAGGCCAAACTTAGATTCACAAAATGTTTGGGGGTGTGAGTGCCTCTGCGTCCCCCCAGCAAAAAAAGCAGTGTAAGCAGTCCGTAAAAGATAAACAAATATCTTCAGGAATTTCTCCAGGTAACAGGAAAGGTAATCTGTAAAAGGCAAAAGAAAACGCCTAAGGCAACCTTAGACTTAAACAAAAACAAAAAAAACAGTTGAGAAAAGAAGTTTTATTCAGGTATGCCGAGAACTTCGCCAAACTTCTTCCCCCCACCTCGAGGCACGAACACCAGACATAGTTAGACAGCGAATATAACTTTATAGTTAAAAAGACAAATATAAGAGCAGGGCATCAGCCGAGCTATTGGCCGAACTTAATATGCTGTCAGCAAAACCAGCCCCACTTTCTTTAATATTTATTTGGCCATTTTGTGATAACATCTACAGGGTTTTTGTTTTATTCTTTTTCACTCGACTGTAGTATCTCTCAGGTTGCATTTCCCAGCTTCCTCGTTGGCTTAACTTGTACCCGATCCTATGGACACGTTTACCGGGGAGTAAGTCCTACAGAAGACAGTGGGGCTTAATGTCTGCAGAGATACAAGGCTGTCTGTTTTTTGCTTTGGCTATGTGCGCTACCAGGCGACACGCGGTTAAAAGGGATACTTGCGTTTCGCTTTCTGAATGTTTTGCGCTTATTTCAGTAATAATGTTGGCATTTGAGACAGATCTGCTCTTGGTTTGTGAGCAATATGCGGATAGGCTATTTGCTTCTGTCTAGACTAGAGGCAGGCGATGTGTCTGTGGAAGTTTTCTTTAGGAAACCGAATAGCACCCTAAATAATACCCTGGCACCCTGTAACCACGCAGCAATTTAGGACACTTTATTTGAGTGTCTCCCATTCCCACGTATGCATATTTAGGATTGCAGCCTGAGACGCTTTGCAGAATTATAGGGGGTTGAATCCATAACTCTTTCAATTGTTCATGTAGAAGAAGCTAGAGAAAAATTCATTTTTTCTGATTGGGAAGTATTTCAAAGTCGGAAAGACAACCTTGGTCATGCACCTGTTTTGGCCCTTTCGGGAACGGATCTTTTGGAACCGAAGCCCAAAGGACTTTCGAGCAGAGAGACCACTTAATAGGAAATATACGCTTGCAGCCTCAAGAGCAAAGCTGGACGATAAATGTTTGATTTCTCAACAAGCAGAGACCTCGTGCAAACATTTACAGTCCCTGCTCCAACTGTGTTAAGAGTACTTTTCTTAAAGTTTGCCTTGGATGAGTTTCTTCTTCCATTGTGTCCTGATAAACTGCCGGAAAAATAGTAACAAGAGTTATCACCATCGTCCTCAGTGAAGGGCCCATAGGAGCAGAGAATCTGCGGGCAAAATTCCACAGAGGCTGAACGTGTGTTGTTGCTTTTTCTTTTCTATATATTAGAATAAAGGGCAAGGCTTGCTTTTCTGAAATCAACGTCTGTGCGCTTACGCCTATTTTATTTACTCAGTTTTGCCCTCCTTTAGCCTAGTTATTTTTTTCATAACACAACTTTGCCCTCCCTGAAATCCACAGCCCTTTTCCAAATAAATAAGGACAAAGACGGTCAGGCTGCCTAAATGGATGTCTTGGTAGTGAGGCGTTGGTTCCTGCTGATTTGGAGAGGCATAGAGTGAATCCTGAAGTGATCGGCTGAATTGGCGGCGGCAGACAGGACGGGCCAGGCAACAGAAGTCAACAGACCCTTGACTTTCAACTTGACCTTGAACTTCCGTCTCAGAGCTGATCTTTATGGGGTGGAGCATCTTGAACTGTTCCCGTTGGCCTCTTTGGTTCTTGTTGCGCGCCCGTGCGTGTGTGTGTACATGTACATGTACATATACATATACATATACGCACGCGTTTGGCTTGGCATAAGGTTGTCTGCATTCAGATGTCAGGATGCAAAGAAGATTTAACACACACCCCTTCCTTCCCTTCCAAAAAGAAAGGGAAAAGGAGAAATCAACGCGAGAAAGGCCAAAAACCCGCTGGAGGAGAGATGGCTACTTTTTAGCCTTACTGTAAATGGAAACGCAACACTTCTGCCATGGATAACGTAGAGGCAGAGGAAACGGTTATTTTAGATGCAGCAGAGTTCTTAAAGTGATGCCCATGATCTCGCACATCCTAAGGCAAAAGGATCTGTGGTCCTTTAGTCGGGGGTGGGGCAGGAAAACAGAAACAAGAGTAATAGCAACAGTGACAGCGGCTTCGATGCTTTCCCCTCATCCCCTCTCGCTCTTAGCCAAATACAACATCTCCCTTTAATAATTACGCTTCTTGAGGCCCGCAAACAGACAGCAGAATGGCTTAGGTGGGGTTTTTTTTGGGGGGGGGTTGTCCTTTTTTTGTCAATGTAGTAGCATGCCTTTGTATAAGGAAGATTATACGTTATTAATGTGGGTAAAAAGATCGCACCTGGAGCATACTGGTTCGTAAGTTAGATCCACTAAAAGCAGTTGGGGATCCGCTCCCAAGAAATCGGCTTGTGTTTAAATCAACCGTGGCAGGGTCTTCAGGTCCATCACAGCTTCAGGTGTACACGCAAGTGTGAACAGACCCTTGGCCCTTTGTATTGCCCGGAGTTTGCTTCCAAGTCACAGGGCACTTTCACGGGGCTTTTGCTACCTTCTGGTGAGAAATTGTCCTAAGCCCGGAATAGCCGGTATGATGCTTTCCAGATATTTCTGGACTACAGCTCCCATAATCTCTGATCAATGGCCAAGTTGGCAGGGGCTGATGGGAGCTGAAGTCCAACGACATGAGCAGGGCGCTGAGTTGGCTACCCATGCCTTAAGGCTTAAGCCATAGACTCGCTGCCCTTATCTACGGCTGCGTGGACTCCCTAGGAACTGTACCTCTGTGAGGGGTAAACTACAGTTCTAGGCTTATTTGCTGCGGGGAATATGCTTTAAATGTATGGTATATAAGCAGAGGAGGGAATAACCTAGAATCATAGAACGCGAGAGTTGGAAGGGACCCCAAGGGCCATCTAGTCCAACCCTCTGCAATGCAGGAATCTCAGCTAAAGCATCCATGACAGATGGCCATCCAAACTCTGCTTAAAAACGGCCAAGGAAGGAGAGTCCACAATCTCCCGAGGGAGACCGTTCCACCGTCGAACAGCTCTTACTGTCAGAAAGTTATTCCTGGTGTTTAGTCGGAATCTCTCTTCCTGTCACTTGAAGCCATGGGTTCCAGTCCTACCCGCCAGAGCAGGAGAAAACAAACTTGTCCCCTCTTCCATGTGCCTGGAATCTACCGCAGTCAAGTAGAAAGTGGGAATGAAAAACAATTTCAGATAGCAAGGGGGGGGGGTTCCGTTGGTTAGGCGTGAAGTCTTCCCTCTACCAGCGCCTTACCTCTGTTCGGCCACTTCAGTTCCAGCTTTGTTGTTGTTTAGTCGTGTTCAGCATGCTGTGCTATTGGTTTGGTCAGTTATGTAGCTTCAAATAGTGCTGTACCTTCTTGTAGCATATTACAAAAAAACTATTTTAAAAAATGAATTGATTATCTTGTGGTTGTCCTCTTGTTGTTGTTTAGTCATTTAGTCGTGTCCGACTCTTCGTGACCCCATGGACCAGAGCACGCCAGGCACTCCTGTCTTCCACTGCCTCCCGCAGTTTGGTCAAACTCATGCTGGTAGCTTCGAGAACACTATCCAACCATCTTGTCTTTGTTGTCCCCTTCTTCTTGTGCCCTCCATCTTTCCCAGCATCAGGGTCTTTTCCAAGGAGTCTTCTCTTCTCATGAAGTGGCCAAAGTATTGGAGTCTCAGCTTCAGCGTCTGTCCTTCCAGTGAGCACTGATTTCCTTCAGAATGGATCGGTTGGATCTTCTTGCAGTCCATGGGACTCTCAAGAGTCTCCTCCAGCACCATAATTCAAAAGCATCAATTCTTCGGCGATCAGCCTTCTTTATGGTCCAGCTCTCACTTCCATACATCACTACTGGGAAAACCATAGCTTTAACTACAGGGTTCCAGCTAGGGAGATACAAAAGTGCTTGGTGAGAAGGGCTACCTGGTGAGTCTGACACGGGTGCTCACGGAGTCTCCATCAACACTAGGTAATACGACACAATGTTCATTTATTATTTTTTATTTCTTTCAAGTGTATCCCACCCTTTTCTCTAAGGAGCTCAAGGTGACGCACATGTTTCTGTCCCCCTTCTCTTTAACCCCTTCATCAGCCCTGTGAAGAAGGCTGGGCTGAAAGGCAGGCAGTGACTGGCCCAAGGTCATCCATGGGGATTCATGGCTGAGTGGGGATTCGAAGCCTGGTCTCCCAGGTCCGAGTCCGACAGTCTTATCCACTTGTACCGCACTGGCTCTCAGTACAGTAACTGCCTCCTATAGCTACTTACCCAGATAAGAGCCAACTCCGAGGGGCCGAGGTCCCTTCACCACCACCCCAATAAAGCCCCCTCCCCAGTTGATGGGCATTGCCATTCAAATTGTGTTTGCACGAGTGTCTTGGAATTAATTATGCGAGGTGGGGTTTACCTCCCCCCCCCCAATATTATATTAAAGTTGGCACCCCTGCTTACACACTCCATACAACGCAGCACACCTTAGTGGAGTAAGGTTCGCTCAGAGCCTTACCAAAGGCTTTTGGAAATTCAGAAGCCTTCAGAAGTTTCGGTACTGCTCCTCAGAGTCTTCGTGCGCATATGCATATCTGTCTTCACATGTGTGTCTCACAAAGTTAGCTTCTTCAAGTTTAAAGTATTGGTTCATATTTGAGAACCACTGAAGGCCTTTAAAATTTATTCACCTCTCGCTTTCTCTTTTACACACATACACAGAGAGAAAGAGAAACCGCGAGGTGCTCAACCTTGAATTGTTCAAAAGTAAGCAATTGTTCCAGAAGCGGTTCGGATAAATGAAGATGCCATCAGATTCCACGATAATATACTTGTTAGATCACCCATTCCGAATAGAGGGGGAAACAAGGGTTCTACATAGAGAAGCGCAAGCAAATGACAACAGGGGCAAGCTTCCAGTTTCGGGGCCAATCGCGCAATTTCTCTGGAGATTAAATCTAATGTACAAATCGGCACAAGGAGAAGGGGACGACAGAGGACGAGATGGTTGGACAGTGTTCTCGAAGCTACCAGCATGAGTTTGACCAAACTGCGCGAGGCAGTGGAAGACAGGAGTG
Source organism: Podarcis bocagei (assembly GCF_964188305.1). Taxonomy (NCBI): domain Eukaryota; kingdom Metazoa; phylum Chordata; class Lepidosauria; order Squamata; family Lacertidae; genus Podarcis; species Podarcis bocagei. Next base: position 22,536,319 of record NC_138138.1, read on the forward strand.
CCTGGCGTGCTCTGGTCCATGGGGTCACGAAGAGTCAGACACGACTAAACGACTAAACAACAACAACAACAACAACAACAACAACAACAACAACAACAACAACAACAACAAATAAGTTTCCGTCCTGCGGAATCGTATCCGCTATGTTGTTGCATTCTCTCCTGAGAACGCTCTGAGTACATTCTGTGAGTTTAGCGCTTGTTCCGTTTTACTCAATCAAAAGATGGAGAGCCGCAGGTTTTCAAGTCCAGACAGGACGCAGGAGCAAACGTCCACCCAGCAACTGTTTCTAGGACAGTAATTTATAGGAAGAGAGATGCCGGGAATCAAGTCTGCGTTGAAAAACCTCCGCTTTTTCCTTTACTGCCCGGTGCGTGTGTTTGTGCGCGTGACTTTCCACAGTTACTGAGCGGCCAGAGAAATGCACTCTGCAGTTTTTTGGGGGATATTCTTACTTCCCTTGTCCAGGGTAGAGCCCCTGTCGTTTAATAACAGGTGTCAGGACTAGGCTCTGGGGCAGATCAAGCCCTGCCCGGGTCTCAGCCCTACAAGTCTTCTCCCACCCGCAAAATGGGAGCATTAGGCGTGTGTCCTGTCCCAGGACACAAAACTGAGTTCATTGTTAAGTATGCAGGACCGGGTTCGCATTTACCATCCTCTAGTGCAGAAGCTTTTCAGAGAAGGTGAAAGCTCATTCTTGCAATGCCTTGGTCGTGTGAAAGGGTTTGCAGAGGAACCAGAATGGCCTCCTTTTGCGTTCATCAACACGTGTTATTTAGTCCAAGCAAGATCAGACGCTACATCCCAAATACATAACCTCTACATGGATAAACCTGTCGTTTATTTAGGCTACAAATCCTGTACCTACTTACGTGGGAGAAGCGCCATTGAACTCGATAGGACTTACATGTGAGCAGAACAGGTCTAGAATGGCTCGGTTCGCTTTTCCTGTCCCACACAAACTCTCCCTCGTGATATTATGACGTCATCGATGGATACTCTTTATTAGAAGGAATAACTAGCTTTCCCGCCCCCCGTCAAAATGAACCTAGGACGGGGTTAATAATTTATTGCAATTCAGGTGGTGGGAAGCAAACTCGAGGAGAATCAATCGCTGCCAAAGACTGGTCAGGCTCGATCCCCAATCATGGGATGGAATGTGCTGCATGGGGCCTTTGCTGAGAAGGGTGTGGGCACGGGAGGGCAACTAGTTGCATCGCAGAGGGTTGGACTACATGACCCTTGGGGTCCCTTCCAACTCTAAAATTCTATGACTCTACTTTACTGACCACGATCCAAGCAAGCGCACGTCAGTACTGGTTAGAGAGCAAGCTGATTGCCTTTATGCAATATAACCCGTCAAGAGACCGTGAAAAATGATGAGCTCCAAAGAGCTACATAACTAATCAGAATATCCTATGAAATGGACCGCAGACCATGAAAGATTGTGTCATAATAAATTCATTCAAGGTTCCATAAAACTCTGTGTTGGGCGTGTGTTTTTGCTGCAAAACCCTTAACAAATACAACTATTCCTCTGGAAAGAACTAATAGGGTATATTATTGCAATAAAAGGACCCACCTGAAATTAAAATTAGTGGTGATGACATCTCTCCATGTCTTCAGAAACAGAAGGACGTCTGTCTGTTTGTCTGTCTACCTTCTTGCTTGCCTGCCTGTCAATCTATTTTACAACTGAAATGTATGTGGGATGTATATTTAATTTATTAGCAAAATTCAGTATTCTGGTACATCAGCATAAATTACAATATTGAGCAAAACTGGGAAAGGGCTGAGCTCCGTGCCACACGCACACATTCACTGCAGAAAACAGCCCCGACTTCACATCCTGACATCTCCGAGCAGGGCGAGGAAAGGCCTCTTCTGTGAAACTCTGGGGAAGCTGTTGCCAGTCAGTATATAATCTGAGTCGCTATATAGTGGCTTCCGGTTATCCTATTCAGTATGGTTTGAAATTAATGACATACTTTCCATGGTAAAACCAACCGAGACTCCTGCAGCACTTTCAAGACTAGCAAATTTATACATGCGTAAGCACTTGGTCACGAGTGAAATCCGTATTTCACCAGTCCAGGAATGCTTATATCCCATAATAATAAACCTGTTAGCATCCAAGGCGTTTCTTTGTTGTTTTGGCTGCAACAGACCAGCACAACTACCCCTGTGAAGATACTTCCTGGGAACTCCACCTTGTGAGTTATCAGAAACTACCCTTTTAATCCTAAACGCGTTAATTCGGATGGTATGTCTCCCTGGTTTCAGTGGAATTTGCTTCTAAAGAAGGGAAATAGCCTGGATTTCTAATTACAGCACCAGACCCAGCAAAGCAAGGAACTGTAGTTTGGATCTACTAATAAAAATACTCTAGCACTGCCGCTATCAGCAATATATATTTATTGCTTATGGTGCATTTTGCAACCCTGCAAGGCCTCCAGGGAACATTAGCATTCAGTTTTGTCCCTTTACTCAGTATTAATTAATTAGTTACATTTCTAGGTCTATTTGCAGCCAACCTGGTGGCCTCAGTGTGGCTTGGAAGCAAAGGAATGCATGTAACTTCACAGCACACACCCCATGAACGCCAAATCATTCTGTCCGAGTCAAATCCCGGTCCATAAGGAGCTCTGTCAAGTTCCCCCCCATACAATAAATAGGAAGCACAAATGTTTTTTTTCTAACAAAAATTAATTTGAAATTTGTTTCCTGTAGATGATCTAGTTTGTTATTCATTTGAGGGGAGGGGAGGGATAGTACTGAGGCATATGCCTTAACTTAATTCATCTTCATAACAGTTCTGTGAAGTAGGTCACAGTTATTTCACATTAACAGGGAGGAACTGAAAATGAGAGATAGTGATTTGTCTTAAGGTCACTCACTGGATAACCAGATACAGAGTCCATAATAGTTTTCACACTTTTCCATGTATGTAGAAAAACTCTTTCTTTCTTTCTTTCTTTCTTTCTTTCTTTCTTTCTTTCTTTCTTTCTTTCTTTCTTTCTTTCTTTCTTTCCTTCCTTCTTTCTTTCCTTCTTTCCTTCTTTCCTTCTTTCCTCCTTTCCTTGCAGTGGAATTTAACCCATTTAGAACAGGCAGATGAATCAACTAAAGTTTTAGCAGCAGATAAGAATCTGTGTTGCCCAGACATAAGGACTGAACAAGGCACAAAAAGACACTGCTCCTTTCTTTCCTCTTCAACATATGATTTTAAATTAGAAGCTTCAAAGATTCCATCTACCAAGAAGACACAAAAGCAACAGGGGCTCTCAGTTTAAAGCAAGGCTTGCCTCTGCCCCTCTCTAACCCAGACTAATCTCTTTACTGGAGTTTACAAATTTCTGTGCATTTAAATGCTGTAGGTTTCCAGTGGGATTTAAAGTACAGTCAAAAGGCATCACTTTCTCAAGGTGGCGCCTGGCATTATTATTGATTTCTTTTTGCTTCATCTAGGTTGTGTAGCCCTATACCACCTTAAAGGCCCTGGTGGGGTGTGAGGGAGAACTCTGGCTCTCTGTGCTTTTAATTCTCTCAACAAACTTACCAAACAGAGCTTACTGCTCTCATAATTTCTGTTTTACAGAGGAGGTACAATGGTGGCTTTGCTCAAGATCACCATCTGAGCCCATGGATGAGGAAACATTTGAACTCAGGCCTTCGCCACCCTGTAGGCCCACCTCTCTGACTTCATTCACAACCAGACAAAACCTTATACCAGCAGCAAGATACACAGAACATTTTCCTGGCCTTGGATGAACAACAAGAGTTTGAAAACTGGAACAAAACAATAAACTGGAATAAACTGGAATAAAACTAAGGCCTTGGTGTGTGGTGTGTATGCGGAGATCCTGTTTTATTTTCCCTTCCCTTTTATACATTTAGACTCCATTCTCCTCCAAAAGAGGGAAAGGGAGAGATATAATGAATCTATATTTAAATCGTTATATGTGCATTTTAAACGTCCTACCCCCCTTAATAAAAAAGAGGCAGTGGAGTTCCTCGTGGATAAAGAAGGCATATTTTTTTTGTCCGCCTGGCTCACTACGATTTCACTTTGCCAAGGCAAAAATTAGAGGTGGAAACTTCTGCGCCTTGACCGTGGCGATGAGTGTTGCAGAAGGAGATGCCTTTAGAAAGGGGGATATAATTCTAACAGACTTCGGGGGAGGGTATTTGGGGCTGGAGGCGCACTTTCAAGGCCAAAAAGAGATGGTTGGGGAGGCAGACTGACGCGGATGGGTGCGTGTGGTTGTATAAACGTACATCTTTATCCTGGTTTACTTTAGAATGTCAGGTTTATGTATTGCAGCAGAACACAGGCTCTCAGCCGAGCACCACGTAACATTCTCAGCTTCCAGGTAGGCATATTATTAAGAGGAGTGGCCGTGCATCATCTCTCTCGACCACCCTTTATGTTCTGATTGCATTCATGGGGAGAATGCGGGGTTCCGTCGCCTGTCTCTCGCGCACACGTGCACGTACCATCTAGCACAATATATTCCGTCTAATCGGACATCAGGGTCTCACTTTTGGAGCACGGCATTATTCGGTTCACCTTTCTCAAACCGCTTAACGTATGAAGATTTGGGAAATGTCATTTCGGCAGGGCAGAGTTGCCCAGCATCTAGTGCGAAGGCCTGGTGCGTCTGACCAAGCGCAGTATCTCCGAACATGATTTCTGCAGATATCTGAGGAAAGGGGGACACTTTAGCCTTGCACATGCGTTTTCTACCCAGTCCTTTAGCTTGCAGCTTCTCTCTCTCTCGCAGTGCAGTCTGCAGTCTCTGCGAGATGTGTGTATTTTTTTTTTTAAAAAAATAATGCTTCGAATAAAATATGTCAGCCACCCCAAACCTTGGATTCAGAAGCACGTTCTTGCCAGGATGGGAAGGGATACCGGCGCATAAAACACTGACGAAGCATTCTGGGGATAGTTTGGACACTTCGCCAAAGAATTTCGAGGAAATCAGAAAGTTTCAGACAGGCAAGTTACAGTTCCCATTTATCTCAGATGGATCTTAATTGAATTAATGGTTTTCTAGTGATATACCCACGGTCTTTCTTTCTTCCTTCCTTCCTTCCTTCCTTCCTTCCTTCCTTCCTTCCTTCCTTTCCTATTCCTAGTTCTAAACACTATAGCACTGCAGACTATTCCTCCTAGATCAGCCAATGTTTCTCTTTCCATTCAATTGTGTCCACTCCGTGTGGAGCAGGGAAAGAGACGCTGGTATGTGGGGACGGGGGGCGGTGATCTTGTCTGATGGAGGAAAATAAATAAATAAATAAATAAATAAATAAATAAATAAATAAATAAATAAAGTCACCACCCCCTTCCTGTACAGAAGTCCGTCACGTGTGCAGGTCTCTCTCTCCCCTCACCCTTCCTTCTCTCTCCCTGTCTTGCCATAAAAGCATTTTCGCAATTTTTGTCTGGCCCCCTCCTCCCCAGCACGTCTCCAGTGGATGCGCCTCAGCCAATGAGCGCACCACTCCGGGAAAGACGCCTCCTTTGCGTCGGGGGAGGGAGGGAAGAGGGGGTGGGGGTGCGGGGAGAGAAGCTGACGCCGGGCGCCTAGGCGACCCTCCTTTGGCAGTCGCCAGCCTTTTAAAACGATCCTCGCCGCCTCGCCCGCCCCCCAGTCTTCCAAGCCGCGCGCCATCTGGTTACCCGGACCGAGAGCGGAGCGAAGCAAGCCGCGGGCGCCCATGCGCCTTCCCGCCGCGCTCTCCGCTGGATGGACCCCGACGCCGCCTTCGGAGAAGCCCGGAGGAGCCTGGATGAGGTGCCCACCAAGAGCATGGACAGCTTGCTGAGCTCGCCGACGGCCTTCCCGGGCGGCGGCCACTGCAGGAACGTGACCCTGGGCGGCCTCAGCCCGACGATGCACGGCTCCGCTTACCCGGCTCCGGCCCTGGACGGCCCTCCTTCCTCCGGCCCCGGAGACGCGTCGACAAAGCAATGCATTCCGTGCCCGGCCATCCCGCAGGCATCCTCGACGACCAGCGCCTCGCCCTTCTCCTGCGGATATTTCGGCGGTGCTTACTGCTCCTACCGAGTGGCCCGCGGTTCCCTCAAGCCGTGCCCCGCGCCGCCTCAGCCCGGCTACCCGACGGCGGCGGAGAAGTACCTGGACGCCTGCAGCTCGGCGCCCGCCGCCGCGGCTCCCGAGGAGTACCAGACGCGCCCAGCCGAGTTCGCCTTCTACCCGGGTTACGCGGCGGGGCCTTACCAGCCGATGGCCAGCTACCTGGACGTTTCGGTAGTGCAGACCATCGGAGGGCCTCCTGGCGACGCCAGGCACGAAGCGCTCCTGCCCGTGGACCCTTACCACGAACCCTGGGCCTTGGCCGGGGGATGGAACAACCAAATGTGTTGTCCAAAAGATCAAAGCCCAGCAGGACACTTTTGGAAAACTGCTTTCGCAGGTAACCAATACCTTTTTGTTAGAAAAAAGAAAGAACGAAAGAAAGAAAGAAACGGCCGCCTCTTTCGCTTCTCCCTCCGCCCCACCCCTGTCACCGCCGCTGCCCTACAAGGCCGCCAGATCCTCGGGGTGGATTTCGTGGTTGTCCAGGGAGCTGGGTGGACTCAGGGAGCGCTTGATCCCCAAACGGAAAAGAGCTGGGGCCTCCATCCTGTCTGCTTTTCAACCTAGACGTGTGTTTGTGTGTGTGTTTGTAGTGACTGCGGGTAGTCCTGGTTGGAAACTTTGCAGATGTTCCAGACCATCTTTATTCTCAAATATTCACCATCTATTCTGGCGCCGATCCCTATATTAGCTTAGTTCTTGGGATACCTGCGTTGCATGTGTGTACGTGTTTAGATATCACACCCACCCACGCTATAATAAGATACGATACAATATAATACAACCAGCCTAATTTCCCCCAGTTGTGTGATAAATTAATGTGGCCTCATCAGCTTCTAAGAGATATATATGAGAGAACTGTGTGCGTGAGTGTGTGTAATTCCAATCAGTTCATATTGCAATGAAATCAGCAGCAGATTTTTACACCCTACGCGCTGCACGCGCAGATATAGGCATCAAACATGCACCAGCAGGGTGGCTAATTTCACTGCTGTATGAATTGCTCTCAGGGTCACCTGAAATATTATTACAAATTATATATGAGGTTAGACAACTATGTATGCCCTTTGTGTGTGCGTCACTGTCCTCTTAGTTGTTGCTGCTTTAGTTTACATATGAAAAATGCTGCTCACAAAGGCTGTGAAATCTCACCTACTGGTTATTTTTCAACACCCAATATGACCTGGCGGGTTAGAGCTTTTTTCTAACATACCCTGGATCCTTCGGATAATAGCTAGAATTAAATATGAACCAGCTCTCCAACGGTGGAGCAGGCATGATGTAATCATAACGTTAAAAAACCACATGGGTAGTGCAATCATAAATGTCTCTGAGCATGTGTGGAGTGCGCTTCCCTCATCGCTGAGCAGTCCCCAGTCAGCCCCAATCACAAACCAGAATTAGGGCGAGGGCCTCTGTGTTTGAGCACCCTCCGTCTCCAGCACCTGCCATGCTATCAATTTTGCTATCACATCTTGCCTCATTAAATCAGCTCAGTCTCTACAAAGGAGCTGCAATATATTGGCATTGCTACAGGTGCGTAATACTCTATCTTAGATTTCCTACCCATCCAGCTTTCTGCGTCTGCATTTTCAGGGCTGTTCCTTTGTTTTTATAAAAAATCCTGATCCATCGCATCCATTAGAAACAGAAATAACATTGTGCACGGTCAGATTGGTTCCAAGTGCCTTAGGGCAGATGCAGAAAATTATAGGCAGCGGTAAGGCAGGAACACTGATTGTAGAATTGAGACATAGGAACCATTTATTTCCACTGGAAGTCTAATGTCGCCAGTCTAGAGCAAATTGACTCTAAGGAAACAAACGAAGCTTCACTGTCTTTAAGGAAGGCAGGATAACCTCAGCATTTCTGCTTTACTGGTCTGGAGATCCTGCTAGATGGAATAGAGAAAAAGGAGACAAGTCCCTGAGACAGACTAGTCCTAAAGAAAGGATTATGGCAGGGACATGTTGCATCCACAACAACAACAACAACATAGGTAACTGTGGTGGGCCTAGGCAGAGGGGTTATTGCCTTAAATATATTATGCACAGACAGGGTTTTTTTTTCTGCGGATGGGAGAGAAATCTGGATGCAAGTAGGATGGACTAGATTACTACTGGTACTTCCTTTCAGCTACTACATTCCCGTGAGTCTCTGTGTGGCCTTCCAGTGACCACTCACCTAACTGGTGCTTAATATGACTTTGCCACAAGGGGTCGTAGAATCTTCCCCTGCTTTAAGCACAGACCTGCGGCCATTGCAGTGTGTGACTGCAACCTACCAAACCATTCATTCTGGCTCAAGCCCTATTAATTTCTGCAGGAATTCTCAGGGGGTAAGTGTGCCTTCAGTTGCACATCTAATGAGTAGCTGGTGGACTATCAGATGTGAGATGTCTTAACAGAAGTGAACCTGTTGAGTCTGTCATAGTTAAGTGGCTTTCCTGAAAACAAATCTCCCAAGTCTATAACAACAACAACAACAAATTAAGTTGGGAGCTAAGTGTGTAAGGTTTGAGGTTGTGCAGAACTTTTCATCAAGCAGAAGAATTATGCAAAACCCCAGACCTTGCGTACTCCAGCACCAACTAAGCTTCTTCCACAAAGCATGTCAATATATATTTACACTAGCCCACACTTAAGGTTTTAATCCTGTTGCAGTGCAACAACAAATATTTGTTCAATTAAATAAATGTTTTCAGTCAATTACAGGAGAACCAATCCTTATCTATGACTAATGACCTGACTTCTGATCCACTTGCATTTACTTGAAAGAAATCTCATTTAATTTCTGTGGGACATCTTTCCACTTGAGCTTGTTTAGAATCACTGCTAAACTTTTCCTAGGGGCAAAGAGAAGATCATTCATCTGCCTCTCTGCTTATTAATAGCAAACTTACACTGCACCACACTTACACCGCCAAGAGTTAACACAAAATACAAACTCAGTGCAGAAATGTTGCTTGTTTATCAGTTTTCCTAAATTATTTCTAAATCATCTTTCAGGGCACATTGCCCTCACAAGGCAGTGTACAAAAATTCATCCACAAAATGTAGTGGTATATAAAGCCATCAAATTAAAAATCATATTACAAATTGGTGATATCAGTTAAAATGTATTGCAACTATTAATGAAATAGAAATTAAAATATATTAAGATTTCTCTTAAGAACTGCCAGCAATGGGGCCACATATACTTCCTGATGTGTTTGTGGGGGGGGGGGGTAATTCCACAAATAGTGAATTACTGTTGGGGGGGGGGATCCTGCCCCTAACACTCCTCAGTCTGAAACTTCTTAAAAGTGAACCACAGAGCATGGTAAATCTGTATATTTACCTCAAAATGAGTGTCCATAATACTGTCTGTGAATGTAGTTGTAGACTGACAATCTCCTCATTACTTTTATTAACAGACACATCTTCCAAGCCACAACATAATATTAGCTTTGCTGCAGCAGCAACAATTACTGTGTGTACTTTTATATAATTCAGCCAAAAGGTGCAAAAATCTTAAAAGCAGGGAAGCAAATTTATTCTATAAAGCATTTATATGCCACCTTTCTTTTTTCCTTTTCCTTTTTTAAATAGGCTGTTGCACAACCTCCCAAAGCTGTTTACAAGATTCTGAAATAATATCAGAGCAATAAAATTTAATATGAGACATGAGAAGAAGATCCCTGTAGGAAAATAAATAAATATGACAAGCGCATTCTATGATGACCTTATATTTATGAGCAAGTAACTTTTTAAACTCTGCATCAGTGTAACCATTGTGGTGCTGTAGGCCCCAATCCAGTGTATCCCAATGTTTTAGGTGTAGTAGCAATTTCACAGTGCTCCCAGCAAATATCAATGCAATTTTGTTTCAGAATTGCTCATGTGAAAGCCTACATTATCCATTATGGTGATTCAGTATTTCACATCTCATGTCTTTAAGGCTGCCAGCACGGCAACAAAAATTAAAGGTGCAATAGCAGGAAGTTATGGAATATCTTCCTCCAGCAAATATGCCTGATATTGACATTTCTGCACCAGTTTAAGACCTACCTGCTTACCTGGGCTTTTTTGAGTTGCTAGCAGTAGCCTCTGTTGTTCTATTGAGTTGTGTTGGCTCCCTGAGATGTTTTCATGATTGATCTACAGCTGATTTTAGGCATGTTTTATCTTCTCTGCCTATTTCTTAGGTTGCTTGCATTGTAACTGATCTGTATCCCACATTGAGATCGTAAGATGAAGGGTGGTATACAATTATATTAAATAAGTGCGTGTGTACATACTTATTTAATATTTAGTGTATGTATGTACACACACACACACACACACACACACACACATTTAATGTGTGTGTGTACATACTTATTACACACACACACACACACACACACACACACACACACACTTATTTGATATAAATTTATACCATTTTCTTTTGCATGCAACCCCACTCAAATGAATAGGACCTGCTTGAGTCCTTCCATGCATCTGAATGGGGAATGTGCAGGAGAATTTTCCATTGGGTTTGCTCTAATGTTTTTGCTCAGTTATGCAATACTGATACTATTGCTATTAGTTACAACTGACTGCACAGTGAACAGTGGGCAATGAAATAAATTCATAGCTATTCAAATTACGTAACAACAACAGCGTTTATACTGCAATAAGGTGTGCTGCCTTCGATCACCACAACATTGTATTGCTGTGGCAATATAGCCCCCAAGGAATATAAATATTTCAGTAATGTATAACGCTGTGTAAGGTTATCCACCACCAGCATCTAGCATTATTTATTGGTGTCTAAGCAGGAAATAATTACTCCAGACAGACAGGACACACAAGCAAAAACCTCTGTCTCAAAGATTTAGTAAAGGATTTTTTCAATATATTAATGGGTACATTTGAAGTAAAGCACTTATAAATCTATGGCTTCCAGTGGTAGATTTAAGCATGTGCATACATCTCTTTCATTGTAGATACAATGGGAATTAAAAATATCTACCCTTGGCTGCATCATGTCCATGTTTTTAAAAACTCATTTAGTAAAATGTGCCAAAGATCATAAGACTCAACTGAGGATCTGGAGTGCAGATGATGGCTATAATTTATGTTAACTGATGTCCCACCCAAGAAATTTAAATGCAGCATAGCTCCTGGAAGAAATCATTTCACATTAATTTTCAGATCTACAGTATGTGGCCATACACTGACCACCCAAACAGTTTGACTGTTGTTTCATAAAGATACACCACAAAGATGCTTAAGTGCTGGGTCACAAGTGTTGGGTCACAAGCTTTTATTTTTTATTTTTTAAAGCAGCACGCGATAAAATTAATAAATAACTCAGCCAGATCTTTTGTTTCTCTTTCCCCATTTTTACTTATTTTTGGAAGTAAAAGTTCTAGCTCAGTCTTGAAATTTCTTGCTTCTTTGCATCATAACCCAACAATTCGTCAAAACACATTCTGTAAGAACACAGCATTCCCCTTTGTTAAAAAGCTTTATTACATTTTTTTAAAATTCCACACATTATGAAATTGTACGCTCCTGTCTACTAAAATTATTTCAGCACTCACTTTATTTAGGTAACACTGCAGGTCCCAAAACACCATCAACATCTGGCTTTTTCCATCAGATACCAGTAACATGCAACAGCAAGTAACTATAAGAGGAGTATTTCCTTGTACTATTCAGTTCTGCAGGTTATATTCATACAAAGCACCAAAACACAGTATTCTTTTCTGTGAGCACTGTTCATTACTATAGTCTTCACCTCCAGCCATGTCCAAACTCCAATGACACACACAGGAAGGCTAGCAGTCTGTTTGGTGTTAATGATTACCTAGAAATGAAACACTGACAATAATTTATTAATATACAGGTGTGTGTGTGTCTAACTAAATCTTGTGAATGTGAAGATGGTTGCTAAAACATATGTGGGTAATCAAAACCTAGTCCTGAATAATTTCCTAACACAACACCCTTTCCTAAAAATATATATATTTGGAAATCAGTTCCATTGAAATCAATAGGGTGTTGCATCAAATTATTTACAACCAGTGTAAAAGTTGCTCAGCTGATTTGAACCCCCAACAAAGACATTTTAATCCAGACTAATTTGCAATTTTAAGCCCTGCACTATTACTCTTTATAATAAATTAAATACCTACAGGAAAATATGTGGCACACTTTGCTTCTAACTCCCGTTGGTTAAAATGGGTTGGAAGCAAGTGAAAGGAATTGTTGCCAGGCAGATCAGTTAGGTAGAAAAATATCGATTTCTAAATTTCCCCACGTCTGTATTTGACAACACACATTTGGCCGAACTGGGGGTTTGTTTGTTTTTTACGCACAACCTCCACATTTATCGCGCCGTGATTTCAGTGGGATTTTACGCGCAAATTGCTCTAAAATGGGGTTGTAGTCTCGCAAAGCAGAGAAACGGCCTCACCGGCATCAGAGGCCGGAAAAAAAGAAAAAGGCATTATGGCGGCAGATCTGTGTTTCGGGGACAAATTCAATGCATGTGAGAATAAATAGGGCAGGGGGGGAATGAGGTGGTGAAAGATAACCAAGAGAGAATGAAATAAAACGGATAATATTCTGCAGAGTCCTAACTCGTGAGTTTAGGGGCCAAGAGAAAGTCCAGCGGTTTTTAGAAGAGTCCATTTCGCTCGGCTGTGGCCTTGGGGGATTTCCTAGACAAAGGACTGGGCGGTGGTGGTTATGAGTTTCATTCCCCAGGGCCGGCCTTCCTTCCTAACTCTCGTCTGAGTTTAATGCGCTCTCCTCTTTTCTTCCTTTCCTCCCTTCTGCCGGTCAGAAGCTGTAGGCCAGCACCCTCCGGAGGGGTGTACCTTCCGCCGGGGGCGCAAGAAGAGGATCCCTTACAGCAAAGGGCAGCTGAAAGAGCTGGAGAAGGAATACTCCAACAGCAAGTTCATCACCAAGGACAAGAGGAGAAAGATCTCCGCCGCCACCAACCTCACCGAGAGACAGATCACCATTTGGTTCCAGAACCGCAGGGTCAAAGAGAAGAAGGTCGTGGCCAAGGTCAAAGGCACCAGTGCGCCCGCGCCCGCGCCTGCCACCACCAGCAGCAGCGGCGCCGGCAGCGCCAGCAGCACCCCGTGAGACGCAGAGACAGACTCTCGGAGGAGGAATCCATGGAAAGGCGGCGGGAAAGAAGCTCCCCCCGCGAGGAAGGGAGGGGGGAATTAACGCAGGCTTCTCTGCTGCCTCCCCAAAGCCTTGCGGGAACAGGAGATGGTGGGGGGGAAGGAGGCCGCGGGCGGAGGAGGAGGAGGAGAAGGGAGGAGGAAACGAGAGCAGAATTACGCACGTGGACGCTTCAATGGCTTCTCAGCTCTCCAACCTCCCACCGTCTTCTCCACCTCGGTGGAAGCCCACGAAATTCGCTTAGCGCTGGCGTGGCTGGCGGCCTCTCCTAGCCTCTCTCCTTTTAAAAAAAAAAAAAAGTTAATTATCGTCGTTGTTATTGTTATTGCTGTTTCCTCCAATAAGTTAAAACCCGATTTGCAAAGCAGACGGTGTTTTTTTTATTTTATTTTTAAGCGATGCGTTGTTGTTATTGTTTTTATTATTTTATTATGGGGGGGACTGGGAAGGGGAGAAGGAAGCCGTGTGCAATTTGCAATTCATTTTTATGTGTTGGTTTTTTTTCGGGGGGAGGGGCGTTGCCGCCTTAGCGCCATTGCTATGCGAATTATATTCTATTTTTCTTTGTACCAAGTTCCGTAATTCAGAGCTGCTTTAGGGGGTGGGGGGAAAGACGAAAATAAAACCAAGAAAACGACAACTGCCTATCAATCGAACCGAATGTTAAATAAATTCTCCATAAGCACCACGATGGCTCGGCTTGCTTACGGTTCCGTTTGTCTGTTCGTCGAATGGGAACATTTTGCAGAAGCGAAGGAACAGACTGTTCTTTCATCTGTGTGAAATATTGATAGGAATTTTTACCACGAAGAAAATCTATTACACATACATACATACAACATAATCTATGTTTTAGGGACTTGTAAATTTGAGAGGTTATAATCTATATTAAAATCTCAGCATTGCATATGACGAAATTAATATTTTAGAATGGCTTGTATGTATACGTATATGTATGTATGTGTATATAGGCTAACCACCGATTGACGATTTTTTTTTGGGGGGGGGAGTTGATTAATCATATGACAATGATCCCTTTATCGATTGCATTTAAATGAATTTGAGTACTACCAAAAGTTAATAAGTGCCTTGGAAGACACTGAACGATACGCTAGAGAATTTACAATACAGCAAACCGATAGTTGCAAGGGGAAGTCAACTTTAATTTTTTTAATTTTTCATTCCCTATTTACCACTCCAGAAAAAGGACTTCCCTTCAAACCCAGCCCCGCGGATTAAAAACCTGTTCCATCCGCTAAAGCGTGGAGCCCTATTTTGCTTGTCTGTATAAAATACAATGGGACATAAAAGACTGAAACCATATACTGTATTCACACTCAGAACAGGGGCAAATCGTTTTGAATCCAGCGAATCTTGTTGGAAAGTAAATATGGATGGGTAAATTATAACGTTGTAAATTGTTTCGGATGTTGCCTACTATTATTGACGTCCTGCTCCTTAGCTACATAAAATTGGGAGCTAGTTCTCTAGATGAATTGGTTTAGAATCTGGGTATTTAAAGGGGAGTTTGTGCGTGGGAGGGGACGGTGAGAGGAGGACCTGGAAGCAGACGCTTCTCCTAGTGCCGGTGCATAGCACGAGGGTAGCCAACAGGGCGCCCTCTCCATGATGTTGGACTCGGACTCCCATCAGCCTCAGGCAGTACAGCCTATAGCCAGGGATCATGGGAGTTGTAGTCCAGCAGCATTTGAAGGCCACTACTTTGGCTACCCCTGGTTTAGTCAATACTAATACTGTAGTGCGGTGACTGTAGGTCCTTAAAGAAGTTATTTATCCGGGGCGTTGTGATAAGACTTTAGTTCAGAATCTCTGATTCTCTAGAGGAGAAGGGGGTGGGGGGAGGTTTTCGAAATCAAAGAAAATACAGCCAGGCCTACACTTTGTTTACACTCCTGTACTAACCGTGCAATCCTATGAGAATCTACGCAGAAGTAAACCACTTTGAGATCAGTGGGACTTACTTCCAAGTAACTGTGTGTTTAGGACTGCAACTTTTGCTATTATTTTGAAGCAACTTCCACTGAAATCAATGTGCCTTACTTGGGGGGGGGGGATTCCTAATCAAAGGAAATTCTTTTGCAGAACATGGGTTGTTTCAGCATGATTTTGGTACTGCTCAAGCCCCCACAATCTGATTCTGGTGCTTAGAAGTAACCACCCACTGATTTCAATGCAGCTTGCTCATAGGAGTGTCTTATGTTCATCAGTTGTCTGTTTATTATTATTAGTGTTATTATTTGTACTTATTATATACACATGTATATAATTTATTCTGAATGCCACAGAGATTGCATAAGCAGTGCTCATTATCTGACACCACAGGACCAAACATTAATAAACGTAATAATAAATAACAGAAATAAAAGAATTGAATGCGCAAAAAAAAAAAAGACAGTGGAAAAAAGGTATTTTTCAAGTAGCCAACTCACCTGTTTCTAAGGTGAGAAGATTCTGAGGGGTGGGGATTGTTTCAGTGTTTATTTCGCTCTGTTCCGTCACAAGTGTTGGTGACATTCCTGAATCCCCCCCGTACCTCCCTTGAGTCCAACTGGGTCGTAAACCTCAAACAAAGCTTCATACTTTCATTTTAAGCCCCCCCCCACCCCCAATATATGTGTATTCCTCGCCTCTTACATCTCACAACTTGCTCTGCCAGTGCTTGATCCTGTCAGATCCTTTGCGTTGTTCTATCTCAGAAGGACCTGGGATTTAAATACAGAACATCTAATGAGAAGTTCATTATCAGTGCGCACGAGTAAATGGAAGGCCAAGTTCAAGGATGAACTGCTCTTTCTCTCTTTGGTAAAACCGCAATGAGGCAAGCTCATGATTTATATATATATATATAGGTAAAGGGACCCCGACCACATGGATTTAGGAGACAATATTCAGTTGCATCTACTGTCGGCATGTGCTGTATTGTGGCTGCTGGAGCGAGGGGTGGGGCTCGTCCCCCCTCTTTTTGTAGGTTTCCCTGGAAAGAAATTGTCTTCTGCTGTCTGCAGTGAGGATGTGCTAGCAACCCCTCCCTTTCCCCCTCTCAGTCGTTGCAACTGAGGAGGGAGGAGTGGCGCACCAGGAGGATGAGTCCAGTGGATAAGGATTGGGTCCAGCGCGGTGGGGGTTGGGTGCCTAAGGGCTGAGGAAGCCGCTCTGTCCGCCGGCATGCGCCACCTCCAACAGCACCGAGGGAGGAGCAGTTTCCCAGGCACAGTAAATCAGGCCTTAACTTTGACCCCAGAGGTCGGCTTACTCCTGGCTCATAGGCGGTGTTGACCTTGACTCCAGCCCCCCCCCCTCACGCTCCCCGGAAAAGGAGGCTCTTCAGATCAAAAGGAGTTTATTGCATTTATTTTCTCCCTCTTTTCGCGACGGGGGCGGGGAGGTGGGGAAATGACGCTTTGGCGTTTGCTTGCAAGATTAGGTCAGCAGCTCCACCTTCCGGTCACGCGTATCAGTGTAATGTTATATATACAGTATATATATAGCCTTTTCCTTGGTTTCATTCTTCTGCGCTCCCTTAAGCACGCGCTCCTGCGCAATTTTGTGGGCATGTGTCGTGTGGGGTAAGATCTGATCTTCTTTCCAAAATCAGGTAGCAGTTGGGACAAGAGGCGAGGCAAAAGAAGAATTTGGTGCAGTGTATGATAAAAGAAATAGGCTGGGCCAATTGGCTACACAAAACTTCACACAAATCCCAGAAAACCCCACCTAAACAAATGCGTTAAAAAGGGGATCGAATTGGCACCGGTTTTGTCACGACCTAGACACGGGACCTCCTTGGAATGTCAGGAATATACAGAAGAGCGTGCCTGTGTGAACCTTGAATAACCACATCATCTGTGTCCCTCGCAAACTAGGATTGCCATGCTTAGGTAACGCTTTCCTCCGAGGTGTTTGCACGTCCTGTCTCTTTAATCCTTACACTGTATAGCGCTCTCTTTAAGGCAGTCCTGTACTCTCCCCATTCTACAGATTAGAAGGCTGAGGTTTCTAGGCAAATGACGGGACCAAGGCCACACACACTGAATCCATAGCTGTGTGAAATTTTGAATCTGGGACGTTACAAACTGTAACTCATGCGCTCCAAACCACATTTCCAATTCATCTCACCTTCCAGTACTGCTGTTTTTTCTGGGATTATCTACTGCTACTATTTAGTTACAGTTATGTTACTGCAAAATCAATATCTCCTACTTGGGGATCAGGTTACATGTAGGATTCTTGAACTGCCCCCTTTATTTTGTGCCCAAGATATAATTTTGACTATTGATATTCCAGCCCTCACCGCTCCCCATGTGGGATTTGGTGCTAATCAAATGTAAAAATCCCCATTTTGGCAAGTTGGGTAGCCCAGTTTTTATTCATTAAAAAGCTCCTATTGGAATGCTTTACTCTGTGAAACCGAAACCCACCTGCCTGCAAATCCGGGTCAACAGTCTTTAGGAAAACATCTTCAAATGCGGGTGTTGTATGGACAATCTTTAGCCAGTCCAAAATCTTGGAAAACGATAGTCTATGGGAGTGAAAAACCTCCTCCTATGAGGAAATTAAACAAGTTGCAGAAACCATAAAATTTTGAAATCTACTCCCTTGGGGGCGGGGGGAATTAAACCCCAGGGGTTGTAGCTTCTACTAGTAAGTAGAAGTACACAGGCGTGGTGTGTCAAGTTTTCTCACTCTAGCTCAGGCGAAAATGGAATGAACCATAGATGTGTCATATTATTATTTGGTTACATTAGATTAAGAAGAACCTATATTAAATGATAGGGGGAAAATATTCTGTGTACCGTACATATTATTGACCCAAAATGAATGATCTTCAAATAAATAACCCTCAAATACTTCTTCCTTCTGATACAGACCACAGTCTAAAGTTCTGTACCAATTTTGCTCTGGCTCTCCCTCCCTACTCATTTAATGGAACTGTTGACAAGGTTCCCTTTTAATTCTGTTTCTCTACGAAGCTTTGTCTCGGGGAAAGTCTGAATGGAGACGTTGCCTTTCGTTTGGAGCCTGGAACGTAAGACGTAGGGGAGACCAAACGTGCTATTTAGTAGATCAGTCATTGCTTTCCTCTTCTGTATGTGAATCAAATGGTGAGGAGTAGAGGCACATGGCAAAAAAGAAAAGTAAAAAGTGGAGGGGGTGTCATGGGGTCTGTGTGCGTGTGTCTGTGTCCCTGTGCCTACATTTTCTTGGGTTTGTTTTACGGCCTGCCTTCATAGCCTTAAAACAGGCCTTTAAAAGTAAGAATATGGGGCTCAAAGCAGCACTTGAAAATCTCTCGGACTCTCACTGGCGTGTTTATAGCCACAACACTGAAATCGATGGAACTTAAAAGGGTTTAAATTTGCCTGCAATGTTTGCTGCGTTCCGAAATACAAAGAAATGCTCCTTCCCTCACACAAGCACGCTGGGCTTCCCAGGCAAACCCTGCGCAAAGTGGTGCCTTTTAAGTCCCATTCATTCCAATAGAAACGATGTCACGGTCTGCTTGACACCCATCGTCTTTCTTCCCTTGTCCCAATGCAACACGCGCAGCGCCCTCCTATCCATGCCTGCTCGGAAGTAGGTCCCACTGAGTTAAACGGGGCTTGCTCCCAGATAGGTGGCTACAGTATGGCAGTCCCCACCCCCACTAAAATACCACCGACCCAACATTCAAAAACCAATGCCTTTGTGGTTAAGTCTGCAATCCTAAGCACTTTTACAGTATTATGGAGTAAACCCCACTGGATTTCATGGGACTTGCTTTCGAATAAACATCCCTAGTTAGCCTCAGGCAATTAAAACCCTTTGCCTCGATGGCGCCCGTAGTCTATGCCTCAGTCCCAGAAAACCTGTTGTGCGTTTCAGAACAGCACACAGCAAAGGGCCTGGGGAAAGTCTGGGTGTCGCGCAGCCTGCAGAAAGTGGGTTGCATAGGGTCAAAACAACTAGAGAGCCAGGGACCTCCAGAAATAATGTGCTGGTGTTTGGGGTTGTTGTTTCTCTTAGCAAGATTTCTTTATTGCCCAGTGCATACAAAACAAGCTGCATGATTATCTACGAGGACTACTTCAAAAAAAAGCAGCTGACAGCGGCATGGATCACCTTCAGGCACAAACCCCTCAGAGGCTTCTGCGGATCAATAGCTTGTTTATTACACTCTCTCTGCCTAGAAACAAACAAAAGATTAATTCTTGCTCGCTCGCTCGCCTTCCTCCTTCCCAGAAGATGTCTTAGAATCATCACTTGCTATGCCATAACTTGGCAGTACATACAGGAGGCCACAATTAATAACACACTACTCTCGTGCAACGCTACTGACTTTTAATCGAACCACTGTGGAGCACCTGAGATGGATCAGGTTTTCTCCCTGTTCCAGACAGCAAAGGTTTTCACATTCCTTCTTCCCATAAAATTGCACACCCCTTGATTATATGCTTTTAGCTTCCCAACTTGTGGAATACATGGGTTTTGAAAATGCGTCTGTTCTTCCTTCCTTCCTTCCTCTTTTCTTTTCTTTTTCTTTTTTTCTTTTCTTTTCATTTCATCTGAGAAGCAGGAGGGAGAGGACCTTCCCAATGCTACAGAAATTTGGAGATGGTGAGGGGGAAGTTTGGCTGAGAGTCATGAAGATCTTACCCAGTGGTGGATGAAGCACGCCTGAAATTCTTGTTAAAATCCTAGAAGGAAACGAACACGTCACAATCAAGAATTTTCCAAGGTTTTTTATTTTTTTTAAAGTATGGTGGGGAGAATGCCTAGATCCTCTCCCTCCCTGTTACGGTGTCTAAAAGTTCTCTCCCCCCCCCCAACTCTTCTCCAATTTAGCTATTTTTCGCTCTCTTTCTTTTTAACCCTCCTCCCTCAACTTCCACGTTTTTGACCCTGTGAATGAGGCTTTACGAAGACCTCCCAGGGTCTAGTAAACAAGAGGGAGGGGGAGGGGGAGGGGGAGAGAGATCGGGTTTTTGTTGTCAAGTTCAATGGCAAAAACCGCCTTCCAGCCGTTTCCGGAGGAGAGAGACATCTATCACTCAGTTCTGGGAAACAGACTGGGTGGAGGATGGGAGAGCGAGTTGTTAGGGGAGAGGGAGGAAAGAGACGGGTGCCCACTGAGATTCGTGGAGTAGACATAGATCTCTACACGTGTGAGTGTGTGTGTACGAACACAACGGGAGGGAGGGGTTAGAAAATCTGGAAGTGAAGTACAATCCTGTGCATTTTCACTCGAAATTATCCCTCTGTGTTCAGTGAGACTTACAGTATTCTAAGATAAAGGTGCAATAAGACTGCAGCGTTAAAGTCAGTGAGATCCCATTTATCATGGATCAGGGGTCAACTTCTCTTCTCTTCTTGGGCCAGGAGAATTCTTCTCCAAACACATACACAAAATCTCGACTTGCAAGGAAACTCCATTTATCCTAACGGAGCTCCTTCCCGCCGTAGGAGGGTTTCGTTCTGATGACGAGAAAGCGTTAGGAATAGATTCTTCCTATCAAAACAATTAATTAAATTTTAAAAAAAAGGAGGGCTGGACTCCTCTCTACACGTCAAGGAAATAGGAACAGCAAACAGAGGTTTAATTAATTAATTTTACTAGTATCACTACCCCAAATGATCTTGGACTTTTTTTCCTGCCCAAACACACACATTTCAATCCGTGCTCTATATTGGGGTTGGAGAGGCTTTCTGTATACAGTACAGTAGTACCTCGGGTTAAGTACTTAATTCGTTCCAGAGGTCCGTTCTTAACCTGAAACTGTTCTTAACCTGAAGCACCACTTTAGCTAATGTGGCCTCCTGCTGCTGCCGTGCCGCCGGAGCACGATTTCTGTTCTCATCCTGAAACAAAGTTCTTAACTCGAGGTACTATTTCTGGATTAGCGGTGTCTGTAACCTGAAGCGTATGTAACCCGAGGTACCACTGTACTTCAAAAGGCATAGGACCTCACCCCAGGAGAGTTTCCCTATGGGGAAAACTATGGTGTGCATTTTCCTGAGACTTACCATATCGCAGGAAAAGGCCCCTTCTCGTGTTTGTATTTATATCCGTGTCTGGCACCCTCAATTCTATACGCAGAAAAAACAGGAGCGTGTCTAACTTTTTATTCATATACTTTGTGTAAGCGAGGAAGTAGTGATTTCTGCGGCTGCCTGTTTTCGAGGGGAAATGGCAAAGAAAGGGAACATATTTTGGGCCACTGGCTGTCTGCCTTCATTCCTTCCATTTTCTTTTATTACATTTATACAGTATACCCCTTTTTCTTCCAAGCAGTCCAGGGTGGTGTACAGGGTTCTCCTGCTGCTCATTTCATCCTCACAACACCCCTGTGAGGTAGGTTTGGCTGAGAAATGGTGACTGGCCCAAGGTCACCTGGTGAGTTTCACAGCTGAGTGGGGATTTGAACCCTGGTCTAGCATAGCTGTCAAGTGTCCCTTATTTGAAGGGACAGTCCCTTATTCCAGCGCCATGTCCTGCTGCTGTCCCTTATTGATGGATGTCCCTTAAATTATGTCCCTTAAATTTCAAAGGAAGCAGCTCCTCTCCCTCACTCCCTGCCGGCCAGGAAGGAGGGAGGCTCCAACTGTGTTGCTTGGCTGTGTTGCTCACCCAATAAGAAGTCTAAGAACGACTTGGGGGTTGGAGCTTGCATGCCTTGTATGTGGCTAGTTAATGCAAGCTGAGGGGTTTTTTGAATGCTGGACGCCATTTTGTTGCACGTGCTGCTGCAAACTTTGCAGTGCAAAGCCAGGCCGGGGAGCCATCTTAAGTTGAGGCTGCATAAATCTTGTGGTGCATGTGATTCAGATACTATTCAGTTGAACCTCTGGTTACAAAGTTGGTTGGACAGTGTTCTCGAAGCTACCCAGCATGAGTTTGACCAGACTGCAGGAGGACAGGAAGACTGGAGTGCCTGGAACAGGTGAGGCTGCAGGTCCCTTATTTTGGCTGCTGGTCCCTTATTTTCAAATCTGTAAGTTGACAGCTATGCTTCTAGGCCATAGTTCAGCACTCCAGTCATTACACCACACTGGCTCTCATCCACCCACCCATTATCATCATAATCATTACGATCTGGTGTTTGTCCATAAAAGCTATCTTTCTTCTAATCTTTTCAAATGTGTGTATTTCCCCTCTCTTCATAACAAGTTAGTCTCTTTCCTTCTCATCCGTGGACCTTTATTTTGCAATCCCCAGCTACCTAATCCAATCTATCTGATATATTTCCGTCTTTCCTTCCTTCTTTCAGAACCTGCATAAAAATAGTCCTGTTGGGTTAGATCATGGGTAGGCAAACTAAGGCCCAGGGGTTGGATCCGGCCCAATCGCCTTCTAAATCCGGCCCGCGAACGGTCCGGGAATAAGTGTGTTACATAAGTGTGTTACATGAGTAGAATGTGTCCTTTTATTTAAAATGCATCTCTGGGTTATTTGCGGGGCATAGGAATTCATTCATTAATATTTTTTTCAAAATACAGTCTGGCCCCCCACAAGGTCTGAGGGACAGTGGACCGGCCCCCTGCTGAAAAAGCTTGCTGACTCCTGGGTTAGATCAAATACCTTATCTAATCCAGCATCCTGTTTGTACAACAGTCAACCAAAGGCTTCTAGGAAAGCCCACAGGAGGACCCAGGGCCCTCTTCCTATGTTTGTTCCTTAGGACTTGATCATTCAAAGTCTCCAAGGGAGCACATGGCCACCATGACTAGCAGCCATTGACAGATAGCTTTAGGCTGAAATCCTCAACCCACTTACCTTGGAGCAAGGTGATGGCTATGCACTGCCCCCACGGTTGGAGGCAGTTTGCTTCTGAATACCAGTTGCTGGAAACTACAGGAGAGAGGAGTGCTCTTGTACTCAGGGCTTCTGATGGGCATCTTGTTGGTCCTTGTGAGAACAGGATGTTGGCTTAGATGGACCACTGGCATGATCCAGCAGTGTCGTCTTATGTTCTGATTTCTGGGTAGAGGTTTACAGTGTTGCACTGCTCTTGGTGAATTTGTCTTCTCACACCCACACATGCACACATCCTTAAAGTTTGGTTGTTATATCTTTCTGTAAACTGCTTTGAGGTCCCCCCCCCCTCCATCAAGGAAGGAAGGAAGGAAAATAAAGCAGTCTACATTGGTGGCCGTCACATATTTTGAAAATTTGATCCAGTTGACTTGAGATGAGGGAGAACTTCCTTATTTAATGTCCTCCTTCTTGGCCATTCAGCTTTATTAGATGAGAGCGGAAGGCAAGGAAACCCACTCTCCCCCCTTTCTCCACACAAAACCCAACAATCCACTTTACCCGCCTCCCCCCCTCAAAAAACCCCCCTAAAAACTCCATAAACTTCAAACATCTACATACAAACGCCTATGCCCGGTCTCTCTTTCCAAAGCTCTCTTTGGCCTGAGTTCCCCACTCAGTCCACAAGGCCCTCTGCTGCCTTATCATGTACCTGTGGCCATGGGAAAGCCAAACATTTCAACATCAGTGGGACTTCAGTCAACTGCCTTATCTCTCCTTCATTCTCCCTCCCTCCCTCCCTCCCTGCTCCCTTCCTCTCTTCCTTTCTTCTTTTGTTCAAGTTCATGCGCACACCACAATGGTGGGAAGGGGGAGGGGCGCTGTTTGGTCGGCAAAGTGTTTTGCTATTGAACTTGAGCTGCTGGTTGTAAACATTCTTTGACCCCCACAACTATTTGGAGAGGATAGTATTAAACTTTAGTGATTCACTGGGGTGGGGGTGGGGTGGGGAGGTAGGAAGGGAGAAGGTGTGAGCGTGTGTCCTCTCCCATCCCCACCCAGGCATTTTCAATGAAGAAATCCAAGGTATTTCTTAACTTTTCCTTTTTTTTTATCATTAGCCAAAATTTATTTTGTTTTTTAAAAAGATGTACGATTGATAGAGGGGCGGCTTTGGGGAGATTTTGGAATTTAGAACAAGGAGTAACGAAAGGAACAGTTCTCTGTCTTTGGGCTGCAATGCTGTTCTCGTCTGGCTCCGGACACCGGGAACGTTAGGTAGGGTGTAAGTTTGTTACATTTGGCAACGTGTTGCAGGATTGTCTTCTGAATGTTCCCGCCCCACCCCCACTCTGCGGAGTGGTAAGTGCATCATTTAGACCCAGCTGTCCTCGGCTAAATTGGCAACGACAGCCAGTTTGGGGATTTGCTAACCGGTTGCATCACAGCTGAGCAACGGGAGGGCCCGAAGCCTCCAGGAAGTTCTCCTGAGCAATCCTCGTCGTTGAAGTGATGGAGATGCAGCCCAAATCCCCCGAAGATTGCGCCAGTCAGCTGATAGCTAGTCCCAGAAGACCCAAAGGCCCCTTGCTGCTGGCAATTAGGTTTTATTTTAATGAACTAAAAGAGATGCTTAGGATGGGGGAGTGCAATTGACGTCCATTGGCTCAAAGGGGAAAAGGAATCATTTTCTTCTGCTGAGGATTTTGTGCGGGTGGGGGACGAGAAAGGAAAACGTGCCTACTTAGCTTCAAGCATAGCATAAAAATCAAGGGCGATTCCCGCGGATTTCCCCAAGAGTTTGCAGTTGATTAACATTCTCGCTCCTTTTCCACGCCACCAACTGCAGACAGGCGTGATCCGAATACGAATATGGACAATGCAGAAGTCTCAATCTTTCTCTCCTCCGCCCCCCGCCCCTTGTAGTCTTTTCTGCAGTGGTTGTAAACACGGACAGCACCCTTTTCAAGCTGTATGCTCATTCGGATTTCCTTCTGCCATTACTTCACTTTAGGATACACTTTTAGGATTAAGAAGTTAACTTACTGTTGGTCTTGTTTTCAAAAGTGTTTGTTGGTTGCCGAGGTAATATACGTGAATCGCTGTTCAAACTGTGAAATATACAGTATAAATGCCATTATTATTATTATTATTATTATTATTATTATTATTATTATTATTATTATTATTATTATTCTCAAAGGCAGTCGAAATAGCTCAGCATCTTAAGGGTAAGAGGATTGCCACTTTGGAAAAAAATCACATTCTTATTAGAAATAATAAGATTCCCCCCTTCAGAGAAGCAGCGCGAAATGACATTCTGCCAGCAAATATGTCCTTTACGCCCTACCCATAACAGGAGCACTGGGATTTAAAAATCAGATTTCAGATCAGAATCAAAACTCATGCTTCTAGCCTTCGTGATTACAAAGAAATATAATATACATTTAAGACTGTGCGGCCTTTAGAGTATGGAATAGCTGAGTTTGGAAAGCCGCGGGCCCTTTCTATGCTTTCATGTACAGACATCCCTTTCCTGTTTATGCGATTGCTGCAATTTTTATACTCGGAATTCGGAATAGCTAATATTGGCACAGCTTGGGATTCAGCCTTTGAAAACAACAGAAAAGAGTGTAGCAAAACAGAAACATTTCTTTCACGTAAAACCACAAAACCTGGGAGGATGTTCTCCATTTTTATCTTCTACTAAAATTAATTTCGAAATCTTCAGTTACTTAGCAATCTATAAACTTCTTATTCTTTTTTTTTTTTTTAAAAAAAGTCTTATTTACACTCTGATCCTTATATTGAGTGAAAGTAAGTCCTCCTGGTCGGAAGATACAACATTCTCAATTAGTTTGTTTGGAAGCTGGCCTTAATATATTATGAATTCGGTTTGTCTGTTTTTATGGCAGGGAAGTCTTTAAAAATTTGCCACGATTTTACTATTAAGTTTTACCTACGGTAGGAATCCAAGCCTCACGAAGACTTTTAAGAAGTCGTCGGTGGGAGGAATAGCCTGTGGGGGACAGGCAACATTTTGGCCAAGTATTTCTAGAATTCCTACGGAAACCTTTAAAAAATCCTCTCCATCTCCATTTGCATTCGATGCATTATAAGGCAGAAACTTCGTGATCACGAAGATGATCTCTCTCCCCCGCCCCTAATTATCACCGGATTCTTTTCCGGCGACAAAAACGATAAGGCAGAAATAAGGGGAAGTGGTTTGCAATATGTGCGCCTGCTCTCTTTCTCTCTCCTCTTTATTTAAAGTTACTGTTATTGAAATTAAATGTCAAATTTAATTTTCTGATTATTTAGGGGAATTGTACGGAGATGATTATAGAATTAAGACCGAAAGAATAAAGGTAAACATCCTGGTCGCATAGCAAAGCGAGGAAGGTTATATGTTATCGTCAATTACTGCTGTTGGGAACTATCACTGCGGTTCCCTTGTACAGATTTGAGATTTGATAATATCTCACAGACGATCCGCATCGCTTTTTTTGCCAACCGTGTGTGATGTCTGAGACTGAGTGTATGCACACACACACAACCCAAACATATACCTGCAACTCAAGAGATCACTTCATGCACCTGATAAAATATACTGCAGTTCAGGAAATCCAATGCCATAATAAATCCGCTATGGAGACGCTTCGTTGTTTTTGATAAAACAGGACGCTTCTGGAAAATTTGCCTCTCTGTTTCCCAATGCTTTATTTATCCCTATGTATGCATGCATGCCTGTATGTCTGCCCATCTGATGTATGCATGTGATGATGGGCTGTGGCGCACACAAAGCTTATGCAACAATAAATATGTTGGTTTAAGGGGTCACAAGATATTATTTCCTTTTTATATATAGGGGTAACAGAGTAACTATTAGCAATTTATCGTAATAAAGGCTACAGTGAAGAAAGAAATGTGCTTGTTTCTTGTTTTTCCCCCCGTTGTGACCAACGCATCATTCCATGAATAGTATAATTTTTCGTTCTTTTCGACCCTTCGCCAATAATTTAGGCTGCGATAGTGGGATACTTACCTGGAAATTACCTGGAAATTAGTTATACTTGACATCCGAATGACTATATATGTGCAAACCTTGCCGTCTCGATCCCACCTATGGATGTGGGAGGGAGTCGTCCTCCCCCATTTAATTCAATTGGCAGATTACGTTCCAAAGTAAAGACAAAGACAAACCAATGTTTTCCTTTTTAGATGATTTGCGCCTGTCATTTATGCAGGTTTACCTTTTCCGTCTACAAATTAATATTTAGAAGAATGGGAGAAATCCTCCAGATTAGGGGTAGCTTTGTTAAACAAAGAGATCACAGCAGTTTATAAGCATAATTTTGTCTAGTAGGGTGCAACATCTCTTTACGGAAGTCAACTAGATTTCAATTGGACTGAAGTTTCCATGTTTGCTTTGCATTATTGTACGTCGCTTAGAAGAGGCTCCTTACATGAAGCGACCGATAAATATAACAAATATTCAGACTGTCCTTGTTTTGAATGGAATGCAGTCATGGTATCTCGCATACAGCTTATAGAATAGAATAGCTCTTCGTGTAACGCGCGCACACACGTATGAATTGTAATAATCAGCCTTTCGGAAGGGCGCTTGAGATGTTTGCTGGCGAAATACCCCCGATTTCGAAAAATATAACGTTTCCTCCAAGATTCTTATCTATTGAAGAGGATAACCCTCAAAATGAAAGTGAATCAAAAATCCCCAGCAGACCAACAATATTTGGAATTGTATAGGAGGTTGTTTCTCAGGATTACATATTCTTGGATCGCGCCCACAACTCCTTTTATTCCTGGTATAAATGTGCAAAGTTTGTGGTCTTCCCAACGTGTGTTAAAGATGGTCAGAATCCAGTTATTTCATCACATAAGGTAGGAACCTCTCCTGTTTTAGAATGGTGGGGAAGAACGAACACACACACACACACACACGCGATATATATAGTACATCATGTCTAACAGTGAAAATACACATTAATAAATTATTATTACTGTTCTCTAATTTCTTTTCAAATCAGAGTTACAATTTAATGCCTATACATCAGCCAGCAGGAGATAATTTAGACCTGGCAACGTGAAAGCGTCAACCAATTCTTTTAAAGCCTAATTCATTACGTGGCATAATATCAGAAGGGCTAAATTGTTAGTGGGAGATGCCTAGGCGAGAGAGGGGGATATTATGACGGGTAGTTATTTATTCAGCACGCTGGGTTATTTTATTTTATTTTTAAGGAACAAACGCACCCATTCATAAGGCTATGGAGCAAAAGCGGAACGGGGGTTGGAGGGGGAGGGAAGAAAAAGGAACGGCCAGAATACACTGCTGCACAATGTTCTATCGGGTTGGAGTGAGACGTCACAGCAGCCAATCAGAATGCTGCATATTTGCGTAACATGGCTTTCCGGGAGACGCAGTTTCATTGCTGGCTTGGGGTTATCTTTAGTGAAGGTGCTGTGAGCTGCAGCGAGAGGTTGTGGGGTGTGTAGTGCGAAGGCAGTTGGCAATGGCGTGCTCGTGTTGCTGCTCTTTCTTAAGCAATGGAGGGAGACAATCTTTCGTTTCCTGTGAGCTTTGGCTTGCCAAGGTTCCATAGTTCTTGTTCTGAATTTCAGGAACAGCAAAGGAAGATTTAAGGAGGGGCACTCTGAGCATCTGCAGAGTGCATTTCTGTGGTGGCTAACTTTTGAGAGCGTGGTCAACAAAGTGGGCTTTATGCTGCAGTTCTGTACACATTTACCTGAGAGCAAGCCCCATGGAACCCCACAGGACTTCATGCTTTTAAAGACAGACTTTATTTCTAAGTTTCTTCAGAGCGTATACATCAGAATAAGCCACTGTGCGCTTCTCTCCTTTATAACATCCTCATCATAATGATGACATAGCACAGGTGGTGTAAAAGATCACCAGACAGAATTGTCATTACCTATGGCTGTGTATTTTGTTGTGTGGAGGTTTGTTCGTTTTTAAAGAGAGGAATGTTCCATCATGCAAATCACCTACAGTCTGAAGTGAAGTCCAAAGGCTTGGGTTTGCTGGCATATAGATTAACTCTTATGTGAGAGCCCTCCGCTCCATGCAACCCTGCATATAATGGGAGCCTGTGATTTGTCCAGTTCTGGATAGTGAGTGACACTGACTAGCCTCATCGCTAATGACACACATTATCTGTCATCTGAGGCAGTCTTAAATTGTCTTTTATTATTTAGTTTTCCGTGTTAATCTTTGTACCACAACACCCTTCTAAGGTAGGTCACCATACGTTCCTGTCTTAAAGTGTACAAAGGCAGTTCCATCCAAATGCCTGCAGTCCCAGGCATAGGACTCCCCACCTCTCTCCATTCAGCCTTGTCTTTACACTAATCTGACCTGCAAAGGAAGCTTGCTTCTCATGGTGACTTGGCTACCTGTGCTACTAAATTTTCCTCTGAAAGGGGCCTTGGCTATTTCTTCACTGATTTTATGACGATGGAATACCACACTCTGAGCTGAAGGAGATTTTAAAGAAGCCAAGTGCAGGCAAAAATCCAAACATTTATCATGGCACTCAGGACCATTAAACCTCAGAAAGGGCCTCCATATAATATTATGAGTATTCTAGTTCTACAAAATCCCTATAGTCAGGACAGATGGCTGCCCAGGGAGTAGAACTTCAGGGCTCCAGGCTACTCAGGAAACCCTTCAAGGAGGAATTTAAACACATACACCAGATATCTGTTTTTCAGGCTGCAGTCAATTCCCCCTTTCTTCATTCCACAAATGAATGGAGCAAAAGGGCCCATTTGTTTGTACAGAGCAGGGGAAGGGGCCTGTAACTGGAAAAATCATATAAAGGGAGAGGACAGTTTCTCCCTTAACCCATTCCTATTGATCGAAGGATCCTGGTGCTGTAGGTGTCCCTTTGAGTTCCCCTGCAAAGGGCAACAACAACAACAGCAATATCTCCCACCTTTTTTCTCCAAGGATCTTAAAGGGACATACAGTGGTACCTTGGTTTGCATACGTCTTGGTTTGCATACGTTTTGGATTGCAAACACATCAAACCCAGAAGTGCGTGCCCCGGTTTGCAACCTTTTTTTGGATTACAACCCATTTGTTTTGGATTACGAACGAATTATTTTTGGAGGCCCCATTGGTGAAAGCGTGCCTTGAGTTACAACCTGTTTTGGTTTTGGTTTACAAATGGACCTCCAGAATGGATTATGGTTGTAAACCGAGGTACCACTATACATGATTCTTCCCTTCCTCATTTAATCCCCACAACAACTGAGAGGCAATGATTGACCCCAAGATCACCCAGTGAGCTTCCTTCATGGTCAAGTGGTAACTGGAACTCTCCTCTCCCAGGTCGTAGTCCAATACCGTAACTGCTGTACCACACTACAAGATCAGGAAAGCCTTGAGGGGATGGGGAAGTATAATTTGCCTCCCTTTGCATAGACCAAGATGCCTATATAGGTGATTAATCTCACCTGGGGCAGCAAAATCATTTCAGACAGCCCAACTGCTAAAATGGAAGACTCACACAGGCTCACAGGCAAAATGCAAGCCAAAATAGCTCTCACTGGCAGTGGATGTAGACACTACCCTTATGCTGATTTCACACATCTGTATAGCAGATGTGTAGCACAGATGTGATCAACACAGCTGCAGAGTGAGAATAGGTGTCATTTAGATTGTGGGACCCATTCGAGTGTACATCCTCAACCTCTCTTCTGCAGTTTAAAGGCTTACCAGGCCTGACCACCCTCTTTCTTTGTTGCTGTAACAGTCATGGTTTGGTCTCTCTCTCTCTCTCTCTCTCTCTCTCTCTCTCTCTCTCTCCCTCTCTCTCTCTCTCTCTGTCTCTCTCTCTGTGTGTGTGTTTTACAAGAAAAGGAAGGGGAATTGATAGGTTTGTTAAATTTGAAAATTATAGTCACCTAAAAGCCATGGGAAATCTTGCTGGTGACCACTAATGAGAAATAATTGTCTCAATGCTAAGGGCCAACCTAATCCAGTATGATATATGTGTGTGTGGCAATGTACGAAATGAATCATTAGCAGCTGTTGATGAAATTGTCCCACCATGACACTGATATATTCTTCCACCCCATTTAATTAAATTAAAACAGAAGATCAAAGGCTAAATAAATAAGACTTGACAGGACCAAGCACTATAAAAAAACATCATGTTATGGCTGCTTGCATTAATTTCTGTTGTGCACATTATGGATGTAATATGAAGCTTTCCATCTCTTACAAGTCACTGCCCACGTTATTCAAACACAAGTTCTGTTGGCATGGGATGACCTAGAGATGATCAGTGGTTATTTTCTGCAAGTCTGCATGCCAATTAAACCTTAGATTGGCTTCATATGGGCAGCTCCAAGCCCTGTCCAGTCTTTGCCCTTCTTCTGTGAATGGAATTGCAAGTGATGTTCCACACTTTGAGTGGTATTGCGGTTTTGTTGTAGTTTCCTCTGCTACATCTCATTCACACTGGTGGGCATGACTGCTGGCATTAGGAGGGACATTTCATCTGAGGATGCCATTTTGAAACCTGCTTGCAAAACAGTTGTTTTTTTTAAAAAAAAATTGCACTAAAACACCACTCAAGTTTCAGTGCTTACCTTTAACATTCAATAGTAGACCAAAAAATAACATTAGAAACCTTATTTAAAATGGTGGTAAAATGGTGCCAACTGGAAATACAAGAAAGGCAGTGGAGGTTTTTTGAATCATGCTTTAAAATTTGCAGTAGAACACATTCAGTCCCAGCCAACATGGCCAATGGTCAAGGATGATGAGAATGATAGTCCATCATAATATGGAAGTTGCCAGGTTGGCTACCTCTGGAATATTAAAAGATCATAGAATTGTAGAGTTGGAAAGGACCTTGAGGATTGTCTAGTCCAGCGGTTCTCAACCTGTGGGTCCCCAGATGTAGCTGGACTACAACTCCCATCATCCCTGAGCTTTGGCCTTGCTAGCTAGGGGTGATGGGAGTTGTAGTTCATCAACATCTGGGGACCCACAGGTTGAGAAAGGCTGGACTCTAGTCCAACCCCTTGCAATGCAGGTTTATGTGGCTGTTCTATACAGAACCTGCAACCTCAGTGTTATCAGCACCATGCTCTAACCAACTGAGCTATATAGGTGGGAAAGTAAAATGTAAAAGATCAATGGAAGTATTCCCAAAAAGGCACCTACAGGAAAGGTAATTATACAGGAGTATGTTGACTGGTTCAACATCTTGATATATCGTTGCACATATCAAAACGATGCCTTTTTGAGAAGATGGGGATGTAGTTCTAAGGCTATACTCACGTGGAAATATTGTACTGCCATTTTCTTCTTTCTCAAACAGTCCCCCCCCCCCCCTGCTACCGAGAAAAGATGGAGAAAGCACAGGAAAAGCACCAGAGGGCAATAATTTGAGATCACATAGATCATGCAATACCTCAGTGGCCAATCCTGCAAGAGGTCCCATGTTCAAAAGATTCCCTGGTGTATCTAGGAACAGTTGGTAAAAACTCCTGTCTGAAAACCAAGAGAACCACAGCCATTCAGGGTCAACAACACCAGACTAGATGAACCAAAGTTCTGACTCCATATAAGGCGGTTTCCTATGTATAAAGTGACTGAATGAAAGGTAGTTATTCCACAGAAAACACCAAGGAAACACCCGTAGATGTATGGAAATGGTCTAGAGTAACTCTGGGTGTACTGATGGATGAAGTCACTTTGGCTCAATTCAAAATGTGCACAGCAATCATGAATTTCTCAGGGAGCATTCTGGGGTGACCTCAACCATTTCCTGAGAGAGACATATGGGAACGGCAGCAAACACACCCCATATCACCACCTTCTTATTTTTAGAAACACTTTACAGTTGGGGCAGCACAGCAAGCAAATCAAGTATGAGGTTACGGATACTTTATTATTTTTAATTTAAACCTATTTCCCCCTTTATAGCAAAATGCTGCTGGTTCCCAAATAAATACCATTCAGCATAGGCAAACTCCATTTTATTTCTCTAGTCACCATTTTATTTCTCTAGTCATGTGCTTGGCATGGTTATTTTCTTTCTTTTTAAGTTGTAAAGTGGTGTCAGAAGAGAAGAGCCAGCTGGCTGCAGCTGGCATTAAAACAACTACAACCCTACAAGTTAGATGCAAAATAACACATCTGACAGTCACTTCTACTTTGGCAGTATGATTCCAGAAAGCTGCTGCCATTCATATCGTCAACAGTGCCAGTCAATGCATCCAAGCAGCCTGACTGAGCACAAGGTAGCGTCATATGTTTTGTGAGTCTGTTTTTAGCTTCCATTTTCCTCTGTCCTCTGGTGCTTGACTGTTTTATTGTGCCACTGTTTCATATTTTTCAGTCTTATGATTATTGATGGCATTGCTTTTGCTGATTTTTATTATTGTTGGAAGATGGAGAAAAAGATATCTCTCTCTCTCTCTCCCTCAAATGGGCTGGAGTCCTCATAGCCATGAAGATAGGCATGAAAACTTTCGGACATTGCCTAGTAAGTCCAGGGACGCGGACTTATAAAAAATATTGGGGGGGGGGGCCCCGGGAAAGCTCATGAATAATAAATAAGCTCATGAATATGCAAATAAAGTGGCGCCGCCTCCTCGTGAGCGAGCGTGCTGCGCCTATTAATCAGCTCCGGAACAGCTGATATGCGGGAAACGTGGGGCTAGCCGGAGAAGAGAGGGCGAGCCCCCTCCGCTCCGGCCCTAAATAGGGCAAGCCACACACCCCCCAGCCAGCCGATTGGTACCCGGTCGTTCTCGCGGGGGCTGAAACCGCCAGGAGGAAGGAAATTCCCCCCGGCAGTGCCTTGGCAGTGGCGGTGGTGCTGCGAAGCAGCGAGGCAGGAGCCCCCGCCCCCGGGGATTCCCTAATCTCGCGGGGGACGGCCGGGGCTCTCCGACTAGGGCGCGCGGCTGGCTGGCTGGCTGGCTGGCGAGGGAGCAGGTGGGGAGGAGGCGGGGGACGGCGGCGGCGCTCTGCTGGAAGGGCGCCCGAGATTATTGGGGGGGCTGAGCCCCCCAAAAAAATTTTTTTGAGGGGGCTCGAGCCCCCTCAGGCCCCATGGAGTCGGCGCCTATGAGTAAGTCACAGGACTCAGATGTAGGGCTGACAGTGATGAGCTATAATGAGGACAGAAATCACCTGCCAGAATTTTAAGAGGTTCAGCCTGGTGGATTTTCCTGACATTTTGAAAGAACTAGAGTTGCTGCCCATTCAATTCTAGGTGCAGTTTTAAGGTGCTAGGTAGCACATACCTTTAAAGTCCTAAATTTTTGCCATTTTATTATGTTTTTATATTTTGCTGGAAGCTGCTAGTAGTTGTCGTCGTCGTCGTCGTCGTACTAGTAGTAGTAGTGTTATTATTATTTTCCGAAGACAGCCATCACAGTCTAATCAGGGTCCACCAGCACTGATGCCTGCTCTGGATACCTCATCCTAGGCTGAGTCTGTGAGCCATCATTTAAATTTACCAGAATGCCCTGGAGTAACGTTACACTGGGTCCTCTGCAGCATTGCATGAACCTAAAATGCAAAGCTCCCAGCCATCCTTAGAGCACCTTTACTGTCACCATCATTTATGGAGGGCTGTGTCAGGGCCCCCTTGGACTTGGAGCGGGTCCAGTACCAGGCTCTCATTACTGTCTGCTTACCTCCTGCTAGGCTCATGGCTGGCCATGGCTATGCTGCTTTATGACTAGCGAACAGCTGCAATAAATTCTGAACTGCAAGAACTTTCAGAACCCACTGCAGGGAGCAAAACGGATACACTTTTGCCAGCGGGAGTCTGGACCTCTACAGTTTGCCTTAAGAATCTCTAGCAAAACAGTGAATTCAAGCTGATGTCTGAGGTTGCCTCTGAGAAAAGTGCTTCTACTTCGATAGAAGCCAGAAATGATTTCTGTCTGGGAAAAGAGAAATACCCCAGACACAGCCAATATATACCTCTGGAAGAGATGAAGGATAAAATCAGAGAAGCATCTGGTTGTCATCATACACCAGCTTTTCTGGAGTAGGTTTTTGTTGTTTTTTTAACAAGGCAAAATTCCATTCTTCTGGAACCCACTTGTATTCTCCAGCTTTTTAGGGAGTGGAGCCACATCCCCCCTCCCTCCCTCCACACACACAAAAATTTAAAATGCCACAGTAGCACAGCCAGGGTGGCCAAAAGCCCATTTTCCATAATGCCTTTCAGGGAAAACTTATTGAAAACTTTTCTTCAACAACAACAACCCAGAATTCCCAAATAAAATCCTGCTTTCCACAAATCTCACATACACTTTTTGAAACCTCCTGGAAAAGACTATGCTTAGCTGCGTGTTGGATGAAAATCATTCGGTGACAGACTATTGATATATGGCCCTGTGTTGTTATATTACTACAGAATGCCTGTGTGGAACGGCATATTGCAAAGACCATGCTGCAGTGAATCTCTGCATACTTTACATATAGAGACAAATTGCACCCTTGTGAGATCCCTGTTGGAGAGGATGAAGCCTGTGTGGGATGTTAGCATCCAAAATGCATATGTAAAGGGCTAATGTTTGAAAGGGTTGTAGGACTGCTGTGATGTCATGTACTCTGTGGCAGTTATTTCAGTTGGTTCAGTTATTAACAGTCTTGTGAGTATGAACAGTTAGAGCAGCAAGTATGTTGCATAGTGCTGCTGTCTGCCCTGATCAGAGTCAGCATATCAGTCAGTCTGTAAATGTTAGTTGTCTGTAACAGGTTAATCTATGTCAGATGTTTTAGCAACTAAAAGAAACACCCACCTGCATTGCATATATATTTAATCCACAACTGCAAGTACGCTAAGTAAAAGTTACATGTTCTTTAAACGAGAGTGTCTTGCATAGTTTTTATAACAGGGTAAAAGGTAAAGGATCCCTGGACAGTTAAGTCCAGTCAAAGGCGACTATGGGGTTGTGGTGCTCATCTTGCTTTCAGGCTGAGGGAGCCAACATTTGTCCACAGAAAGACACCGTGACAGAAACCAGAGAGCACAGAAACACCATTTACCTTCCTGCTGCAGTGGTGCTTATTTATCTACTTGCACTGGCGTGCTTTCAAACTGTAAGGTTGGCAGGAGCTGGGACAGAGCAATGGGAACTCACCATGTCATGGGGATTCGGCAAGCCCAAGAGGCTCAATGGTTTAGACCACAGCGCCATCCGCGTTGTAAGAGGGAAAAGAGAACTAAAGGGTCAAGCAGTCCAGGCCTGCCTTCTGCATACTCTGTAAATGGGAACTAAAGTCTAATTTCCACAGGTTACCCATTGCTAGAAATGGAGGGAAAGTATTTCCTTCTTTACCACACTGTCCCCAATGTGAGCACTTCACATTTATGCCTAGGAGTGAATGTAAATGGATGCCTTTCAGAACACCCAAAGTTTGCAGTACAGAATGGCAACGGATTTGCTTCCCAAAATTCTCCTCTGCTACAAATGTCCATGGCCTGTCGTCCAGCAACTCTCTGAATGCTTGTAACTTAGATCTGTATTTGAAAACTATTTATATTTTATTTGAGTATTTGATATCTGTGATTCGGTATTTGACTGTATTTGACAGCTCGCTTGCTATTTCACGGCTAACTATTGTTACTCACGCCCCAATCTCTGAGCAGTGAGATGCTTCAGGAATGCCTGTGCCCACCCAGAGTTCAGTTTCCTTGGCATGAAGGTTTGAATGAATGAATGTCAGTGGAGATTGTGGTGTCTTCAGGATAGATGGTTTAATTTACACTTATATTGAACCTTAGCATAGGATAGGGGGGCTCACAGCATTAACACTCCACAAATCTTGGCATTGGGTTACCAGGGAGATCCCCAAGTCGGCCCTGGTCAGGGGAGTTATTGTTGGAGGAAGGCATTTGGCTGATGCTGGAAGCTGGAGATACTCTGTGCTGGACTTGGGGATCTCCCTGGTAACCCAATGCCAAGATTTGTGGAGTGTTAATGCTGTGAGCCCCCCTATCCTATGCTAAGGTTCAATATAAGCGTAAATTAAACCATCTATCCATCTAACCATCTACAGGGAGATCCAGCACAGAGTATCTCCAGCTTCCAGCATCAGCCAAATGTCTTCCTCCAACAATAACTCCCCTGACCAGGGCCGGCCCACCCATAAGGCAATGTGAGGCAACTGCCTCAGGTGGCAGAAGTTATTGAAGCAGCAGATCCTGATGTCAGTCCTCCTTCCTTCCTTGTTCCCAGTGTCAATCTTCTCTCACCCCTTCTTCCCTGGTGGAGGGGGGGCACCATGTAGGGGTCTGCCTCAGATACCACAATGTCTTGGGCTTCCCATGACCCTGTGCTATTGTTCTCCATCCTTGGATGTTGTGGCTTCCAGCCAGGTGAGGGTGGTGAGGGACCCCCAAATCTATAATAATATGTTGTAGCAGTTACCAGATTCTCTTCCTCTAGGAAACACTTTCCACCTTGAATTCTTTGCCAAAGAACCTCAGCATATGGCAGAGTGGAACACCTTATCAGCGGTACACATTCATTTGTAATGAATGACATTTTGAACTGCATGATGGGGCTCAGTTTTCATACATTACAAAATGCTAACAATCATACCCATTTGTTATTGTTATTTGCTATGAGGCAAATTTCCATTATCACATACATACCCATTCCTCATTCATTGGGAGGGGTTACTTACCTTATCTGGTGGCAGCAGAAATCCTTTCAGCATCTGTCACCTGGAGGCCACCATTTTCTAAATCACAGAATAACCTAAACATTGCGGCAATGTGTGTCTGTGGGGGGGGGGGTTGAGAGAGAGGCTTTTTTTTGTACCTATCACAATTTTATTTTCCACTAATGCCCTGGAACAACAGCAGGTTTTCTCTGTAATAAAAAATAACCAAATAAAATAAAGGATTTAACAAATTAATAGTGGAATGTATGCAAATCTAATAAATGAGGTGTTTGTTAACAAAAATGAATTGAATTATTTACCACAAAAAGTCTTGCACAACCTTATACATGTGAGACACTGTTGGGATTCCCCATCACTTATTGTAAATTGAGAGGGTAGCCTAGAAAGCAAACAGCAGTCCCTTTACTTAGGCTGAATATTACAGACGAAGTTCAACAGTGGGTGTGCAAGCTCTTTTCCAGGGAAGCTTGTCATTAGGCAGCTATTTAGCATTTGACAGTATTTGTTAGCGGACATGTAATGCTGTTGTTTTATGGCCACATTGCATTGATGCCACACAGTGGTAATTAGTACTGGACAGCTGACAGCTGGAGGAGGATATCTGTCCAAGTCCAAGTCCAGTTTAAATATAAAGATAAGGTTTCCTAACAAGGGAGGGCAGCAGGGACCTTGAAATTGCCCATCAGCATTGAGCAGCTGGGCAGCAAGCAGAGCAGGCACACAGGTCACCTGATCACCTTCTTATTTCATATGGTGAGATGTATTATATTCCTACTTCAATTAGAGTAATTAATTCTAAATATCCATTCATACTTATAAATTAGCATATGCAAAAGTTATGCAAATTAGTGCCCTTCTTTCTCTTTTTTGGAAAGATGATAGACAGTACTTCCTCCTTCTTGGCAATGGGTAAGTGTCCATCCTAATGGAGGAATTCTGCCTGGAGAATCCTGTGATTCAACAGGTGAGCACTAGTAAATCCAGGCTACGGGAGCATAGCCAACACCAGCCAAAGACCTGTTGGTGGTTTGGGGACGATATGATGGGCTTAGCACCAACATTCCTTATTCCTTATTAACCAAGGAGTTTCATTGTGCAAGATGTAGATGCTTGACTCATTTTTGCATTTTATTACTGTTGGAAAGAAGTTAGAACAACTATCTTGACTGAATGGTTTTGCCTCCGAGTGAACTAATGCAGCTGAATGAGCTCAATAAAATATATATGGAATGGGTCTCAAGAAACAGTGTCATGGGTTTCCACCAGTTTCTACAAGGGCTTTTCCCTGGAGTAGGTGTTTGCACAAGCACAAAAGAGGCAACAGCATCTACAGAAGGTCACCATGATGTGGCAATTCAAGTAGGGCAAAAACCAAGGCCATGTTGATGCACAGACCAAGACCTTTGTTGCTCCTTCAGGCCCTCTCCAAGTCTTGAAGTTCCTTGGTTTTGAGAAGAGCCAAAATGATGATTGGAGGGGACGGGACATAATTCTCAATAAGTTTATCCTCACTCCAGTTTGATTACACAAATTGCCAATTTTTCTGTTCCTGTTTCTAAACTCTTGGTCTGCTTGTGGATAATCTGCTATTTAGGGGGGTCAAAGAGCAGGAGAACATTGATGGCAGAAACCTTTTGACCCATGTTGTATGGGAGTTGTAGTCACACATTGCAAAATCCGGAAAGCCACAGGTTCCCCAGCCCTGAAATAATAGTTGTGCTTGGGAGTTTCAGACATAAACAAACCAGAGCATTCAGGTACTGATTCAGTGGCACCTCGGGTTACATACGCTTCAGGTTACAGACTCCGCTAACCCAGAAATATTGCTTCAGGTTAAGAACTTTGCTTCAGGATGAGAACAGAAATCGTGCTCTGGCGGCACAGCGGCAGCAGGAGGCCCCATTAGCTAAAGTGGTGCTTCAGGTTAAGAACAGTTTCAGGTTAAGAACGGACCTCCGGAACGAATTAAGTACGTAACCAGAGGTACCACTGTATTATTGTCATACTAACATTAATCAGCAGAACATGGGAGTTAGGGCACAACCCACAAGGAGGGTCTTCAAGGCAAACCGTATTGATACTGGAAGCTGCTCAACATATAATGTTGTTTTACCTTGCATTGCAATTGTTGTGATGTTCTTTTTTTAAAAAAAAGCAGTATTGGGTAAAAGGTAGAAATGTAGGGCTATAAAATAAACAAATGCATAATTTTTAAAGCCTTCCCTATGGTGCTAGATAGGCAGCAGGCAAGGATTTAAGACAGTGTGAGTGGCACGGGCACACTGGGTGTGCAACCAAGGAGGGCACCTTCTCAGAGCCTGGGAAGAGCTTGCCCAGTTCAGGAAAAAGGCATGAGGGTTCTGGCAGGGTCCCAGAGTCCTTCTTCCTTCTTCCCAAAACTGGGCAACTGCTTCCCAGGCTTTGGGAAGGTGCCCTTCTTGGCTACACACCTAGGACCCTTCCAGAGCCTCACACCTCCTTTCCAAAGCCCACACGTAAGCTGGCACCACAAGGGTTGGGGGGGAGGGCATCAAATGGTCTTGCACAGGGCAGCATATTACCAAGGCTGCTTCCAACAGTCTAAAGAATTTGCAAATTTAAGATTGCTTTTGAAAAAGGAACTTCTGGCCCAAAAGGTTATGCGGTAATAAATCTTACTTGTTGGCACTTTTGAGAACCAGATTCTCTCTTTTTCTCTCTCTCCGTTTTTCTTAGAGGCCCAACAGAAGACACTTTGCTTGAGGTTCCCTTCAAATTTGGAACCAGCCCAGCATAGTTATAGCCAGATACCATCCATAAATCATTTCTGCAACTAGTGAGACTGCCCTGCTATGACATTCCTGTTGTGTGGGATAGTAAGGCATGCGTCATTCATGCAGAGGAGAAAGATTTCAAAACTCTGAATTTGCCTTTAATAATAATAATAATAATAATAATTTATTATTTATACCCCGCCCATCTGTCTGTTTCCCCAGCCACTCTGGGCGGCTCCCAATCAAATGTTAAAAACAGTACAGCGTTAAATATTAAAAACTTCCCTGAAAAGGGCTGCCTTCAGATGTCTTTTAAAGATAGGATAGCTGCTTATTTCCTTCACATCTGAAGGGAGGGTGTGCCACAGGGTGGGTGCCACCACCGAGAAGGCCCTCTGTCTGGTTCCCTGCAACCTCACTTCTCGCAATGAGGGAACCGCCAGAAGGCCCTCGACACTGGATCTCAGTGTCTGGGCTGAACAATGGGGGTGGAGACGCTCCTTCAGGTATACAGGACCGAGGCCATTTAGGGCTTTAAAGGTCAGCACCAACACTTTGAATTGTGCTCGGAAACGTACCAGGAGCCAATGCAGATCTCTCAGGACCGGTGTTATGTGGTCCCGGTGGCCAGTCCCAGTCACCAGTCTAGCTGCCGCATTCTGGATTAATTGCAGTTTCCGGGTCACCTTCAAAGGTAGCCCCACGTAGAGTGCGTTGCAGTAGTCCAAGCAGGAGATAACTAGAGCATGCACCACTCTGGCAAGACAGTCCGCGGGCAGGTAGGGTCTTAGCCTGCATACCAGGTGGAGCTAGTAGACAGCCGCCCTGGACACAGAATTAACCTGTGACTCCATGGACAGCTGTGAGTCCAAAATGACTCCCAGGCTGCGCACCTGGTCCTTCAGGGCACAGTTACCCCATTCATATCCTACCCTTTTCTCCCCCACAAAAGTCCTGACCCCCCCCCCAGCAAAAATCCTGGCTATGCCCATGCTGCAGACACCCACATATGGCTTACCCCAAAGAATCCTGGGAAGTGACATTTTGTTAAGGGTGCTGGGGACTTTACCTCTGTGAGGAGTCAACTACAATACAAATTCTTCTTG
Source organism: Podarcis bocagei (assembly GCF_964188305.1). Classification (NCBI taxonomy): domain Eukaryota; kingdom Metazoa; phylum Chordata; class Lepidosauria; order Squamata; family Lacertidae; genus Podarcis; species Podarcis bocagei. The sequence continues at coordinate 22,577,924 of NC_138138.1, forward strand.
TGCCAGGGAAAGCAACATAATTGCAACATAATTTCAATGTGCATTAATTGTATCAGGTGTATGCAACCTTGGTGGCAAAGCACAAAGAAAGTTCCAGATTCAGTTCTAGGCATTTCCAGGTAAGGTTGGAAAAGACCCCTGACTGAAACCCTGGAGAGCCACTTCTACTCAAACAATAGGACCAGGGACCCCAAAACAGCTCAATGAGGACTGAGCATGCTCAGTAGCCACAGAACACTGAGTGTCTGTTAGGGTGGGGGAGGAAGAGGTATCATGGAAAAGGACATGACTGAATGGATGGAACCTGGAATAGGAGCAATGCATGCTGCAACATTTTGTTGCAGGTTCTACTTGTCTCTATTTTACATTCTGCCTAGGCCCGTTCCAAGTCGCGACCGCGGCAAACCCAGAAGTAAACACCAGGTTTGCTGCGATTCACGCACATGCAGAAGCGGGCTGCCACCGAATGAGCCGGCGCAAAACGGTGCTTCTACCAGTGACCCATTTCACCATAAGGACAGGCCTCAGGAACAGATTGTGGCTGTGAGTAGAGGTTCCACTGTATGTCTGCTTATGGTATCCTCTCAGTACTTCAAGACCAAAGGAAGACATACATAATAAACTGCCCAACTGCATGTATGGGTGTGCATGAATTTCAATGAGCTTTCTCACAAAAAGAGCTAAAATTTGTCTCTACCTAAACATGCAAAAGGGACGCGGGTGGTGCTGTGGGTTAAACCACAGAGCCTAGGACTTGCTGATCAGAAGGTCGGCGGTTCAAGTCCCCGTGACGGGGTGAGCTCCCATTGCTCGGTCCCTGCTCCTGCCAACCTAGCAGTTTGAAAGCACATCAAGTGCAAGTAGATAAATAGGTACCGCTCCGGTGGGAAGGTAAATGGCGTTTCCGTGCACTGCTCTGGTTCACCAGAAGCGGCTTAGTCATGCTGGCCACATGACCCGGAAGCTGTACGCTGGCTCCCTCGGCCAATAAAGCGAGATGAGCGCCGCAACCCCAGAGTCGGTCATGACTGGACCTAATGGTCACGGGTCCCTTTACCTTTAAACATGCAAAAACATACTACGGACTCTTCTCATCGTTTCTCCTGGGAAATCCACATGAATTTTCACTTCCAGTGTAGTTTCTTTAAAAAAAAAAAAAAACCAATGGAGTAAAATCAGGGCTTAAATTACACCTGGGCTTAATCCCGTTTTTTCTGCTACCTTGGGACATGTGAAGGGAGCTAAAAGTGCCTTGGAGCATGTGCAGACTGCCTTAACTCAGCCTCAGGACAGCTGAGATCACATGAACAAACGACCAAGGAGAAGCTTCCAAGTGGAACTGAGCCCAAGCAAATTCCAGTTTAGAAAAGAATCACTCCAGGAAAAGTTGTTTTTGTGGTTGGCCCTTTTACACGGGGAGCTTAAAAAAAAAGCTTTCAAGGTGCTTGCAAAGAACTTGGAAAAACAAGTCCCTTTGGTTGGATGCATTTGGGACAGGGTGAAAAAATTGGTTCTAATCGGCAGTGGGGAGAGATGGAGGTATAGAAGTGTGGTGTCCAGCATTTGTGGAATCTTCACTTTTGTGGAATGTCCCTGAATGACATTTCGGCACAAACATCGAAGAAGGCTGCCAAGATCTCTTCACAAAAGCACATGAGATTAATGATGGATAAAGCTGTGTCAGCAGCAAAGAAATATGAACCTTGTTATAGTCCTTGGGCTTTTTATATCAGCACAAGGCCAGAGGAAATGCTTCTCAGTCACATTCGATTGGTTTGTTTCCGGCTCGGCTTTACTCAGAGTAGACCCATCGAAAGTAATGGGTGGAAGCTAGCCATGCCCACTAGTTGCGATGGGTCTACTCTGAGCAGGGTTAATGATGGATGCAATCCCTTATTTTCTCTGCTTCGTGCAGTAATCATGCTACATCTCTTTGTGATTCTCTTCACTTATTTCCTAGATTGTTTCATATAAAGTTTAAACTGCTACTATTCACATTTAAGCCAGGGGTCAGCAACCTGCAGACCAAGAACTACATCTGGCCTTTGGCCTAATTTCACATGAATGGAGGGAGTCCAAAGAGAGAGGGGAGGGAGTAACAGAAGAAGGAGCAGAGGAAAGCCATTTGCAAATGACCAGTTCAGATCTCTGGTATGACAGCAGTGCCATATTTACACACAAGCTATGGAAACCTCAAATTATGAGGGGTCTTTAAATACAACCCCCCCAAAAAAATCCAGTTTAATTTAATTATTTTGGGGGGAAGGGGACAGTGAAAGCAGATTCTAAAACAGACATTATATCATTATCATTGTCCTTTCTGTTCAAATAATACACTTTCTGTGGGGGATAAGTTGCTTTTATTTTTACCTTTACCTTTGTTATTGCATTTTATTACTACTTTATTACCTTTTCTCCATGGTGGCCACACATGATTCCTTCCCTCCCCATTTTATTCTCACAAGAACCCTGTGAAGTATGTAAGGCTGCAAATCAGTGACTGGCCCAAGGTCACCCAGTGAGGTTCACCATGACTGAGTGAGAATTTGAATTCAGGTCTCCCAGGTTTGTGAGCCTAGGTGTCCCACCCCAGGCAATTCTCAACAATGTTCTGGAGCAACCGGTTGTTAGGTAGGGTAAGCAACATAGTAAATAATGGACAATACCCGTTTTTTGCACATTATATCATAAGTAGTAGTCACTTGCTACCTGTGTCCCCAGGTGATTGCATTTAAGAACGTAAGCATATATACATCATACAATTAAGAATTGATATAAAACATTAGCATTCTCCTACAAACATCTACAATTTATACACACACACACACACAGAGAGAGAGATTATTTTAAAAGGTCACATTTCAGCATTCTATTTTTTTAAAAAAATTATTTTTATTAGCAGTTTCAACATAAATATCAAACCATATACCGTATTTTTCACCCTATAGGACGCACTTTTCCCGCTCCAAAAATGAAGGGGAAATCTGTGTGTGTCCTATGGGGCGAATGCAGGCTTTCGCTGAAGCTTGGAGAGTGAGAGGGGTTGGTGCGCACCGACCCCTCTCGCTCTCCAGGCTTCAGGAAGCTATCAGCAAGCCTGGGAAGCCTGCCGGGAGTTCCTGCAGGGCTCCCTAGGCTGTGGATAGCAGCCTGCTGCCCGGAGCGCGGGACGCGCTGAAGCAGAGCACCCCGCGCTTCGGGAAGCTATCCGCAGCCTGGGGAGCACTGTGGTAGGTCCCGCAGGGCTCCCTAGGCTGCGGATAGCAGCCTGCTGCACGGAGCGTGGGGCGCGCTGAAGCAGAGCGCCCCGCGCTTCGGGTAGACATCGGGCAGCCCCACAAGCTCGAGGGACAGTGGGGAGGCGCAGCACTGCCATCCCGCTGTTCCCCGACCTGGTTTCGGGGGGGGGATTAAGGAATTTTTTTTTACTTTATTTCCCCCCCAAAAAACTAGGTGCATCCTATGGGCCGGTGCATCCAATGGGACGAAAAATACGGTAATTGCTTACAATAATTTTCCCCCTTTCTACTCCCTCCCTTCTATCCTTCCCTCCCCGCCCCCAACACCAAGGACTCCCCTCAGCTCCTCTTTCTGATTTCTCAGCAAATATTATTCTCTGCATGTTATAAAATTGTACATATCCTTACATTATCTATCTAACATGTTATCAACCAATAAATTTTTGTATGTTTATTCAAAACCTGCCAAGGAGTCCAGTTCATTTTGGGGGGTTTTTAGATAATCTGTAAAAAGTTCCCATTCTTCCTTAAAGCCACAGTTGTCCTTGTCCCGCAGTTTGTATGTCAATTTCGCCAACTCTGCATAGCTCATCAATTTTTCTTGCCACTGTTCTTTCATTGGGATTTCCTCATTCTTCCATCCTTAAGCTATCAAGACTCTTGCCACTGTTGTAGCATACATAAATAAATTCTTTGTTTTTCTTGGCAGGTCCCAAACAAAAATGCTTCTGGTTCTTTTTTTTACAAATGCGATTTTAAACATTTTTTTCAATTCATTGTATATCATTTCCCAATTTTTTAAAATTTCTCTACATTCCCACCACATATGATAAAAGGTCCCGTCTTTTTCTTTACATTTCAGCATTCTAAATGTTCAAAAATTGAAAGGCACCATGTTGCCTGACGCTGTCTGTGTGTGTTTTAAAAAAAACACAGGGTAAAGGGATGGGCAGAGGACTCTGTCAGCAACATTAACTCTCTCCACCATGCTGCAGACGACCCAGTCTTCCATTCAAGGGAGGAATTTTAACAAGCAGCACCTGGAAGGTCCCTTCAGCATAACCAAGCCCTTTATGGTTTTACACACCTTGTTAAATTTAGCCAGGCACATCAGTTTACTTATTGCTCCTAATGATTAAGCATTTTACGGATATTTTTCCATACAAACTGGAATGCGAGCAGGCCCAACACGTTTTTGCGCAAGTGTGTGTGCGCCAGGCCTTGATGTAACATGTGGACCTCTGTGTGCATCCTTTCTCAGTCAGTGCCCATTAAAACAATGAACAGGTTTGAAAGTGCCCTGTCATGCTCTAGTTAGCATTCTCAACCGGAATCGTCACTCAGGGAAGAACCGAGAAAGAGGCAATGAATTGGAGATGATATGCCTCTCTCTGACTACCAACCAATGGCCTGTTTTGGGGAGTGATAGAAGGGGCAATGTAGGGACACAGGTGGTGCTGTGGGTTAAACCACAGAGCCTAGGACTTGCCAATCAGAAGGTCAGTGGTTCGAATCCCCGCGATGGGGTGAGCTCCTGTTGCTCGGTCCCTGCTCCTGCCAACCCAGCAGTTCGAAAGCACGTCAAAGTGCAAGTAGATAAATAGGTACCGCTCCAGCGGGAAGGTAAACGGCGTTTCTGTGTGCTGCTCTGGTTTGCCAGAAGCGGCTTAGTCATGCTGGCCACATGACCCGGAAGCTGTACGCCGACTCCCTCGGCCAATAAAGCGAGATGAGCGCCGCAACCCCAGAGTTGGTCACGACTGGACCTAATGGTCAGGGGTCCCTTTACCTTTACTAGAAGGGGGAATACTTTGTCCCACCACTTTTCTCAGCCCCCAATCATGGGATCAACTTTGGAATAGCTATGCTCCCTTCCTGCCACTCCCGAAAGCAATTCCATGGCTGCTAAGATGGAGCGAGTTGTTTCCTCCACCCGCCTCAGGAACCTGGGTCTGCTTGGCAGAATTCCTTTTTAAAATAATAATATAATATTTATTATTATTTTTCTTTTTTCCTTTATAACAACCAAATAGAATGTCTCCATCACATATATCTTTGCTCAAATTGAGCTTTGACTTCCTCCCGCCCCCTCCCTAACTTCCATATGTAGCATATCTAAATCACCCTATTTACCTTATGTCCAGACTTAAAAAACTTCCTTCTAATATTTATAAACAGGTATCAAATCATAACCTAACAAAATATTTTAAATCAATCCTGCAAATGTTTTCAAATGTTTACAATGTTCCTTCATATATTGTACAAATTTACTCTAGTCCTTTTCAAACAGTTCGTCACTCTGGTTTCGGATTTCCCCCGTCAGTCTCGCCAGTTTGGCATATTCAGTCATCTTCATCTGCCATTCTTCCAACGCTGTAAGTTCCTGCTGTTTCCATTTCTGGGCTAAAAGTATCCTTGATGCAATGGTAGCATACATAAATATATTTATGTCTTTTTGGCAGAATTTGAGGAACAAACAAACAAAATACAGTGGTACCTTGGGTTACATATGCTTCAGGTTACATACGCTTCAGGTTACAGACTCCGCTAACCCAGAAATAGTGCTTCAGGTTAAGAACTTTGCTTCAGGATAAGAACAGAAATCTTGCTCCGGCGGTGCGGCAGCAGCAGGAGGTCCCATTAGCTAAAGTGGTGCTTCAGGTTAAGAACAGTTTCAGGTTAAGAACAGACCTCCGGAACGAATTAAGTACTTAACCCGAGGTACCACTGTAAAACATTACAGCCTCCTTTAATAATGTTGATGAATGATTTTTTTATACTTTCTGATATTTCGAATTGATCTGACTTTGTTGAATTGCATTAATCATTTTGATGAATTAACATACCCTCCAACATTTCTCCAATGAAAATAGGGATGTCCTATTCCATTATTATTATTATTATTATTATTATTATTATTATTATTATTATACCCCACCCATCTGACTGGGTTGCCCCAGCCACTCTGGGCGGCTTCCAAGATATATAAAAACAAAATAAAACATTAAACATTTTTTTTAAAACTTCCCTATACATGGCTGCCTTCAGATGTATTCTAAAGGTTGTATAGTTACTTATCTCCTTGGCTTGGTGGGCTCTCATGACTCTGTACTCTCCAACATTTCTCCAATGAAAATAGGGACATCCTAAAGAAAAATGGGACATCCCAGAATCTGGTCAGAAACCAGCTGCTTTAAATCTAGGACTATCCCTGGAAAATAAATAGGGACACTTGGAAGGCCTGGAATTTGTTGTTGTTTGCTTCATGTATATGTTATTGTGTTTGATAGTATAGCAATTGCATTGTTTGCTGTTTTTTAATCCCTTTGTGATTATTGTGAGCTGCTTTGAGCTCAATATTTGTTATTGGAAAAGCAGAATAGAAATATTGAATAAAATAAAAAATAAAAATAAAAAAATTCCTTCCAGTAGCACCTTAAAGACCAACTAAGTTAGTTCTTGGTATGAGCTTTCGTGTGCATGCACACTTCTTCAGATACCAGGTCTTCAAGGTGCTACTGGAAGGAATTTTTTTATTTTGACTATGGCAGACCAACACGGCTACCTATCTATAAAAAATCAAAAAATCCTTTCTCTCCTCTCCCACATTCTGAATGGAGTATTTGGACTGGGAAGCAGGCAAACCAACTCTCGGTCAGGACTGTCACACATTAAGTTGTGACCAAGATATAGAACCGATGGGTGGAGTTGCGCAAATGAAGGACTGGGATGACACCATTCAGTAGAAGAGTTGGTTCTCACAGAGCGCTGCTAAGAAGACCTCTGGGGCAAGAAAATATACAGGCTGCAATTGGCAAGACTGTTGGGCCAGAGGAAAACCCCACCCCTGTCAAGAAGCTGAGGCTAACTGAGACCAATCTGACCCCTGCTAGTATTCTTGAGGGAACTGCTTTACTCTCATATATAGAAAGGAATAGCTGCCATTCACTCTTGCACTGCTCCCTTTCATTTCAATGAGACAGATGCAGGGAAATTTCCTAGCGACTCATGCTCCATAATAATGGGGAGGGGAAGATTTCTGGCTCAGATATCAAAATATCATGGACTAGCACCATAGGCGTAGTCAGGATTTATTTTAGAGGGGGCAGGCATTATGTTGGGGGGGGGGCGAACCGAGTTATCTGAGACACAATTGGTAAGTTAGGTAGTTTTAAATATATATATATATATTTACTTGATGGGGGGGGGACAATTGCCTCCCCACCCCCCGCTAAACACATGACTAGCCCTGCCTATAGCTAAAGATTTGGCTTCCTTGCCCACAAGACTTCATAGATTCTCCGCCCTGCCTCCTGAAGCTCCCATCTCACAGCCACCCATCCCAAAGAGGTTTGCTTGAAAGAGGTTTTTCTCCCAGCTCAGGAAGGATTCTGCCTTGCCCCCAAAGCAACTGCCTTTATTGACAATATTCTATGACCACCCCATCCCTAGAATGTTTATGAGTACTCCCTAACATAGCAGCTCGGCAGCCGGTGATTGCCATGATAGTGGCAGGCAGGCAAGATCTCAGTGGGCCTAGACCAGGGGTCTGCAACCCGCGGCTCCGGAGCCGCATGTGGCTCTTTTACACCTTTGCCGCAGCTCTGGGGCGGATACTAGCGAGGGGAGGAGGCGCATTGTGCGCCCCAACACTCCCCACTGTGGTGGGCGCTGTACTGGCTGTGACATCGCATGGGGGCGGTGCATGTGTTAGTCACGCACCGTCCCGACGTCACCTTCCCGCCCGCCCGCTACATTGTAAGGGGAATGTACGCTGGCCACTGCATTGAAAGGGGGCATGTATGCTGGTCACTGTTTTGAAGGGGAGTGAAGAACACACACACCCAAAAAGGTAACTTGTTAATTTAACGTTTATTTCTATGAGGAGGAGTAATTCTGAGGGGTCAAACAAAGAAATAATAAAAAAGTGACAAAAAAGTTATTTTTATAATGACGAGTTTTGTGGCTCCCAGATGTTTTTTTTCCTTCGGAAATGGGTCCAAGTGGCTCTTTTTGTCTTAAAGGTTGCAGACCCCTGGCCTAGACCTAGTCTATCATCCCAGTTCAGTGAATTAAATCAATATGCAGGGGGGAAATGGTGTCTGCAGGTAGATCTGCTGTAATGGGTTCAGGGAAACCTTTTGCAAGGGGGTTGCGCAGGGAGGCAATATCTAGGACAGGGATAATGTATGAAAAATTCAGTGCATTATTTCATATTAGGGCTCTCCACCAAGCATACCAAGTAGATATCCAGCTGTCTGCTGCTCCCATCAGACTCTGAACTGGAGCCTATGGGAGTATGTAAAGTTTCTTGTTTCTTGTCAAAACGACATAAAAGAATTTCATGTCTACAACTGTTAGAATAACATAGGAATATATGGTAAAAAGGTAAAGGTAAAGGGACCCCTGACCATTAGGTCCAGTCGTGGCCGACTCTGGGGTTGTGGCGCTCATCTCGCTTTATTGGCCGAGGGAGCCGGCGTACAGCTTCCGGGTCATGTGGCCAGCATGACTAAGCCGCTTCTGGCGAACCAGAGCAGCGCACGGAAACGCCGTTCACCTTCCTGCCGGAGTGGTACCTATTTATCTACTTGCACTTTGATGTGCTTTTGAACTGCTAGGTTGACAGGAGCAGGGACCGAGCAACAGGAGCTCACCCTTCTGATCGGCAAGTCCTAGGCTCTGTGGTTTAACCCACAGCGCCACCCATGTCCCGGGAATATGTGGTACCTTCATGTTATTGCATATTTATTTGACTTGTATCACTACCACCACCTCCATGGCTCTGGGCAGCTAAAATCCATATTAAAACCACAAAACCCTTTAAAATATTGCAAGGAGGCCCTTCTCCCTGCCCACCAAAACCAACTGCATTTTTAAAAAGTATAATATACAGATGATACACAAACCTTTGAAGAAACTCCTGGTGGATGAGTGTGAGAAACATGTGTCCTTTCCACCCTCCTGTCCTTTAATCCTTGGCCCTCTTGATTTATGACCCTCCTGCTGCTGATAGTGGTCAGTTTCTAAGGGCTACAGTTCCAGAGCTTACAACTACCTGCCAGCCACATTCTCTGGCATGGAAACCCCGGCTTTATCCTTAGCAGCAATGTCTTGGTGCAGAGGGAGAAGCAGCCCTAAACCCTGCCACTGGCTTCTCCAGGTTTGAGGGGGCCAAGACAAGGAAACAATATTTCTCAATACAGTTAGCAGTTCAATCATATCTATTCCAGTGGGAGTTATGCCAAAACAACTGCAGCATTCATTAATACAACTGAAAAGAAAGGTGGCAATCATTCATTTAATCAAGAGGAATGCCCAGGATCTGGTGCAAGATGTAAGCATTATTGAACTCCTTCGAAACAGTGGTTACAACACTATCAAATTCAAAATGTATGTGGGTGGAAAATTGCCCCAAAATTCCAGCACCATCATATTTAACTTCAAAGGAGGGGGGGATAAAGGGAGGGGACAGTGGGATTAGTTAAAAGGAAGTTAAAAGGAAGCTGAAAGGTACAATTAAGAGGACAAAATCCCTTTACGACGCTTGAAGGATACTTTATACAAATGCTATAATGGAAACTCAAATAAACGTGTCACATATTTTTTAATGTGCAAATAAGTCCAAAAGGGTGACCACATTGTAAGATGACAAATGAAATAGCAGAGAGAAAAGAAGGCTATGCCATGCAAGGTAAAGGTAAAGGGACCCCTGACCATTTGGTCCAGTCGTGGCCGACTCTGAGGTTGCGATGCTCATCTCGCTTTATTGGCCAAGGGAGCCGGCCGTCGTGGGGATTCGAACCGCCGACCTTCTGATCAGCAAGTCCTAGGCTCTGTGGTTTAACCCACAGCACCACCCACGTCCAAACAACCCCAAATGAGGGAAATATAAATGGCACTAGTTCTTACCATCCAAATGTGAAATAACAAGGAGGCATGCAAAGATGGAATTTGGGAGAAAAACTTTGCTGATTTTTTAAAAAAAGATTTTTTTTTAATTCGAGGGTTGTATCCAGTGCTGGTCTTACTCAAAGCAGGCCCACTGAAATTAACTGATCTAAGTTAAAGGCGGCTGGGCTCAGTGGCAGAGCATCTCCTTCCCACGCAGAAGGGGCCAGATTTGATCCCTGGCATCTCCATGCTCCTGTCTTAAACACTAGAGAGCTGTTGCCAGTCAGTGTAGACAGTACAGAGCTAGGTGGATCCTATGCAGTTGGTCGTGTCCATTAATTTTAATGGGTCTGCGCTGAGTAGGACTAGCATTGGCTACCAATCCCAGAGTCCCAGCACTGCACCCCCCTTCAAGTGTTAGTCAGAACATGGGATGCTGCCTTATATCCAGTCTATTTGTCTACCCCAGTATTGTCTACTCTGGCTGGCAGCAGGTCTGCAGGGTCTTGAGTGGAGAAAGTTAATTCCAATCATCTGCTACCTGATTATCATCATCATCATCATCGTTGTTGTTGTTTAGTCGTTTAGTCATGTCCGACTCTTCGTGACCCCATGGACCGGAGCACGCCAGGCACTCCTGTCTTCCACTGCCTCCTGCAGTTTGGTCAAACTCATGCTGGTACCTTCGAGAACACTGTCCAACCATCTCGTCCTCTGTTGTCCCCTTCTCCTTGTGCCCTCCATCTTTCCCAAGATCAGGGTCTTTTCCAGGGAGTCTTCTCTTCTCATGAGGTGGCCAAAATATTGGAGCCTCAGCTTCAGAATCTGTCCTTCCAGTGAGCACTCAGGGCTGATTTCCTTCAGAATGGATAGGTTTGATCTTCTTGCAGTCCATGGGACTCTCAAGAGTCTCCTCCAGCACCAGAATTCAAAAGCATCAATTCTTCGGCGATCAGCCTTCTTTATGGTCCAGCTTTCACTTTCATACATCACTACTGGGAAAACCATAGCTTTTACTATATGGACCTTTGTTGGCAAGGTGATGTCTCTACTTTTTAAGATGCTGTCTATCATCATCATTGTTGTTGTTTAGTCATTTAGTCGTGTCCGACTCTTCGTGACCCCATGGACCAGAGCACGCCAGGCACCCCTATCTTCCACTGCCTCCCGCAGTTTGGTCAGACTCATCATTAGTAAGAGGTTAAAAGGTAAAGGACCCCTGGACAGTTGAGTTCAGTCAAATGTGGCTATGGGGTTGCGGCGTTCATCTCGCTTTCAGGTCAAGGGAGCCGGCGTTTGTCCACAGACAGCTTTCCAGGTCATGTGGCCAGCATGACTAAACCGCTTCTGGTGCAACAGGACACTGTGACGGAAACCGGAGCGCATGGAAATGCCATTTACCTTCCCACCACAGTGGTACCTAATTATCTACTTGCACTGGCGTGCTTTCAAACTGATAGGTTGGTAGTAGCTGGGACAGAACAACAGAAGCTCACACCGTCACAGGAATTTGAACCACCGACCTTCTGATCGGCAAGCCCAAGAAGCTCAGTGGTTTAGACCACAGCGCCACCTGCGTCCCTTTACCTTTATCATCATTAGTATTATAATATTTACTATTTTTAAAATTGGTATACCGCCCTATACCAGTAGATCTCAGGTGGTTCCCAACATAGAATCCCAATATTAAAAAAACCAGAAAATATATAAAAAAACAAAGACAACCCAATAATCCCCCCTTCCACAACACATTTTAGAAGGGCATTGGTTGTCAAGTAGCCAAAGGCCTGGTTAAAGGGAATGTTTTCGCTCAGTGCCTAAAGGTGCATAATGAAGGTGCCAGCTGAACCTCCCTGAGGAGCACATTCCACAAAATGGGAGCCACTGCAGAAAAGGCCCCTTCTTCCAGACCTCACCTAATCTTTCTAACTAGCAATTCAGGGGGATGAACCTGAGATATTCTGCATGCAAAGCATGGCTCCTCCCACAACTCCACTCCCCCCCCAAAAAAACCGCAGGGGTCCCAACAACCCATCTTAGAAACCTGAATTCTAGTCCCGCTTCCTGTCTCCAACTGTGGCCTGTCATATTATCCTGAAGAGCCCACAAGCAGGGCATGAAGACCACGATTGCTCCCTGAGGCTTCCCTGAGCCCTAGAGGGTGACTTTATTTGTTGTCTGTCCACTTCCACCTCCAATTTCGCATTAAACGTCATCAACACATTCCAGGCTAAAAGGTGTTCTGTGCATCATTCTGTGTAAACGCCCCTGGGCATTTTTCAGTCCGGGGAGGGAAGCTTTATGCCATAGTAAATAAATAAATAAATATGGTTTGTTTTGAAGGTGCCGCCAGACTCTTTTGTTGATTTTGCTGCAATAGCGTTAGCCCTCTGGAAACTGAGTGCTAGGAAGGACGGGGGGGCATTGCTTTCTCCAGTCGTTGTTAAAGCTCATCCTGGAAAAGAAAGATGAATTTCAATGGTTTCCCGCATAATGTTCTGCAAAAACAAGAAGCTACTTATTAAAACATGTGATCAGTCCACGTGCTCCTTTAAAAACTGGAAGAGAAGGGAGATTTTATTCAACTCGTACTGTACTGCCGCCCATCACTTTGTGTAACCTAAAACTTTCGCTGAGAAGTCGTTTAAGATAGCATTTAGAGGCGTCTGTCCCTCATTACCTATTTTCAGAAGAGGGAGGGAGGTGGAGTTTTGTTCGATTTCATGAATCCCTTTGTGGCCACAGACGGAAGCTGAAGGAAGGGTGTGTGTTCGTGTGTGTGTGTGTGTGTGTGTGTGTGTGTGTGTGTGTGTGAGAGAGAGAGAGAGAGAGAGAGAGAGAGAGAGAGAGAGAGAGAGAGAGAGAGAAGCGTTTTAAAAGCTCTTTAAAATGTCAATTATTCCTTTTTGCATTGAACAAGTCTCGCCCTTGCCTTTGCCCTTCATTCCTGCCCGCCCGCCCTCACCAGCTGAAATTATGTTTGCAGAAAACATAGGGAAAATCAAACCTACAATAATAAAGGGGAAGATTACAAATACAATCTTTCTTTCTTTCTTTCTTTCTTTCTTTCTTTCTTTCTTTCTTTCTTTCTTTCTTTCTTTCTTTCTTTCTTTCTTTCTTTCTGGTGTCAAAGTGTGACCAAAACTTAAATTATTAGACCCTAAATTCTTACAGCGCTCTCTCCAAAGATGCGGGTCATATTTCTCCTGCAAATCTATTTCTTGATTATGTTTTCAAGGACTTAAATCGTAAATTCAAACCTTCACACATAACATTTTTTTCCACCTTTTTCTGGGAGGAGGGTGGGGGGGTAAGAAATGGAGCGCAGGAGATTTATGTTTCCTCGAATAGTTAAATTCCCTGGAACTTAACTCTAGAAAATGAAATTTTTCAGTGCATGGATTTGGGTTATTAATGAGGGGGAAATCCTCTAGATCATAAATTCATAATTTCAGGCCGATTTACATCTCTCTCTCTTTTTTCATTTTTATGGTTTGAAACCTAAGGAGAAGAGATTTCTACTGTAGTTGCACATCAAGAAAGTCCCAACACCATCATTCTCCCTGCCCCTTGTTACTTCTTGCAATGTCTGCACTTTCTGGTCATTTAAATGCGTGAAAACACTGCATACAAATTGCTTATCTATTATAGAATAGGAAAGAGAAGCTTTTATTCATAGCACCAGACCTTCCCGGAACTCCGTGTTATTGTCCGTAATTCAGAAATAATTAAACTCCTGGTCACTGGTGCCACTTTTGAATTTACGAAGAAAAGAAGCCGGTTGCCGAAAACAGACCAGAAAAACACCCCTAACAACCCTAGCCCTTCGGTTTCCCCCTACCCCAGATAGTCATTGAATTACATATAGTGCAAACCTATGGGTGTCTACTCAGAAGTAAGTCTCATTGTGTTCGGCGTGCACAGGATTGCAGCAGCTTCCATATGCGCGTGTGTAAAGTCTGAAATGGTGGCGAATCCATTCCACAACCCAGTTAAATCAAAATGTTTGCGTTCACGTCGAGTTAAAACTCGATTTATTTTGAGTCTAAAATCACACTCCATCCATTGAGATCGGGCTAGAAACTGCCCCCCCCCTTTCTCCCTCTTTTTTTGCCCCAGTTTGAAATCCCACTTATTTTCTCTTCTCCCCTTTCCATGCTCCGATTTCTTCCCCTAGAAATGCGGGATTAAGGAACTGTAAATTACTTTACACACACAGAAAAAGGAACAATAAACTATGGTTTATATAATTTTGTATTTATGGAGAGGCAAGTAAAATGTTTTCCCGTTGTTGTAGTTTCGCTATGATATTTTTGCATGGGGTTTATGATTAATAATTTATTGCAATAAAGTGAGAGGGGAAGGGATAGTATGTGGGAGGGGAACTTTTTTCTTTAAAAAGAAAGAGAGAGAGAGTACAGGCTTGTGTTAGTACAGACTTAGTAAATGTTTCCGGTCTTTACTAAAAATCAGACTCGTATTCCGAACTTCAGTCTTTGTAACAAGATTAGGTTCTTGACTGTGAATTTATTGATTCTTAAAACGTTAAGGGTTTGTTTGACTAGATATTGGAAACAAACAGGTTGATTGATGTTTGAGAGCAATATTAGATAGAAAGATAGATGATAGATAGATAGATAGATAGATAGATAGATAGATAGATAGATAGATAGATGATAGATAGATAGATAGAAGATGATAGATAGATAGATAGATAGATAGATAGATAGATAGATGATAGATAGATAGATAGATAGATAGATATAGATATAGATAGATAGACAAATAGATAGATAGACAAATAGATAGATAGACAAATAGATAGATAGATGATAGATAGATAGATAGATAGATAGATAGATAGATAGATAGATGATAGATATAGATGATAGATAGATAGATAGATAGATAGATAGATAGATGATAGATGATAGATAGATAGATGATAGATGATAGATAGATAGATAGATGATAGATAGATAGATAGATAGATAGATAGATAGATAGATATAGATAGATAGATATAGATAGATAGATAGATGATAGATAGATAGATAGATAGATAGATAGATAGATAGATATTTGGCTGGTCATTTCTGGGTAGACTAGATGAGATCACAAAAATAATTCATTTTCACTGCGGTACAGAAATTTAATAAGTAATAATAATACTTGCAAAAAACCCAAAAAAAACCCAAGAGTGTAAAACTGGCATGGGAACCCACTGCCCTCAAAAATTGTAAAGTCTGACTCGTTACTCAGGTGTTTAATATTCTAAAGCAATAATTCCTTCTTCGAACATTATTTGAACAAGTTACTTGTTGCCCAAGCCTGGCTTTCCTAAAGATCTCAAAAACATATCCACGAACTTGGAAGCTGTTTGTATCTTCTGGACCCATTTTAATCTCTTTTTAATGGAGGCGTTAAAAACAAATGCAGGGTAAGATAGCGAAGGTCCTCACTGGGATGGAAAAGGCATCTATCCCATCGGCATGCCGCGCTCACCTGCGCAGAATTACAAGCTCAGAAGTTTCCCTCGATTTTAACAACGTCGAATTTAAGGACATGGCGAAATATTTTCCAAATGGCTATTTCGCTTTTGTGGCTCGCTTGCGTTACCGATTTATGTCCCTTCTCGGTTGTTGTTTTTTCTGAACTCTGTTGCCTGTTTGCAGAATGCGACAGCGCTACCTTGGTTTTTGCGCTGTAATTCTATTGCATGACGAATTTAAACAAGACTCCGTTGTAGGTTCTTGGATGGGATTCCTTAGCTGTGATTTCTACATTGCACGGGGTTGGACTACATAGCCCTCGGGTTCCCTTCAAACTTTAAAATGCCAATGGTTCTATGAGTTGCATAAAACTCTTACAAAGCCACGCAGCCACTTTCGTCTATCCATCTGCTGATTTCTCTTGTGCCTGCTCTTCGCATACATTTATTTATTTCTCTCTGCATACACCCCTCTCTCCCCACCTCCCCAACTTCTATAAATTTTAGCTGTGCTAACTGAATTTTTAACATCGGTCTGTATTGCGCGTTTTATGGGTCCTTTTAATCTGCATCCTTAGAATTGCATAAACACCAGTAGCATTTTTAATGGTGCTTTTTTTTCCCAGTGTGCAAAGTGTCCCCGCACACTATCAGTCCTCATAGCAGCCACTCAGTATGGCAGACTAGCGTTACGCTCCTACCTGGGGACTCAGGCTACGAAGCCATAGCTTGTTTTGTGAGTTCCGGCAAAGGTGAAGGGAAAAGGCAACTTCGAAGGTCACTCACTGCTCATGCTTAGCTTCTGCCCCACATTCCATATACATATTCATATACAGTGCACCCATTTTTTCTTTTCTAGTATGGTATTATGTGACTGAAAGCTAAATATTTCACCTAATGGAGTTTATGTTGCCTGAAAAGATCATTTTGAAATGTACAGATAGGCACTCTGTTTGCTTTCCACCCTCTAAAACCATCTGCGTGCGTGTTTGTGTATATGTATGTATCTATAGATAGATATAGATAGATCAATATGAATGGAAAGGGCTATTTTAAAACCACGAACTTATACTAAACAATTCAGCTGAAGACGGGGCTCCATTCATTCATTGCTCAAACAGGATAATTAACCCTTTTAATTACAGATCTTTTTAATAAGCTATAGTGCTGCTCGGGTTTGGTTTCAGAGGGTCTACTCTGTCTATAACTAACATTAGATTATGTGACCTTAGCCAATGATAGATAGATAGATGATAGATAGATGATAGATAGATGATAGATAGATAGATAGATAGATAGATAGATATAGACAGATGATAGATATAGATAGATAGTAGCATTTGTCTATGTAACATTGCCTATGTGACACGAGAAAATACATATTATATATCCTCGCTCAGGTACAATCTTCCTTTGAGAATCATCCCCAACGTATAACTCAAGTTAGGCGACAGCTTGTTAAAAACCATGCTTTCCGCAATATCAGATCTAAAAAATACACAACTCTGGGCCCCAGAACCCTTTGTGGGAATGTTAAGGGAAGTCGGAGAGGATAATAACAATCTATCCTCTCCTACCTTCCTTAACATTCCCACAAGATAATTGCGGGGACAACCTATTATTTGGAGGGTGTTCATCACAGTCTTAGCCTTTACTCAGCGAGGAAAGACCTAAGTAAGAGCTCGCAGAAATATTCGGTCACAGCTCTCTTGGCGCTGAGATTCTGGCGTGTGTTCTGGGTGCTGTTCAAATTACAGGTTGTGAATCTGAACAGAATCATACATCACGGTCTTTTCCTGGTGTGTATCTCTCCGAGAGTTATAGGAGTTACAGTCACTGGGAGCTGTAGATGTTTGAGGTTTAATAATAAAAAATGTAAGTCGAAGATACAGCTCTGGATCCATAATGTTTGTGTATTCAGAAACGCTTATTTGGATGAATTATTATTATTATTATTATTATTATTAATCTGAAGGCAGCCCTGTATCGGGAAGTTTGACGTTTTATTATGTTTTTATATGTGCTGGAAGGCGCCCAGAGTGGCTGGGGAAACCCAGCCAGGCGGGCGGGGTATAGATAATAATATTATTATTTTAAAAAATGATTAAATAAATAAGGCGAGAAGGGAAAGCGACTCTCATACGCAGGACACAACACACATACACTCGCACCGAGGAATCCTTCGATTCTTTGGAACTTCTGCGCAAGCCACGTTGCTGCGCGTGGCCTTTTGGGAATCCCTTTGCGAACACGACCTGAAAACGCATTTCAACACTGCGGGGCTAGGAAGGGAGACGAGTCTTGTCCTCCTCACTTAGAAAACTGGGTATTTTTTAGCTTGGCCATTTTATGCAGCAGTCAGAAAAAACACCTCCACCTATAAACCCTTCCTTAACCGGTTTTCGGTCAACACAGGCCGTGCTGTAGCCTTCTCCTTTTATTTACAGATGTCTTACCCTTTTACGGTGTGAAAGTGTTTCCCTTCGCTTTTTGTTTGTACAACGGGTGGAGGGGTTTGGGGGTTTTTTTGCATGAAAGCTCTCTCGCTCCCGCTCCCTTTCTTTGGCCAAGGTAGTGGGGGAAAGATGATGAAACGCACGTAACTTTTGACTGACGGCTCGAACGACCAGGTCATGCTTAGTGCAGACAAAGGGCCTCCGAGCCAAGGTTGCCTCGAGAAGTTCCGAGGGGTGTGGGGAGACAGGAATAACTTTCACCCACGATAATGGGAGAGGAAGGTAGACTCCAGTTGCCCTTGAGACTGACGATTTCAGGTTGACGCCCTCCCAGTTCATTCGCGGACGCTGCTCGGATGAAAGGGAGGTTTGCAATCCTGGGAATTAACGAGAGATTCCAGATCGATGTTCACTATGTTAATGTGAATTTTATGACCTTGTTCCACACCTTGACATTGGCCACCAAATTTTTACACCCACATTTCTGGGTTGTACCCCAGCTTGGTTTGCTTTGGTTTATTAGACGTATATATCGTTTTATACTGTTTTAAAAAGTCTCGACGCGATTTTCAGTGTAAAATAACATGTAATAAAACATATGCTTCTAAAACTTTTCAGGGAACCGGAGTTGCTTTGTTTTAAAATCTGCTTGTAGCTTATTATGCAACCCCTCAAAAAAAATATATAAAAAAAATCAGTGGGTTGCACTAGTCCTACCCAGAGTAAAAAGTTAAGTTAATGAACAAGATGAACTTATACTCATTCAGTTCAATGGGCAGGACTAGCCAATGCTGCTTTATGGCATTTCAGTTCAGCAAAGAATTCCTTTCCCCTTCCCCTGTGATGCTGGCCAATAATTTTCCCGTGTTGACTTTATTTTTTGCTGTTTGTGTTTTGTTCTGCCTTATATGAATCGGCTCTTCCTTGAATCAATCATCCATCTGGTGGCTGCATGACTTGTAACCCACTAAGGTGGTTTAGCTCACTAGCAGCACCGGATTGAAAGGATCAGCGTGACTCTAAAGACTTGTACACCAAATTAAATTATATGGCTTCTCCGTAGTTTTTCTCCTTCCTGAATCCTCATTCAATTAAGCATGTTTTAAAGAGGGGATTCATAGTGTTGCTATCCAATCTGGTTCACGTGCTGTTATCAGTAATAAGATTGCCCTTGGTATGCTGTGATCAAATTTAAATCTGAGTCTGTGTCCCTTAAAGTTTATCTCTCATCTTCCTCTTATAAAAGTTTTACTCAGCTCAGAATGCCGTGAATGCAAATTTGTGCTTCTTCCCAGGAAAAAGAGCGGTTTCCATCATCTCTTCTTTCCAGAATCAACCATTCACCATACAGTGTTGGCTAGTGTGAGAGAGAGACTGGTGACTGAACACACAATGAGACTGTCGCTCCATCACCACCAGACATATCCTTTGAGTTGAATCAGGAGGCCATGAAATGCCTTCTGAACATTCAACAGATAAATACTGGGGCTTTCACAAGTCCAGTCACCAAGGGCCATAAAGCAAAACTTAGGTATATTAAGACTCACCCGCTTGTCACCCTATCAAAGTGTTCAAATAAATCTGGGGTGGGGTACATTTTTTTCACCTCGAAACCCACATTCTCTTCTGGAGAACCTTCCAGGAGCCACATCTCAGTGGTGGGCAAATCCACAGACAAACGTAGGAGGGGCAGTGAATGTAAATTTCACCTTTGCACACTAGGGTAGTTTCTACACACACTCACACACCCATCTCTCTCCTCCATCAAACAAGCAAGAGGCATGGTAGGAGCTAAAGAACACATCCCATCCAGGCAAAGAAGAAGATTTGATATCCCGCTTTATCACTATCCTAAGGAGTCTCAAAGCGGCTAACATTCTCCTTTCCCTTCCTCTCCCACAACAAACACTCTGTGAGGTGAGTGAGGCTGAGAGACTTCAGAGAAGTGTGACTAGCCCAAGGTCACCCAGCAGATGCATGTGGAGGAGCGGAGACGCGAACCCGGTTCACCAGATTACGAGTCTACCGATCTTAACCACTACACCACACTGGCTCTCAAACACTCAAGGAGAGTTTGAAGTAGGGTCTGGAATTGGGTGTGGCTGAGGAGGCGGTGTGGCCTGGGGAGAGCCCTGGGGGCCATAGAGGTAGTATTGAGGGGCTGCATTCTGCCCCTGGGCCTGATGTTCCCCTGTGATCAATCATCCCCAGCCTATGTATTTTAAACATTTCAAGTAAGTGCCAACATACGCTCCCCAAAGCATTTAGCTATACAGTGTGGTATGATGCTTGTGGGATGCTGTGGTGGTTCGTGGACCAAGCTAGTGACAGCTATTGTAAAAAGGTAAAGGGACCCCTGACCATTAGGTCCAGTCTTGGCCAACTCTGGGGTTGCGGCGCTCATCTCGCTTTATTGGCCGAGGGAGCCGGCGTACAGCTTCCGGGTCATGTGGCCAGCATGACTAAGCCGCTTCTGGCAAACCAGAGCAGTGCACGGAAACGTTGTTTACCTTCCCACCGGAGCAGTACCTACTTATCTACTTGCACTTTGACGTGCTTTCGAACTGCTGGGTTGGCCGAGCAATGGCAGCTCACCCTGTCGTGGGGATTCAAACCACCGACCTTCTGATCTGCAAGTCCTAGGCTCTGTGATTTAACCCACAGTGCCACCCGCGTCCCGACAGCTATTGTACAGCCACCTTAAAAACAGAGAGATTCAGAACAAACTACCATTCATTCCTGCTCATGGTTACCTGGCAGTAAGCACCACTGAACTCAGCGGTGCTTATTTCTGCTGCCTAGGTAGAACTTGTAAAACACATTTGGTTCCAACGAAAGATATGCAGACACCTGAAACGCAACCTTTCACTTTTAATTAACTGTGTGGAACACAGGGCTTTTTTTTTCAGGGGAAACTCACAGGAACTCAGTTCTGGCACCTCTCAGGAGGGCGCCGTTGCCATTCTAAGAGAACGAGGGCGATGTTCGTGGTGAGTTCCGGCACCTCTTTTTCTAAAAACATAACACTGGGTGTTACCTAATGATTAAATAATCTTCCTGCAAAGAGAAAAAGGGACTGTTATGGCTGGCAGAAAACCTGCTCTTTCCTCCCTTTATTGGCCACTGCATGCAATACAGGAAAAACGTCAAGACTCTACAGCTTCCTTCCCTTGTCAGTCATCCCAGTGCTATTCAGCAGCCAGAAGATCGGAAGGTGGGAATAGGTTATGGAGTAGCTGGGAATCAACACTGCCAGCTCTGCATATGTAAGCACTAGAGATACTGATTTATTTAATTTTTCATGCAGAGGCTCCTTCCCTCGACTCATGGTCATTTCTGCATGGAAGGCTTTTTTCAGTTAGACACTAAGGAGATTTGCAGCCCCTGCTTCTTTCCCTGTTTGTTCTCTCCAAGTAACTGCTCCTTCTACCCATCTTCTTGCTGATATTCCTTCTGGACCAACAACAGGGTTCATGTTACCAGTTCTCTTGAAAAGTAGGAGTTGATGGAAATGTTTCATCGTCTCCCCTCCTAAAATAAGCTGCTTCATGCTTACCTTTCTGCCAGGAAATTTTATAGCAGAAGAAGCTTCTTCTGGAGGAAAGACCATTGGGGTCTTTGTGTGCAAAATACAGGCATCTCCATGACATGGAAGCAAGGAGGACTCTGGAAGAACCTCAGGAGGGGAAGGACCTCAGGCCTGGTAGCTGAATGGAAGCTTCGAGGCATCTATTAAAACTCTTTCCAGGCCACACTGCTCACTGTCTGTGCTTAACACCCAGAGTGTTTTTACTTGGCTGAGAGATATCCTTGAACCCTGATGCTTCTTTCTTGCATGGGTAGAAGATAGAAAGGGGTATGTAAATGTGTGTAGAAACTAGCCAATTGTACAAAGCCGCTGCCTGCTTTTCCCTTTGGATCACTGGCATGTGTGGCCCCCAGAAATTTGCCCAGAGGGGAATGAGGCCCTGTACTACAGATAATTCCAGATGTTATTTATTGGGGTCACCTCTCCCCCGTCCCTGTCCTCACCATATCAAAGGTGTGCTCATATGACTACCAAAGAGGACAGTGAAGTTGCTTACTTCTCCTCCTCCAGTGCATTTTACAGCCTTTCCCCCCATAGCTGATGTCATGGACTGGCTAGGCACAGAGGAATGGTGGGAGGCACCAGCTGGGAACCACCAAGGCTCAGAACCCGGGGACTGGGGGCGGGATGACAATGAGTGGCCAAAGGGAGAAGAGAGAGATGACTGGGAGGAGGAGGTGTTGGAAGTTGAAAGAGGTAACAGGGTTTAGTGAACAGGGAGAGTCTGTGGCAGAAAGAAGTCCAGAAGCAGCAGCAGAAGCAGGAGAGGAGGGAGGCCAAGAGGCACAGGGGAGTCAGGCTGGTGAAGAAGCCAGGGTGTCTCCCCCTCCTGCTGTGACAAGTCCCACTGGTCTCCCAGGACTAGGAGAGGTATGAAGCAGGAGGAGCAAAGACAGATGTGCCATTGTAGTCTCAGATTGCTTGGGAAAGACTGCCTCATAGGGGCCCTGTTCTTTCCAGAAGATTTGAAGGGTGCTGTTAATTCACTCAGGGTGCTAGGGGTGCTATCTCCACATACAAGGCAACAATGAAGTCCAAGCCCTAGCACCCCTTGCAGAAAGGGTGCCAATCAGTAACCCATATGCCATTCCTGACACACACACACCACTGATACATTTCTGAGAGTTCTTAGGAACATAGACAGAAATCAAAATGCTTGAAGCGAGCCTTTTCATTCTGCAGGCAATTGCCCATTGGTGCTAAGAGTGGCCAGGTCCTGAAATTTGATCTAAACTTCCAGATTGCAGGATGTATATGCTTATTCACCAGGCAAATGAGTAAAATATTGTGTGAGGACAATAGCTTTTTGGCCTTCAGTGCCCAAACAGATGTTTCTTCACCATTCTAGAGAGGGTTTTGTAACGGGCATCTGAATTATAAAGGGCATGCAACAGCATGTTCCCTTTGCTATTTGCTTTCATCCCTGCCTTCTGACCCACTGCACATAACAGACTCTTGCCCCGATTCACTAAGTGCCAAGCCTACTGAGACTTGTACTCCTTGCCCTGCCAGGCCCCACCCCTGAGCTTCTGGCTGTGACTCTGTCCCCGGCTCTGAAACTCAGGAGAGTAAGCAATTCCAGTTAGTGTCCGTTGTTTCCCACTAAGGACCAATGCCAAAACACAACCTAATGAAAATGACACAACACAGAGCAACTTGGAGCACAACATTATATATGCCAACATAAAAGCAGGCCCAACATCAGCAGGTGCCAAACTTGGAACACACAGCCACTATCTCGGCCATTGAGGCTGGTAGGATGGAAGGTAGGGAGGCCAACACTAGGGGGAGCCAGAGCCAATGGCTGGTGGAGCTAGAGCCTAAGATAGGGGGAGCCAACTACTTCCTGTTTTGTCCCTGTTCTCTTCTCTGTTGCATCCTATAGAGCCATTCTAGAGAGCCAGTGTGGTGTAGTGGTTAACAGCAGTAGATTCGTAAACTGGGGAACCGGGTTCGCGTCTCCGCTCCTCCACATGCAGCTGCTGGGTGACCTTGGGCTAGTCACACTTCTTTGAAGTCTCTCAGCCCCATTCACCTCACAGAGTGTTTGTTGTGGGGGAGGAAGGGAAAGGAGAATGTTAGCCGCTTTGAGACTCCTTCGGGTAGTGATAAAGCGGGATATCAAATCCAAACTCTTCTTCTTCTTCTATAAGGGCTACACTGAGACTAAGAAAGAGGAGGCTGACCACCAGTACCCTGGACTGGTTGTAAATAAGGAGGACTGGTTGACAACAGGCTGAACTTGATGGGGCAGTGCCCCACATGCCCATATACATTAGCCTCTGTTGTTTCTACTGCTACAAATCTCGTTGTTGCCTGCCATGGGTAGGCAGCAGCCAGCCACTGGCAGCCGGCCTGCTGGTGCTAGGGTGGGTTGACAGCAATGCACTGCTGAGCAGAATTCTGGGCTCACATCTTAATTACTGGCTTGGTGGCATCATAATAACAACAGTGACTCACCCTTGATATGTAGCGGTTAGACTGTTGGTACAAGAACCTAGGAAACATGGTTTCAAGTTCCCACTCAGCCTGGTCTACCTCACAGGGTTGTTGAGAGGATAAAATGGGGAGATGTGTGTCCATCAGGATGAAAGATGGGGTATACAGTGGTACCGCAGGTTACATATGCTTCAGGTTACAGACTCCGCTAACTCAGAAATAGTGTTTCAGGTTAAGAACTTTGCTTCAGGATGAGAACAGAAATTGTGCTCCGGCGGTACGGCAGCAGCGGGAGGCCCCATTAGCTAAAGTGGTGCTTCAGGTTGAGAACAGTTTCAGGTTAAGAACAGACCTCCGGAACGAATTAAGTACGGTATTTAACCTGAGGTACCACTGTAAAGGGAACAAATAATAATAACATCAGAGTCTGGGGTTGACAGTCATGCGTGAATCTGAAGCTCAACACAAACCAAAACAACCAACCTCAGAGCCAGGCAATAAAGTTTTTTTGCCACTATTTCCACCTTTCTGATTGGCCACTACTGATGTCCTGGAAATTTCATAATGCCCCAACACACGGCTATCTCTGCTCTAGCTCTAATGCACTCAGAATAAACATACACATTTTGTGCTTTTTTATTTAAAAAGACATGATTCAGAAGAGGATATTGCATTAAATATACAGTATTGCATGATATTTATCATAGTAAGATTGGCGTGTGATGTAGCAGTATGTTTGAATACAGGAAAATGAAGTAAAAAGCAATCTGTGTGTGTGTGTGTGTGTGTGTGTGTGTGTGTGTGTTCACCTCCTCCCCACTCTTTCCCCTTTTTTATGTCCGTGTCCTCTACCACAGTAACTTGAGCTCTATCTTTGAGCAGCGGATGAGAAAAGAAACAGAGTGCACATTTTCTGGCAAACGCTTTCCACCTACAGATGCGGTAAAATTCAAACGCAATTAGAGAGTGCCCCCTGCTGGAATTGAGAGGTCATAACACCCCGCGTTCTTTCAATCGACGCATGATGTTTTCCTTCCTCGATTCTGCTACACCCTGACATAGCTCCCCTTTGGGTCTCTTAATGCGTTAATTATTTTACAACCATTTGGCAAGAGATCGTCCTTTAATAGTGACTCAGGATTTAAATACCCTCAAGTTTCATTTCTGCTGACTCCCTAAGAATAAAAGTGCGCTCGGAGACTTGGAATGCAGAAGGCAGCACAGGAAGGAACAGTTTCGTGGGGGCACAAGAATTTCAGGAAGGAAGCATGCCCGGAAGTCAACGTGTTTATCTGAGTGTGGGGATCTTACCTATTGTGTTCCATTTTAGTCCCCTATGTTTAGAACATTGCTTGCTGGGAGATGTAGTCTCCGCGTACAGATCGAGCGGAAGGAGAGGTCGGAAGTAAACAGCTCTTTTGGAGGTGCAAATAATTTCGGGTGCGGTACTATTAATAATAATATTTCTCAGGCGCCTTTTCAAAAAAGCGACTTAAGGCGAATTACAAAACAAATGTATCATATGCAAAAGTGAAAGCAAAAATAAATGGGACAAAACAACTACTTCCCCATAAAGATTTGCACCCAACATCAGTACAAGGCAGAATCTCTGTATCCCAGACATCAAGCTTGTAAGGATGGTCAGAATCATCCGCATTTTGCTGATGAAGGGCTAAGACAGAAACGTGTGTCCTTTTCTCTTTGTGTGAACTTGACCTTAGTCTGTCACAAGTGGGCTGGACCTGCAGCCAGCTTGTAGCTGTGTGTCCCCCCCCCCTCTCTAAACAGGAGTGCTCAGCTCCTGCGCAGGGCTCTAGTCAGTCATTCTTTCCCAACAGGGCTTCTCCATCTCATCCCACCTGGCCTTGACCCATCTTTTCCCCAACTGAACAATCTACATTCTGTGCCTGCTGAACATACTCAGTTCTCATTAACCTGCTGTTTATTTGCTTGTTGGTTTGGTTTTGCCCCTCTAAGTTTTCTTAAAGATTCTTTTGTACCTCTGCAAATCTTAGGCTTCCTGGGCATGATTCTTGTCCCTGTTTTGCGTACAATCTTGTTGGCACTCACCACCTGAATTCCCTATTAGAGGGCGTCATTCTTGGATGTAACGTTATGTGTTAAACTGCAAGGTTATGTTTTGTTTTGTTGCTTTATAGTAAAATCACTGACTAGCTACCAGGCAAGTTGTGTTTTCTGTATTTTTTTACACCCAGAAAGCTGTGTGTAAAAACCCCCATCGTTCAGCGCAGACACTGAAATCCAGCTCCGAAGGCCTTCTGGCAGTTCTCTCACTGCAATAAGTGAAGCTGCAGGGAACCAGGCAGAGGGCCTTCTCGGTAGTGGCACCTAACCTGTGGAACATCCTCCCATCAGGTGTCAAGGAGATGAGTAACTATATAACCGTTAGAAGACATCTGAAGGCAACCCTATATAGGAAAGCTTTTTGATGTATAATGTTTTATTATGTTTTTATATATGTTGGAAGCTGCCCAGAATGGCTGGGGCAACCCAGTCAGATGGGCAGGATATTATTATTATTATTATTATTATTATTATTATTATTATTATTATTAAAAATAGACTGGGGTTGGAACTAGAGTCTGACCCACATATTGACCCATTTCTGGTCAGCACATTTTGAGCTATGCAGCATCTGTTTGTTTTAAGTATGTCAGCAAATTTTAGAATTTAATTGCCTGGGAATGGAGGCGATCATAGAATTGTAAAGTTGGAAAGGACCCAAAGGGTCATGTGCTCCAACCTCCTGCAATGCAGTAATCACAGCCAAAGATGCTCATTACAGAGCCTTTCAGGTGCTCAGGTTCAAGGGCAGCCAAGTACCATGTAGAAGACCAGGGACAGGTAGTAGGCCAGAAGTAGTAGAAGAAGAAGAGTTTGGATTTGATATCATGCTTTATCACTACCCGAAGGAGTCTCAAAGCAGCTGCATGTGGAGGAGCGGAGATGCGAACCCGGTTCACCAGTTTACGAGTCCACCGCTCTTAACCACTACACCATACTGGCACCAAGTAGCACAGACCTGGTGGCTTCTCTCAGTAACAGATTGTCCAGATGGAAGAAAGGTAGCAACACAGAGAGCTTTATATCAGCCAGTGGTCTCAAAATGGTCCTTTAGTGTCACTGGATTATGGGCCATGGTGTGAATGCTGTAGCTGAACAGTAGGCACCTGTGTCTCTGAAGAAGTTGTTGGATTCCAGCTCCAATCAGTCCCAGCTGGCACAGCCAATGGTCAGGAATGATGGAAGCTGGAGTCCAGCAACATCTTGAAGGCCACCCATTTCCTAGCAGCAACTGTCAATAAGTCCCTCCTGTGACCATTGTCTCAAATCGTGAAAGGGATCCCTGTTTCTGATCTACGGGGCTCCTAGCTCAACCTCTGTGGTGCCTGACAGTATCCAGCTGTGGCCCTGAATGAAGACCTTGATCAAAACTAAGAAACTATCCCCCATCACTCAGCATAAATCCCCCCCACTGTCTCCTCACCTCTACAAGGCATTTCTCTCAACAGCTATAAGATGAGGTGGCTTCCAGATGGAGGCATTCATATCCTCTAGCATTTCCAGTAAACGATTATTGGAACTGAGTCATTAACTGAGGCCTTAATCAAACTAGGCTTACAAAGGGTATAACTGATGCTGCATTTATACTCCTGCGGGGAACTGACATTTGCTAGTGCAGCAATCTTTCCACACTAGCTATGTGTTCTCTTGAGAGCCCTTGAAACCTTGGCTGTATATACACAGGGCTCTCTTTACCAGGGGTGCAAGGGGTGTGGGGCACCCGGGTGATGAATTCTGGGGGGTTCCAGGCGCCCACCACTAAAGCCGCCTAAGGCTAACCAGGGGTCAGCAAACTTTTTCAGCAGGGGGCTGGTACACTGTCCCTCAGACTTTGTGGGGGGCCGGACTATATTTTTTTGGGGGGAAGGATGAATTCCTATGCCCCACAAATAACTTAGAGATGCATTTTAAATAAAAGCACACATTCTACTCATGTAAAAACATGCTGATTCCGGACCTTCCACTGGCCAGATTTAGAAGGCGATTGGGCCAGATCTGGCCCCCGGACCTTAGTTTGCCTGCCCATGGGTTAAGCTCTTAACTATCTACCTGTTATGAAATAATAAATAATTTTGATCAAGCTAGAAAAACAAAATACATAGAATCATAGAATCATAGAATCATAGAGTTGGAAGAGACCACAAGGGCCATCGAGTCCAACCCCCTGCCAAGCAGGAAACACCATCAGAGCACTCCTGACATATGGTTGTCAAGCCTCTGCTTAAAGACCTCCAAAGTAGGAGACTCCACCACACTCCTTGGCAGCAAATTCCACTGTCGAACAGCTCTTACTGTCAGGACGTTCTTCCTAATGTTTAGGTGGAATCTTCTTTCTTGTAGTTTGGATCCATTGCTCCGTGTCCGCTTCTCTGGAGCAGCAGAAAACAACCTTTCTCCCTCCTCTATGTGACATCCTTTTATATATTTGAACATGGCTATCATATCACCCCTTAACCTCCTCTTCTCCAGGCTAAACATGCCCAGCTCCCTTAGCCGTTCCTCATAAGGCATCGTTTCCAGGCCTTTGACCATTTTGGTTGCCCTCCTCTGGACACGTTCCAGTTTGTCAGTGTCCTTCTTGAATTGTGGTGCCCAGAACTGGACACAGTACTCCAGGTGAGGTCTGACCAGAGCAGAATACAGTGGCACTATTACTTCCCTTGATCTAGATGCTATACTCCTATTGATGCAGCCCAGAATTGCATTGGCTTTTTTAGCTGCCGCGTCACACTGTTGGCTCATGTCAAGTTTGTGGTCAACCAAGACTCCTAGATCCTTTTCACATGTACTGCTCTCAAGCCAGGTGTCACCCATCTTGTATTTGTGCCTCTCATTTTTTTTGCCCAAGTGCAATACTTTACATTTCTCCCTGTTAAAATTCATCTTGTTTGTTTTGGCCCAGTTCTCTAATCTGTCAAGGTCATTTTGAAGTGTGATCCTGTCTTCTGGGGTGTTAGCCACCCCTCCCAGTTTGGTGTCATCTGCAAATTTGATCAGGATGCCCTTGAGTCCATCATCCAAGTCGTTGATAAAGATGTTGAATAAGACCGGGCCCAAGACAGAACCCTGTGGCACCCCACTAGTCACTCTTCTCCAGGATGAAGAGGAACCAATGATGAGCACCCTTTGGGTTCGGTCAGTCAGCCAGTTACAAATCCACTGAGTGGTAGCATAGTCAAGACCGCATTTTACCAGCTTCTTTACAAGAATATCATGGGGCACCTTGTCAAATGCCTTGCTGAAATCAAGGTAGGCTATATCCACTGCGTTCCCTTCATCTACCAGGCTTATAATTCTGTCAAAAAACGAGATCAGGTTAGTCTGACATGACTTATTTTTCAGAAATCCATGCTGACTATTGGTGATCACAGCATTCCTTTCTAGGTGCTCACAGACTGTTTGCTTAATGATCTGCTCCAGAATCTTCCCTGGTATTGTTGTCAGACTGACTGGGCGGTAATTATTTGGGTCCTCTCTTTTCCCCTTTTTGAAAATAGGGACAACATTTGCTCTCCTCCAGTCTGCCGGGACTTCGCCTGTTCTCCAGGAATTCTCAAAGATGACTGCCAGTGGTTCTGAGATCACATCTGCCAGTTCTTTTAATACTCTTGGATGCAGTTCATCTGGCCCTGGAGACTTGAATACATCTAAACTAGCCAAGTATTCTTGTACTATCTCCTTAGTTATTCTGGGCTGTGTTTCCTTTGCTGAATCATTTGCTCCAAATTCTTCAGGTCGGGCATTGTTTTCTTTATCGGAGAAGAATATATACCTAGGTTATATACCTAGGTATTACCGAAATGTATACCTACTGTTTCATTAAAGAACTTTCGACTTTTTGCACTCATTTACCAAGGATGCGCCATGTTAATGGCAGCACTTGTCATTCATAACAGTGGCGCTTGTCATTCACAACAGCGGCACTTGTCAAACTCAACAACGGCACCATGCATGCAAAATTAACTCTTACATCAAAATATTATGTTACATATTATATTGAGCTGCTATGCAGCAGCGGGGTGTGGCACATGACTGATGTTTTTCCTAAGTAGGTGCCTAAACAATACTTATAAGTTTAAGTGTGGTGGTGTTGTATACTTAAATATAAGTGTATTGTAAAGAAATGAGCAAATAAAAAAGTTTGTTTCTTTTTCCTCCCTTCTTTCGTAAACAAGAGATAAGGCATAAGCATGGTATCTGACATAAGCATAATAAAAGTTAATTTGGGGGCTGAACTAAATTTGGGGAGGAAGGCGCTGGACGGATCTTTGCACCCCGGCGGCCCATATGCTAAAGACAGCACTGCATATACACACCATGTGTTTTTATGCACACACCAGCACCAAAGAATCCTGGGAGCTATAGTTTGTTGCGGGTGTTGGGAATTATAGCTCTGTGGGGGTGAACTGCGGTTCCCAGCATTATTTGAGAGACATTGTGTGCTTTTAATGTGTGCATGCAGCCCGAGTAAATTTTCAGACACTTTGGTTAGGATGTTTTCACCATCATTAGAGTGCAGTGAAGTTTTTCCCCCACTGGTGCATTACACAGCTCTTAGTTGTTCACATCTGCATAGCTTCACTGGTGTCAGATTTGCTTCTGTTTGTATTCAATCCGGGGGAATTGATGGGTCAGTGAAGGCTTAGCCAGAACCAGTGGCGTAGTGTGGGGGGTGCAGGGGGGGCCAGCCGCACCGGGCGCAACATCTGGGGGTTAGGGTTAGGGGGCGCAAATCCACGGGTTAGGGGGCGCAAATCCACGGGTTAGGGGGCGCAAATCCACGGGTTAGGGGGCGCAAATTACTTGCCTTGCCCCGGGTGCTGACAACCCACGCTACGCCACTGGCCAGAACGCCATCCTTCTTCCTACTGGATATCAGTCCTTATTTCACTCTATGATTTGACAATGTAATGTGTTTGGGATGACTTAGGAGCTACCGTATTTTTTGCTCTATAAGACTCACTTTTTCCCTCCTAAAAAGTAAGGGGAATGTGTGTGCGTCTTATGGAGCGAATGCAGGCTGCGCAGCTATCCCAGAAGCCAGAACAGCAAGAGGGATTGCTGCTTTCACTGCACAGCGATCCCTCTTGCTGTTCTGGCTTCTGAGATTCAGAATTTTTTCTTGTTTTCCTCCTCCAAAAATTAGGTGTGTCTTGTGGTCTGGTGCGTCTTACAGAGCAAAAAATACGGTATGTCTGTCTTGCTGGGTTAAAACCAGATTCGCTCCCACAGGAGTTTCTTCTCTCTCTCTCTCTCTCTCTCTCTCTCTCTCTCTCTCTCTCTCTCTCTCTCCAGCTGGTACCACTCATTTTTTTCAAGAAAAGCTGTTGTTGTTTTCAAAGCAGAATGTATTGTTTGAACCAAGGCAAGTAGCTATAACGGAGCCCAAGATTCCAGTAAGTGGCATCTTCTGCTATTGAGCATTAGACTGATATGGATGAAGTCATGTACTTATCTACACACACACACACACGCAAACACATAGAGTTACTGCTATAAAGGCACCATCAAGAGAAGGAGTTTATTTGTCTCCAGACTTCTCTCAGGCTGCCAAATGATGCTTCAAAAAACTCCACTGAGCTGAATTAACACCACTAAAGGGGAAGATTAGAAGCCCCTTTAAAATGGCTCCTGGGAAACTTTTCCAGCCTCATCTGTCTGCACCCTTGACAGAATATAAAGTTCCCAAATAATTTGAGTGTTGCAAAGTCATAAACATGGCCAGGCTTGGGTTTTAAATTAACAAGAATGTTATTTACTCCTGGGTTATTGGAGTCAGTGCAGTGATTGCCAAACCATTTCCATTAATTTAAGTGCAGGTTCTTTTTATTAAAAGGGTGGAGAAGTGCTGGCCTTCATCCAGGGAACCACAGGCACCGCAGAAGGCTGCAAGGATGTTGCTGCACCTGTGGGCAATCACATGTCCCGTGCGTGGCACAGGTTTCACCAGGGCCGGTCCCATAGCTGTCAACTTACAGATTTGAAAATAAGGGACCAGCAGCCTTGAAAATAAGGGGCCAGCAGCCAAAATAAGGGACCTGCAGCCTCACCTGTTCCAGGCACTCCAGTCTTCCTGTCCTGCAGTCTGGTCAAACTCATGCTGGGTAGCTTCGAGAACACTGTCCAACCAATTTTGTAACCAGAGGTTCAACTGAATAGAATCTGAATCACGTGCACCACAAGGCCTATGCAGCCTCAACTTAAGATGGCTCCCCGGCCTGGCTTTGCACTGCAAAGTTTGCAGCAGCACGTGCAACAAAATGGCGTCCAGCATTCAAAAAACCCCTCAGCTTGCATTAACTAGCCACACACAAGGCATGCAAGCTCCACCCCCAGTCGTTCTTAGACTTCTTATTGGGTGAGGAACACAGCCAAGCAACACAGTTGGAGCCTCCCTTCTCCCTGGCCAGCAGGGAGGGAGGGAGAGGAGCTGCTTCCTTTGAAATTTAAGGGACATAATTTAAGGGACATTTAAGGGACATACCGTATTTTTCGCTCTATAACACGCAGTTTTTTCCTCCTAGAAAGTAAGGGGAAATGTCTGTGCGTGTTATGGAGCGAATGCCTACGGATGGCAGGGGAATCCGCTGCAGTTGTGAGCAGTCCGTGGCTCTCTTTGAAACTGCAAAGCGGGTGTAAGCGGCTCCTGTCAGCGAGCGGAGCCGGGGAGGAGGGAAAAAAGCAGAGCGGCGCTGGCTGTTTTAAAACAACCCGTGCTCTCTGTCCCTCTCTCCCCACTGAGCTGCTAAGTAGCAGCAAAACGTTTCAGCCAGCCTAGCCGAGGAGGGAAAAAAGCAGAGCGGCGCTGGCTGTTTTAAAACAACCCGTGCTCTCTGTCCCTCTCTCCTCACTGAGCTGCTACGTAGCAGCAAAACGTTTCAGCCAGCCTAGCCGAGGAGGGAAAAAAGCAGAGCGACGCTGGCTGTTTTAAAACAACCCCGTGCTCTCTGTCCCTGCCTGCAGTTTTTTGCTGTCCGATTTTGGATCAGCCACTGTAGGGGCTGTGTGTGTGTGAGTGTGTGCTTGAGCTATCGTTCTCCTCCTCCTGCTTCCTGTTCTCTCTCACAGCGCCCCAGCGCTCTCCTGCGACTTTAGGGTTGATACTGTGTGTGTGTGTGTGTGATCGTTCTCC
This sequence comes from Podarcis bocagei, assembly GCF_964188305.1. Lineage (NCBI taxonomy): Eukaryota > Metazoa > Chordata > Lepidosauria > Squamata > Lacertidae > Podarcis > Podarcis bocagei. The sequence continues at coordinate 22,611,249 of NC_138138.1, forward strand.
TTCTCTTGCTTCCCACTCCCAGCCCCTACGCTCTCCTGCGACTATAGGATTGATACTGTGTGTTTGTGTGTGAGAGAGAGAGGGGGGGGATCGTTCTCCTTCTCTTGCTTCCCACTCCCAGCGCCCCTGCCTCTCCTGTGACTTTAGGATTGATACTCCGTGTGTCTGTGTGTGTGAGAGGGATTGTTCTCCTCCTCCTGCTTCCTGTTCACTCCCCCAGCGCCCCTGCGACTTTAGGGCGACTTTAGCATGGATCCACATGGATCCTCAGGATTTTTGCATTGGGCTACCCCAAACTCACCGTCAGATCACATGTCTGTGGCCACAGCATGAACCACAAAAATCATACATCCACTGTTTTGTTTAGAATATTTTTTTCTTGTTTTCCTCCTTTAAAAACTACATGCGTGTTATGGTCTGGTGCGTGTTATAGAGCGAAAAATACGGTATATCAATAAGGAACAGCAGTGGGGCATGGCGCTGGAATAAGGGACTGTCCCTTCAAATAAGGGGCACTTGACAGCTATGGCCGGTCCACCCACAAGGCCAGGTAAGGCGACTGCCTCAGGTGGCAGGATGCCCAGGAGCAGCAGTTCCTGATGTCAATCTTCCTTCACCCCTTCTTCCTTGATAGGGAGGGGGGTTGCCATTTTGGGGTCCGCCTCAGGTGCTTAAGTGTCTTGGGCTTATCCGGAGTTTCACGTGCATTACTATGGTTGCAGTGTTTACACACATGCGCTTGCACTTCATATATTCTATACCACCCTTCATCCAAGGATCACAGGGCAGTTTACAATACAGTGGTACCTCGGGTTACAGACGCTTCAGGTTACAGACACTTCAGGTTACAGACTCCGCTAACCCAGAAATAGTACCTCAGGTTAAGAGCTTTGCTTCAGGATGAGAACAGATATTGTGCCGCCGTGGCACAGCAGCAGCAGGAGGCCCCCATTAGCTAAAGTGGTACCTCAGGTTAAGAACAGTTTCAGGTTAAGAACGGACCTCCAGAACAAATTAAGTTCTTAACCCAAGGTACCACAAAAATGCATAGCATAGTAACAAACAAAAACAACAACCCCGCCACACAGATTAAAAGGCCAGAGATTGCTTAAATAGCCAAAGGCCTGGGAGAACAGGAATGTTCTTACCTGTCTCCTGAAGATATATAAGGAAGAAGCAAGTGAGCCTCCTTGGGGAGAGCATTCCACAAACAGGGAGCCACCACAGAAAAGGCCATTTCTTGTGTTGCCACCCTCTGGACCTCTTGCAGAAGAGGCACACAAAGAAGGGTCTCAGACAATGATTGCAGGATCCAGGTCAGTTCATACATAGCCTGTGTCATCTTTCCCTTTGCTTCAGGCAGCAAAATGTGTTTGGCTGGTCCAGCATTTGACACTACTTGAGAGAACAAAGTGATGAGTGTGGTGGCCTTTAGACTTTTGGACAGGGTTCAGTCTGACTCATTTTCTCCTTCTCAAGCATGACAGAGGTTTCCCAGCCCGCTCACAGGTCTCTATAATATCAGTGGAAACAGCTGGTCCTGGCGAGTATTAACCGCTTTCCATTTTAACCTGAGGATTGTCATTTGTCCAGTTTTAATTTTAATTTATTTGAATTAATTTTGGGGTGCATTTTAATTGATTGATTGCTTGCTTTTATGCATATTGTATTATTTATATGAAGTTAGCCGCTCTGAGCTCTGAGCCCGGCTCCAGCCAGGGAGGGTGGGGTACAAATAAAAATTTATTATTATTATTATTAGAAAACATATGCCTCTCTATTTAAAACCTGGGAGTTAAGAACTTTGTCTGAAGGCACAAGTAAATATTTGATTCACTTCGCACAGCTGTCCAGAAACTAAACTGAACTGAGAAAGTGTTTGTTGGCAGGGGAGGCGAAGCATTAGAAGACAGAGAAGGGGCAAAGAGCTTTTCTAGGCTGGCATATACTTTATTCCACATATTAGATTTCTGAAAGGATTAATGTATATTGCGGGTACAGTGGTACCTCGGGTTAAGTACTTAATTCATTCCAGAGGTCCATTCTTAATCTGAAACTGTTCTTAACCTGAAGCACCACTTTAGCTAATGGGGCCTCCTGTTGCTGCCATGCCGTCGGAGCACGATTTCTGTTCTCATCCTGAAGCAAAGTTCTTAACCTGAAGCACTATTTCTGGGTTAGCGGAGTCTGTAACCTGAAGCGTATGTAACCCGAGGTGCCACTGTATGTGGGAGTCATTTATTTACATGGATGGGAAGCTTGCTCCTCCTTGTTTCCCTATTTCCTATCACCTATGTAAGTTCTTTTTTTCTGAGTTTGCTTTTGAGCCAGAAGGAATCCTGCCAGAGTTAGGGAATAAAACTGATCTTAGGGCTCCCTCTAGCGTTGGCCTTTTGTGAAATGCGCAAATATTAACATCAATTTGCTTCTGCAGGTCAGCAGGGAAAAAAGAAAGGAACTTTGGGCTCCTCCAGACTGTTGTCTTATTGTGAGGGTGCAATGGCAACAGGTTCATGATGCAAAAATAGTGCATTTATTCCGCTTTGGTATGTTCTGCAATGTTTCCCCAACACTACCAAATTATTGTGTCTGGAGGGGCTATAGCACAACAAAAGCAAGGTAAAAAATAAACCCAAACGTTTGTAGTATTAAAAATTATGGGATTTCAGCAGGAAATTATGGGATATGCATTGACTGGAAATGAAGCAGTGTGGCCACCCCAAAACTTTTTCAAGCACAAACTGTATGGAAAATGAAATCACGTGTGACTGACACAATAACATCAGGAACAAAACAAATAATCATGGACATGCAATAAAAATTATGTCATCATCCCAGGCATAAATTGAAGGCTTTCTCAAAGGAAAATTAACTGGGCAGGCAACTACCAGCTTTAGACAGTCTGTCACATCCCGATGTGAAGGGTCCCAATAATGCCCTCTTTGGTATGGGCTAGATTTCTGGTATTGGCAGAGGGTTGGACTAGATGATATTTGGGGAGACAGCTGGTCATGTTCCACTTTATATGCCCATCAAGTGTGCAATGAAGTAAGATGAGGCATTTGCTTCTGGCAGGGGGTTTGGGGGACTGACATTAAGCACAGCTGAGCGGGTGACACAAGCAATATACACCCCATGCGGACATCATGTACTGGGGAGTCCTCAGGAGCCAGACTGAGACCATGTAATGAATGAAGCTCCTATCCTCTTCAATGAATCTTATGCAGTATAATTTCTGGGAAAGAGGATTCTGACATCATGTAATGGGAGGAGGCACCACTTGGAATTTTCTCTGTAGGCACCAAAATACCTTGGGCCAGCCCACTGAAGCCATTGGCAAATCCTTCTAGAAACAGCCAAGAAACAATCTCTTTTGTGTACTGTGTTATCTTCGTTTCCTGATTTCCACTGCATTCCAGCAAAACAGCCCACTCCCCTATTCCCACATTGCATATTCAAGGCAATGACATTTGACCTTTAAGGTCAAACAACTTTAATCCAGAGAACAATGTTTTCCTAACCAACAAGGGATGTTGTCCGCTCTCTCCTTATCAGGATGGCCACTCGCCACTTTACCCGAAACCTAAGAAAATCATAAAAATAATATATGATGAAATTTGGACTTTGGGATAAATGGGGGGCATCAGAAACACAAGCTAGCACGAGGGTGTGAGTGGACTCCTTTGCCTAATAGGAAATCAGATAGGTCCAACAAAGTTCCTACAGATGTTCATTTAGGGGCCCAAGTCCTGGGATGCAGTTCTTCACTAATTAAGGCTAAAACCCTAAACGCACTAAGGAATAAACTCCATTAAACAAAAAAAGGGGATTACTTCTGAGTGAACCTGCATAAGCTTTACACTGCACAATTCCCCCCCCCCCGCACTTCGTCTTAGCCGATTGTTTTAAGGACATCAGTCTACATCGCAACAACTTGGTGGCGGTGCAAGAGAAAGGGAGGGAAAGATGAAGGAGGGAAACAGATATGGCCAAGTTTAGCAGTTCTTGTGTAGTACAATAGTGAATTGGGAGGGGAGGGAGAGAGAGAGAGGGAGGCCATTTTCAACAGAGATGTGGGAGACTTTGACACTGCCCAGGAAAACACCATAAAACCATTTGAGGGGAAAGTCTGGAGACCAAGGAGAGAGAGAACTTCAGATCTCTTGGCTTTAAAGTCTCCTTTATCCGTGTGTGTGTGTGTGTGTGTGTGTGTGTGTGTTGGGGGGTGCTACTCTTTCTTCCTTTTCTGAATGAGGTTCCGGAGATTGCTCTCCAACCCAGTTTTCTTTTCTTCCTCCTCTTCCCCTGCATCAAACCAACCATTCAAACTTTTTGTTTATTTGTTTTTTGAGTGCAACATTTTTAATGGAACTTCATCTGTGAATGTTCTCCTGCTGTGGGGGAGGGGGTCGCATGGCCCTTTATTCCCTTTCCTTAACGACATGAAATGAACCAATTCCATCACCCAACCCTATTTTGTTCTCAGATACAAAGCTGACTTTTGGAACTTTAACACCGCCGTCCCAAAACTGGTACCCCAGGATGTCCAGTTGTTGAAATCCTTGAGAGATTGGACGAATTGAGTTATATCCTTTCCCCAGCCCACCCTAACCCCGAGGACAAATGCGCATGTTTCAAACTCAGCCCCGGACAAAGCGGTTTCTCCAGAGCTTTCGTCCTTACAAGGTTAGGGCGCTGAAATTCATAGCTCAAATTCACAGGTTAATTTGTAAAGAATAGCAGCCACATCACTTAAGGTATCAACACAATCCTTTGCCTTCACATGTGGGCCTTCCTGAGGGAGAAAAAAAATCTGCACCTGAAATTGGGAAATACATGAAATTCCGACTGTAAAACGTAACGTTGCCTCCACGTGTGAATTGTCGCCCTCCTCCGCCAGCACAATGTTGCATTTCGCTTTTCCTTCTTTAAAACAACAACAACTCTGGATCACTAGTTTCAGAGAGTCTAATTCGGTTCAACAGCAGCAGGGGACACTGGTAGATCTGGTAGAAATTGGGTGGCGAATTCTATTAAAGGTAAGTCTGTGGACCTAGATATAGTAACGCTCATTGTTTAACAATGTACAATTGTTAATTTTAAGTAAATATATTTTAAAAATCGGTAGTTCCGAGACCTGCGGGTGGGGGGTGGGGGGTGGGGATCGAGCAACCACACGTGCACAGGAAGGAAAAGCATGTTCTACATCAAAATAAACAGAGCAAACAAAATTTCCTCCCCTCCCTCTTCCATTTGACGCTTTCCTAATAAGAGTCATAGAACAGAATAGACCAGTTACGTGTTCTCATACCCCAGCAGAAATCGGACAGATTAAAGGGTTATTTACGTCTTACTCTAGAAATGTAAGTTTGTAGGCGCAAGAATTCAGAGACTTATTGAGGCTTTGTAACAGAGTATCCCAGAACCCTCCTCTCGCTCCCTGTGGTTTTCAAAAAATAAAAATAAATAAATATGCTTTGCAGACTTGTACGCATCTGATTATGTCAGTTGATTCTTACAGATCTTAAATATAAAACAACTCGACCTCGCTTCAGTTTAAGAGCCTCCACAGGTGGGGGACCAGAGAGAGATTGGGAACAAATCCAGCGGCCACATTTGCTATGGACTCACAGGACAATAAGGTTGCGCTGAGATCCTGCATCCACCTGAGAGTAGAATCACAGGACTGTAGAGTTGGAAGGGAGGGACCCTGAGGACCCACAAAAACTCACACGGGGCTTTCTTTTGACTAAACATTTACAGGATTGTGCTGCGTGTTTACGACCTTCAGAAACACATGACCTCAAGGGAAATGGGTCGCGGCGTCTCCTCACCATTCCCTTATTCCCCTGAAGGTCGCGTTGGTGGCTTTCAAGATGCTTCCTCGCTGGGGCGTCCCTTTCTCTCGTTTCTGACCCCTAGAAAGCCGCCTTTTCCATGTTTTGAACCCTTCCCGGGCAGAAAACAGACCCAAGTTGAAGTTGCCGCGACACAGGTTTGCCACAAGTGGGGAAAGGCCTCGAATGGAAAGTCTGTAGTTGTTGGCGCCCCCACACAAATACTGTGGTAAGTTTATTATATCCTCTTGAAACTGCACGGCGTTATTATGCTTAGCCGCCCTATACCGTTACGACTTGCTGCTGGGAAAAGGGGATGAGAACATCAACATGCGTTTGATTTTTAATTTGTTGCGCGCATTGCCTGCGTTTTGCGGGCAGAGAAAATTGGCCACATCCAGATCCCTTTGCGTATTTACGCGGGTTTCAATCTCACCGACGTCCGTGGGCAGCTGTATGCAAGAAGGGCAGCCTGACATGTCTACTCAGAAGTCAGCCCAACTGAGTTCAGTGGGACTTACTCGCAGGTAAGTGTGTGCAGTGTAGGGTAGCATCCATAAGGTACCAAGAGAGAAAGAATAGTCGGCTCCAGAATATCCTCAAAGGACGCATGCATTGAGGGTTGTGAGGAGAGCAAGATAAGCCTTCATCCGGTGTGGATGGGGCTTTAATGTAAACAGATCAGTGCTCAATCCGGTACTTTTTCATCCCCAAGGTCTTAGTTTGAGAAGTGATTGTAAGAAGGGCCAGGCGAAGTAAATAATGCCCAAGTGAGCGTGGGGAAAGTAGACAAAGGCACAAACTGATGGGATGAAGAATAAGGAAAAAGAAAGAGATTTAAACTTATATGTGGAGGGTGTGTTTCTGAGCTCAAAGTATACAGGCAGCAAAATCCTGCGCATGTTGACTCGGAAGCAGGCCCCCCTGCGTTCGCTAGGTCTCTCCCTTGTAATTGTGTTTAGGATTGCAGACTGCATCTCAGTCGGAAACCTGTTTGTTTGGAGAAAAGCTTGCCACGAAATCCATGGGATAGTCTTCCAATTTAGGGCCGCAGTCTTCGGTAACCGGTAACCCCTTCCTCACTATGTTTACTAGGAGTTAAGTCCTCCTGATTAACTTGGTGTGCGTATTTCCGAGGCGTCCAGGGCTGGACCGAAAGTCTGCACCCCCTCTTAGCATCTAGGGTAAACTAACATGGTTAGGATCGGGGTGTAACTATGCTTGTTCCATTGGGCTGCTGTAGAATCTAGGGGTGCCTCGCGCCCTGGCTGGGTCACCCTTCTGTAATTCCGCCCTTTGGGCACCATCCGCAGAGAAGATCCCCTCCGCAAATCCTTTCGAGCAAAACGAGCACGGCAGAGCTCTTGCGCAGCACCCCTTACATTTCAGCGAGGGTTGCGCAGGAGAACTGCCAGGGGCTTGTGTGTGGTTAGTTACCCTTTCTCTGCTCCGGCTTCTGCGGAAGAGTGCTCTTCGAGTGCATTCGCTTTCGTCCGCAGCTGGAAGGAACTAAAGGGTCTTTGTCTGAGACGCTTACCGCACAATCCTGTCTACTCAGAGGCAAGCCCCATTGCGGTAGCTGTGTAGAGAAAGGATCGCACCTCAGGGTCCGTCCCACCAAAGGTCATCAAGCTTAATTTATATTTGAAAGTAAAGATTATATCCCAAGTCCATGTGCCTTGGCAGTAAAGTAGACCCCATTGTAAACTAGGATTGAGGTAGACTGTTGCAAACCCATTTTCCATTCAGATCGATGGGAATTTGGCTACTGAATTCGCGGAGAAATGAGTTACACACACAGCTTCGATATGATAAAATTGATGTGGGAAGGTAGAATTTATAAAGTTAACTTCCTTTCGGGAGAAGTGAGGCTTAAAAGACTCTTTGTCCCTAAAAATGGTGTAGGGGTTAAAGTAGGTGAGATAATAAAGCCTATTCTGAATTAGTCTTCGAAGTTTCCATTGTGTTGGTAGTAGCTATGACTGTGACCTCTAACAGGATACTTTTCTCGCCATTCGTAAGATCTCTTGTGATTTCAACATGACCACTCTCAAATATATGCCACGATCACCTTTTAATGGGTTGTGCAGGGGAATTATCCGCTGAGAATCTATCTGAGCTCTGAGTGGAACTTATTCCCTAGTCAAGTTGCAATCCTCTCTACAGACTTTTCTGAGAATGTCCCATTGAACTCAATGAGACTTATTTCTGAGTTGGTGTGTATAGGAGTGCAGTGTTAGTGAATTTACCACTTTGGCCTTCAAAAGCGATGGCCAGAAACATTCAGCGGCAATTCTCAGTCCAGGTCAAGTCAATGAGCACAATCCGGAGAGAGGGTCTCCTGCGCAAAAGTACAGCCCGCTCATTCTTTTCCATTGCAGTTTCGCGGGGGAATTTCCCACAGGCCTGTGCACAGACAGCGGCAAGTCTTGCCCACGGTTTCCTATCCAACTTCAGCCTTGAGTCGAGGTCAAATCAACAACAAATCTCAAGAGGAAATTTCAAAAATGTCGAGAAGAACGTATTCAGAATTATAGGGCTGACCCGTAGTATTTTGGTGCCTGAAAATTCAAACGCTGCGGCTGCAGAAAAGAACTGTTACAATAAGCTAAATCTTCTACATCCTGACTCTTATCTATTGGTAGGGCCGGGCACTAGAAATCAATGCGTGTCTCCCTCACTCCCGCCCACTTATTTGGGGGTTCTTTTTGGGGGGACTTGTTGCTGTGGAATTCCATCCTTTTTAGTCTTAGTCCGCAAGGATAATATTGACAGCTTCTAAGCATTTCAAGCGCAATTCAATTCATTTCAATGGTCCTCGGACCTAATAATACCCTTTGGTCACTTTCTACCCGTTTTGGTAAATATAAGTCTCTCTGACCTCCGTGGAACTTGCTTCAGCAGATAGTTTACTTAGGATTCAGTTGTTATTGTTCCGGATGCGGACGATAGAAAGTTCTGTAGGGAAGTTCGGGCCCTCTTCCAACAGTAACATCTGCAAGATGGAACAGTCGTTTTCTCAAGCCGCAGATAATAAGAAGGGGAAACCAGACAGAGCTCCTTAATTGCTGTTGCCCGACTTAGGCCAAAACTTTCCAAAGGCTTTCTTATTCCTGGCGTTCCTAATTGCGTTGTGCATATTTGGGGCATATTTAGTAATAAAGGCTTTATAAAGGTCTCAAACCTCCTGCACTCCAAATCATGCTGAAACATGCGCTTAGAAAGAGTGTAGCTCTCTCCCGAACCCATCAGGAGGGTCTCCTCTCTCAACCCCATTAAACATGAACGAGACCCTTGCGCGCATCTATTATATATATAGCAATCACCCACATATGTACAAATCCGTCTGTGCCTGTGTGTAAAACGTTGTTTGGATGTTTTACCATGGCTGGTGCGTGGGAGAGACTACAAAACTTTCCTGCTGCACAGAACTCTTCTGTTAGGTCCTAAAATGAAATAAAAGGGTAGTGGTGGGGGAGATATGGTGATTTCGCTGAGACTTTTGCTCAGGAGAAACGGGAGGCTGGAGCAGGCACCGCCTTAATTAAACGGTACATAGCTAAGCCGTGCTGGGAGGATAATTATAAAAGCCCTCTAGAGACAAAACAGTGAGATATATAAATATATATCCACAAATACACACACACATCTATTTCACGGCTTTGTCTCTAGAGGGCAACTTGAATCCTCCCCGATACACCCATTAGGAGTAAGAGGCGGGCTAATTTAAAAAGAGCATTAACCAGAAATCAGCTGAAGTCAACTGTGGTGTGATGGTTAGAGTGTTGGACTATGACCTGGGAGTCCAGAGTTCGGCTCCCCACGCAGCCGTGAAGCTCTCTGGGTTCTCCAGTCACCATCTCTCGGCCTAACCTACCTCACAGCGTTGTTGTGAGGATGAAATGGGGAGGAGGAGAACCATATACGTACACCACCTTAGGACAAGGTGTAACGTCATCATTGAAAGTATCAAGTCCTGGTCCAAGGATGTGGGTCTCCTCTTCTCTGAAAGAACAGCTCTGCTTCTCAAGATTGTGGGAGATTTGAGTGATAGAACTGGGCGACTGCCTTTATTTTAAAAAACACAAAGCCATACAACAATATGTAGTCTTCACAATATGTATGGGAGGAATTTAGATCTAACTGGCTGCAAATATGCACACTCACATCCATAGTGTTTCACGCCTGATGACCTACTGCATTCGTATATATTCTCTTGTTTATATATGAATATATAGCCATATGAAGGCGTAGTACATTATAAGAAAGTGGCTCATTTGCCTTCTTCAAATTTTCAAGGGAACACAGTTTATTGTAAGCCAGTATTTTAGCCGGGGGTGCCGGTTTATCGTTAGTTAAAAGCAGAAATTTGGTCTGTTTGTGTAGGAGCTTGACGTGCCCTAAGTATGCAGGCAGAGCGGGCCCAGCGATTCCAGCTAGGCTCTCCTCCCAAATATTGTAAAAAATAAAAAATAAATCCGGTCTTTTCTCAGTAGAGAGGCGCAGCAGTGAGTAAGACACTGCAAAGAGGCACAAGCAAGACGACTTTAAATCTGTAGATGCGCACAAATCATTAGCATTATTATTATCGTTTGCTTTTTCAGGGTTCAAAGGGCTTTCCAATTCTCATCTCTCCTTTGTCGCAGACGGATTTTATTTCGGAGGAGTGGGTGGGGGGAGGAGGGAGTGGCGTGAAGTGAATGGATTGTAGCTACAGATGTCTGCGCCGAAGATTTTCTTTCGTTTCTTTAAAAAAAAAAAAAAGATGAGCCCCTGCGCAAACCAGTAAAGTTTGCCATTAAAATTGACACCAGGGGATGTCCGTAGAAGCCATGTCCATCTGGGATTGGCTAGCCCGCCGGAAGTGGCTCGGCGGACGCATTTTCTAACAGATAAGTCCATTGCTCGAGACCTTTTCCCTTAAACATTCTCTCTCTCTCTCGCACACGCACACACAGTGGCTCGGTATATTCCATCATTTTTTTTCCGCCAAGCTCCTGCCTGGAGGGTGTTATCTTCGCAACTTTCCTGTAAACCCGCACACCCTATAGGATAATAGGTGGGTTTCAGAACCCCATATATACACTCTCCTTGCCAAAGCCTCACACTGCAATTTGGGTTGGCTTGAGGCGAGGAGGGGGCAGTGGGCAGTAGTTCTATGGGGAAAGAGGCATGAACAGCCACCTGTCCGGACTGCGGTTCCTTCCACCTCCTTCCCACCATCCAGGTTGGAGGGGTCACCATCCCCACCATGAGTTCCTCCCTCCGAAGATCAGCTCGTCTTGCTTGTACGCTTCGAGGAGAAAAGACCAGGAATCCTCTTGCTTGGAATTTGAGGCCGAGAAATTTCCTCCGACCCCTCTCCAGCCAGAAGTTCCTCCTCTCCCCGGGCTGGGGATGAAAGAACCGGCTTTCTCCGTCCGCCAAGGCGGTCCTCCGCAGCCAGCCTTCGCGGCCAATTCCCTTCCACAGCCGTCTTTGGGCATCTTTCCTCCGCCGTCACCTTGCGAAGAATTAACTTCCGCCGCCGCCGCCGCCGCCGCCAACGGGACTCTACACCGCGGGAGTCCTTCACCTTCTCCTCCTGCCTTCGTGGACAAAAGAGAGTACGAGGTGTCTATCCTACTGAAACCTAACTATGGACCAGGGGAGAGCAAAGCAGAACCAGGGGAGGAAGCGGAGGAGAAAATTTTATTGCAGAAAGCTTCGTCTTTAGATCTATCTAAAAGAGACAAAACTTCACCAGGTGGGTCAATTGCGCTGAGGTTGGCGGGGAGGAGAAAGCAGAGGGCTATTATTTGGGAGAGGGAAGCATGACAAAATATTGGAAAGTGTCCTAAGCAAATAAATAAATAAATAAATAATAATAATAATAATAATAATAATAATAATAATAATAATAATAATAAATGCAGTACTTTAAAATATTCCTCCTATGCCTCGATCCTGTTAAAATCAGAATCATTAAATTTAAAAGAAAGAGAAGGATGTATGGGGCGGGAGGGAAAATGAAAGGAATCGAATGCACTGGAGAAAATGTTTTCCTGGTTCGAGTTAAATCCCATCGGATTGTAACAAGTGGTTGGAGGGGAAGGTGGCGTTGTGCACCTGGACCTCAACGTTAGGGAGTTAAAGAATTCACACATAGGTCTACTTGAATCCCAAAAAGTTGTGGCGTGATTACGCTGATAGGAGTGAGATGAGATTAAGAATTAGTTGCGGGAACTTTAAAGAATTGGGGAGCGGGGGTGGACAGAAGGGTCACGACAGTCAGCTGCGACAGAAAAGAACAGCAACCGAATCCATGGTGGCATCCCAAGTTTGGTTTAAAAACCCAGCGCCGGGTTGCAGGATATGCTTTTAAAAACGACAACAACATATCTGTATTGCTAATGAGCGAATCACAAAGGCCCTAGCGCGGAAGGCGGGGGTGGGGTGGGGAGTTCTCCTGCGCAAGCTCAGCCCTAATGCCTTGGAGCAATCCAGTTAGGAGCATGTTAGTTTTGCACTTGTCGGGGGGTACGGAGCACCTGTGCGTCTTTACGCGTCTGTGCCCTCCCCAAACAGTCCCTTTCCACTCATGTTGTTCTTTTTAAATCGCCACATTGCTCCTAACTTGAAAGGAAAATTGTGGAGCTGAGATTTCTTTCTCTCCCCTCTCTATAAGGGAACAGTCTCTCAGGGAGAAGGAAGGCATGAGCAGACACTAAAATACGATTCTAAATTAATAAAGGAAAGGTACGGCACGTCAACCCAGCACACCTCTTATTCTTTAAGTAGCAGAACTATTGTAAAGACAAAAACCGGAATGATTCTGAAATATTAAAGAAGGGTGGGTGGGAATAAGCTGTCACTTAATTTGCTTTCCTACCCGTGGCTGAGGTCAAATGGAAAACCAAGCGACCAAGGGAAAGGCATTGATCCTACCCAAGCTCAAGTGAAGGACGACGTTCCCGTGGAGGGGCGCAGCGATCGCCCAAGGCCCAAGTGTACGCCGACGTCGGAATGGAGCAGTTCAACATCAAAGAGAATTCCTAATTGGTGCACGCGCGATTGAGAGGGAGACATTTCTCCCGCTCCTGGGCGCCATTAAATGGAATTTTCCTGCACAAGTAGAGCCAATAAGAAAGCGTTAACTTGGAATTGCATTTGGGACGTACTATCTCTTTCCTTGCAAGGGGTGTGCGTGTTTATATATAGAGAGGGGCTGTTTTGAAGTACTGGGAATGCAAAGCATTTCCTCTTTTAAAAAAAACATCTTTCCTTCCTTTTATCTATATAAACCTTACAGACCCAGTTTACTAAGGGCTTTCCATATAAAGAATTGGTTGCTAAAGATTTACGTGCCTAATTTCTTCCTATTATCTCCTGCCCTATCCGTTGACATGCAAATGCGTCTCTTAGCCTTAAATCCACAGGGATATTGCAACAGAACAGGCCACTCCATTGCTTATTTTTGCCTGGGAACCCCGACAGCCCGATTCTTAGCGTATTGGACAGGATCTATTTTTTTACTTTTTACAGCAAGGCCCTATGCCCATGATCTCTAAAACAGGTCTCACTGAGTTCAATGGCAGTAACACATAGGATTGGCAGTAACTGTATAGGATGGCAGTAACTGTATAGGATTGCAGTCTAATTTAGGTCCAGCTTACTTCTCCAGTCGGAAGTTCCACAGGCAGAAGAAATAGGGGATTGAGAAGGGGGGGAATGGTGAATTAAAGCGGATGAATAAGATTCCTTTAGCTTCGGAGAAAAAGAGGCGAGGCACACGCTCTCTAGGAAAGAGTTGAGCTGCAATCCTATTCACACTCAACTTGGAATTAAGCATCATTGGATATAGGGGGCGATTTGTCTGTTTGTTTTTAATTAGAATAAACATGCCTTGAATCGGTCTACACGAAACCTTTCTCTTCTTGGCTCCATAAAGCCAGAGATTGCAGGCAAAGAGAAAGAACGTGAGATAGGAGCAGGCAGGATAGAAGACGGAGGGTTATTCTAGGGCGAGGGGGAGAAACAAAATTGCATCATACCTACGGTCCGTTTGCTTTGGTTTCCGCTCCTTCGCTTAGGCCCTTTCTTCCAGCGGGGTCTGCTTTCCCCACCCGCTTTTTCTCCCGTAAACATGACCAAAGAAATAAAGAGAAGTGGTGGGAAAAGAGCAAGATAGATTGTAAGCGATTGAAAAGCAACAGCTACCACATCTGAGAATATAAAGGGGCATTTCAGAAGCTGAAAACCTGGAGGACTCGCCTGCCGAAGTTGGACACCTGTGAGTTCAGTGAATTACCTCGAGGGCGATTTAAGCTCCAGGCTTAATTCTCCTCTGGAAATCTCTCTCTCTTTTAATGCTTAACTTTTTGGCCGGATCGTGCTCTTGCATTGTTTAAAAGGAAAGCTTCAAATGAAAAGCCTTTCAAGTGACTGAAATGACCCGCGTTTTACAAAACCTCCTGCGCTAGAGGCTGTCGTTAATGACGCCAACAACCTTTGATCTTGACTGAATCCAAGATTACCCCCCTCAATTTACTCCCCATGAGGAGAAACGTGTAAGTTTGCTGTTCATTATTAATGTACATCACCCAGGTTTGTGTGTCAGCTAAGAGGAATCGTAATGTGTTCCCCGACCTCGAATCTGCAGGAATTAAATTTGTTCGTTTCTTAGAATATGTCTTCCCTTGTGGGCATTAGGCTCTCCAAACGAAGATCTTTACTCACCGGTATTATTGCGAACATTAACAAACCTGAAATAACCTTAGAATGCACTGCGGTTCTGCTCCGTTGGCGAAAAACAAAACAAAAAAACCCTCGGAAAATAAGTCCTCTGGAGACCGAAACAGACTGGAAATAAGTTCTTCCATTAAGGCTCCTCGAAGCTATTTGTGACTCAGCCATCCTTTCTTTTCCTTTAAAAAAAAATCCAATTTAGAAAAGTTTAAAATGCGCCCGTACATATGGAGAGCTCATTGGCTTCGTCCAACGAGTCTCTAGAAAACGTCTTGCCAATTTATGGCAAATGGAGGGGGGTGGGACATTCAAAGAAGCGATCTTGCTTATTCTCTACCTGCTGTTAAATGACGTTTCTTTTTTAAAGATAAGGTTTTGCCCTTAACCATTTTGCTCAAGAAAAAATCCAAGCAGCCCCACTCGTGCTAATTAAAGAAAGGCTTAATTGCTCGAATCACTAACTCCGAAGCATATGCGGAAACCAATTTAAGAGGGTAGTTTTAAAAAACAAAACAAAACCCCAAGAGACGCGGCACCGCCGTGAACTTTGGTTGAAGTATACCAATTTCCTCTGCTTTAAAGGGCTGGTCTTTGCAAAACCTTGACACGTGTTGAATGAAATCTTTTCTTGGATCGATCGGCTAAAAGTTCTGTTTTGAGCATTTATAGCAGCTGACCGGAAAGCATTATTCCCGTTCGAAGAGGAGTATAGTTTATGATCTAGTGTCTAATGACTCCTATAAGCAGGAGTAATAACAGGCTTCAACGTTTGCATAGCTGTAATCTAACTCAATCATGCTTTTAAAAATAAATAAATAAATAACTGCATGTTTAAAAGACCTTAACTTTAAATGACCTTTGGGTCAGAGTTCTTAATCTTTTCAGAACTGATATCCACATTTGGCCCAAGCAGGTATTTGGAAGCAGCCTTCTTTATTTATTTTAAATTATGTTAACCGTGTATTTCTTTTGTGGTAATGGTGTTGTTCCAACCCCGTTTAGTAGGCCAAGCTGGGACGCAGAAGTCGCGACCCGCCAACTGAATACCGGTTGTACTATGAAAATCAAATCCTATGAATATTTTCCCAATAATAAGAGTTCAGTTGGATTTACCTGAACACACATATTATGGGACTGCAACTTTCAGGCGTGATCCAGGCAAAACGAAGCCCTTCTGACATCCTTGGTCCTCAGTGGAAGAGTTCAATTTCTTCATTTGAGATCAGAATGGTTTTTCAAAGAGCTTGGATGCGCATGATGCTCACATGGGCATCGGTGTGGCGGGCTGCGTTTCCTAGCCATGCACAACCACAGCTTCCTGCCCTTGCAGTCTTCTCTAAAATGCTACATTCGTCAGACTTTTCGGAAGGTAATACTTAGCGTTGCCCTTAGTGACGTACAGCTCCAGGAACAACTGTGGCGCATTATCAATCATCGATAAAACATTATGATAATTCCCTTGTCTCCATCACATCTTCCTAAGCAATGCTATCTATTTTCACAGTGCAATCCTATGCACGTGCACTTACCTGGGAGCCAGCTTCACTGAACTCAACAGGGCTTACTTGTAAGTAGGGTTCAGATTACCGATTTAGCCAAATTCCTAATCTTGCTTTCTTTCTATTTGGGCACCCTGATCCCAACCTAAAAAATACATTTACTTTAAAATGGATGTCAGCTGAAATACTTCATTCCAAGTGAGGTGTGTATTCAGGGGGGCTTACATAGAATTGCAGCCTCACAGTCCTGCGCATTTTTACTCAGAAGTCAGGCTGCCTTGGAATGGGTCTGTCTTCCATGTAATCGGGCATAGAATTTGAGCCTGCCAGAGCATTCCTATGCGCAGAAGTCAGCTCGGTTTCGGCGGTGGAGCGGGGGTGGCGGCTCTGGAGTAACAATGGGGCGAAGGAAGAGAATACATTCCCGTTAATAAATGGAACCGAACTACAAACTTGCTTAGTTTAAATTTAATGTCTGCCTTGCCATATCTTGTGGCTGGTCGCTGCTGGCGACAGTGTGCCAAATTAGGTCTGAACCAGAAAAACAGTTATTGTACTTGGAATACGCTGACTTCTCAGAGGCTGCTTTTGAAAAGAGCAATTCAGTATTTTTCCTCTTCGTTTTTTATTAGGGAGCTGAATTAGCCTTGCAGTTGATTCTGATGAACAATTTTGAAAGAGATTTCTATTGTCCCATGCCACTCTCCCAAAATATGTTCCCCTTCCCCGCCTCTTTCTCACTCGCGTTTAATTTTGAATCGCGTTTTGTTCTGCACGATCTAGGGGGGTTAACAGTAATTTTGTAGGTGGAAAGAAGCAGACCCTCTCCCAATTCAGCTCGAAAGAAGCACAAGAAAAAGTTCCAAGTATAAAAACAGGGAGTTCAGAAAAAAATGACTAGGTTGCAATCTCATACATACTTAATACTGTATTCCCCCCCCCCTCCGTGAGTCTTATTTCTGAGTCGACAGGTATAAGATTGCGCTTTCACACCCGGATCCTAGGCACTTGAAATAAAACCCAGTATCCCCACACACCCCACACACGTCAGTGGTTTGATCCATCCACTCACCCTCCTCTGGTTTTTAAAACAATATTCGTAGCACCGTTTCAAATACCTTATACAGTAATAAAAAGATGGGGCAATCCCTGTTTTACTACCAGTACAGTACAGTACTACTTTTTCATGCGTAAAGAACATTCCCTTTCCTTTTCCTCCCCCTTAAAATAGTTTAAATTCTTATATCCAGTTCACGCGACTGACGGGAATGAAATGATAGAGCAACGTATAACTGAACCACGTCTCTGTAAAAAAAAATAATTCATTTTAATTCTTAAAAAACCCAGATATGTATTTGACGAAACAGCTCCGCCTAGAGGCCACCTGAAGGGTTAACCAGGACTCTGGCTTTACAGACAATCGGAAGAAACAACTGGTCGAAGGCTAGAGGTCAGCCTCCTGAATTAACATCTCAGTTATCATTAGGACACGTATGTCAGTATGACATCAAATGATAAGTGGGCAGCGATTATAAACTCGTTGGCTTCCCGGAGACTTACTCGTTTGTTAAATGGCTTCAGTTTGCAAGCCTCGAATACAGCCAGAGAAAAAGGAAATTGAGCGGGAGGTGGCGATAATACTAAGGAAACACTCATTCATTTTTATGCATCTCGTTGCCATGGGTGTTACAATTTTACTCTCCACCTCCTCCTCCAAAATTATGCTTTATTTCCTTGTTAAGCTATACGCCCACCTAATATTTTTTTTAATGTTCTGCAGTGGGATGTATTTTTAAAAAACAAAGTATAGTGCATTAACTCTGCTATAATTACCCGCTGAAACCTTCTCTGAAATGGAAGTCGTACAGTAATTTTATTTAACTTTAAAACCTATAAGTACCACCTATTTGCAGCATATCCCACCCTTTCAGCTAAGGAGTGGAGGCGATCTTAAAGGACCCAAATCACATACACAAAACCAGCATCTTTTTTCTCGCTGTATAGTGTGGCCTAAACACAGCTGCTTTATCTATGCAAGCCTATGCATGTCGGCTCAGAATAAAATCCTGTTCAGTTCAACAGAGCTTACACACAGGTTAACAAATATAGGCTCACAGCCTTCATAATACGGTCAGGAAGCAATACTTAAAAAAGTATTACCTTTCAAGAAAAAGGCAGGTGTAATCAATTAATATTTTTAAAGCACACAGGGGGGAAATCCTCCCAAGTACATATGTAAATATTCATTTTCAGCTTGTAATATGTAGTTCCATAGATTTCCATAGGTTATACCTGAGAAGTTATGCTTTAAGTAAGTTCATTTTCTCATGAGTAGATGCCACTGAATGAGCTGGGGCTTGTGTAACCTTGACATCTTGGGGCTTAGCTGTAGTATGAGATCATTCCTGACTGTGTGTCAAAGAACCACCCATCCTCATCTATTCAAAAGCTGTGGTTACATTTGAGGAAGAATAGTGCTAGGTTTGAGGGCCTGCAGATCATGTGCCTTGACCCTGAAGCCCTTCCACTTAATTACAGATATGTAGGTCATTGTTATAAGATGGCAAGGTGTGATCCCTTTCTCTCTTAATACTTCTTGATAAATCCTAGAATAACCCATGTCTATAACTTAGCTCTGGCTCCCTCCAAGACTGCCTAAAGTATGTGGCAGCCCTGTTTAGGAAAGTTTCTAAGGATGGATGTTTATATTATGTTTATTATTATGTTTTTAGATATATTGTAAGCCAGCCAAAGGGGTATAATAATAATAATAATAATAATAATAATAATAATAATAATAATAATAATAATAGGATACCTCTGAAGTCACTCGTATTAGACGTATTAGACTTAAGAAGGGTCCCCAGACCAAACCCTCTTAAAGTATCAAAGTTACTTAGAGTTTAGACAAGGAAGTAAAAATGGTTCTATTTAATGTGTGAAATCAAAGTTCCATATTATGTTGTTATCCTGCTATAGTGCCAGCTTTGTTTATAATGTCATTGCTATGGACTGGTTTCATTGCGCCCTTTTTAGTAAGTTGATATGCAGTCTACTCTTCCATACAAACAACAGCTGTAAAATGCTAAACACCATTGCATGGAAACTATTCAGATAATTATATTAATGTTTAATTGTATTTTAAAGTTTGAGTCTCATCAGAGGAAAAGGTGAGATATAAATGAATATAATAATAGTAACAGGAATCGTAATAAATACAGTCCCATACTGTGAAGTATGAATTAATGAAATCAAAGTATGATATATTGTTGGATGTCAAATGCTGACATTGCATACTGTATTAAATATTCAGTGACTAACACCAAATCAGAATTCTCACAAAATAATTTCTAGGTGGAATTGAGAGGGAGGTCAAGTTCAGCTGTTGTGGCTCTAGGGGTCAAATCCTCATGCACAGGAGAATTTTTTTCAACAAAACTTAGAATGCTGGCAATGTTGCTGACTTGTGCTTCCTTGCATAGACACTAAAAACAACAGCACATCAGTTGTTATTAGCAATAACTTTAACCACTCTGGTTCATGGGAGGCTTACACCTCCAGTAGTGGGAGGGTATAATGAGAATTTAAACACAAACATTCTGCACTTGTCATAGTGTTGACTCCCAGAAGTGGGTAGGATTGAGAGCCTGCCAGGGGCATAATTACTGATTATTGCAGTAGCAGCTTCCTATTCTGAAAACCAGTGTGAGGCAGTGGTAAGAGAGTCGGACTAGGACTTAGGCCAGACAGCACCTGCAGCATTTGAACCAGGGTGATGATAGAGAAACCATTACTGTAGTTTGGTGGCTTCAGGAACCCAGCTTCAGATCCCTAGTGGATGGCTTGGACCAGTCACTATGTCTCAAACTAATCTACCTCACAGGGTTGCTATGAGGATAAAATGGGAGGCAGGAAAGGTATGTAGGCAGCACTGAACTCTTCAGAGGAAAGGCAACATGTAAATGAAATAATGGATAAAAATAGGGTGATTACTATTTAAGTGGTACTATAGCATTTCTAAAACATTCCTCTGAAACAGTGTACAAAAACACTAACAACAACAAAAAAAGGCACCTGTGTTCATGCTGCCAATACCATTTGCTCAGTTTGCCACTATAATAGGAAGCACTGTTTCCTTACACGAATTCACAAGATCTGCAACAAAATGTTGTTGTCTGCTCCTCTTCACTTTTCCAGCCAGCCATACTTTTCTCCATGATACTTCATTGCATCTCTCCAGTTTTCTGTTTTGTTCTGCCCAATGGTTGGTCACCATTCTGGGGCTACTGAGCATGCACAGTTTTCATTGGTATGATTTGACCGTTCCCCTTTAGGTTTCTTTTCCCCTAGCAATTATTTTCTGCAACTGCAAAACCCCAAGCCTCCTGACACTTATGTCTGAACATCAGAAATAGAGGGAATTATATAAGAGGTGGTATAAAATTCACTAGCAGCAAAAAGCATACCATTTCCCTGTAGGATATAGGCATACCTCACAAAAATGCTCTTGACTTTGTCTACATTTCCAGGTGTAACAAGAGTAAATGAGTTAATGTATGCGTTCGGCTGCACCTGATACTTTATAGTACTAATCTTTGATTGCTCCTACATACACAGCCAAATATCTCAATTGTAATTGAGCATCATTGTTTTCTGATTCTGTGATCGCCCCGGGTTGCTGCAGGTGCAAAACTAGACCACCTCTCCTTTCTGGAGTTCAGAGGCGTGTTTATGTGACACTCTTTTCTATAGGGAATGAGTGAGATCATGGATGGGAAATGTCCTGGCTTCAGTTGTGTTTTTGAGAAACCATGCTTTCTACATATTATATATATTTATTTATTTATTTTAAAAATCATATTACCCTCCCTTTCTGTGACGAGTAGCAGCCAAGCTGGCTAACAAGTTCAAATTAAAACAATATAAAACAACGACGAGCATATGAAAAGGAATTGGAATATGAGCAGCTAGCTTGAAAAACAAAGCAACGAAAAGCATCAGCAGAATGCCATCTGCTACATAGTTCTCACTTGCCCTGTCTTCCCAAAGACAACCGAAATAGTGAAATTTGCTGGAATCGATGGAGCCAGGTGCGTCTTAGAAACCTGCACACTTACTTATTTCAGAATAACACAATTAGAATCTGGTGGTTCAAATGAAATTTGTGACCAAAGATGAGTGTGTTCTTGACAGGCATATATCCCTGGCTACCGCTTTTATAGTAGTGTGGTGTTCTTGAAAGAGTAGGACATGAAGCAGGGCCTCTAAAAATTACATGAGCCTTCAGGTAAGGTACATGAGACAATTCTTGGGCTTTTTTCCCTTCCATCTACTCAGGGAAATATCAAAAAGATTAATATACTCCCAGAACAAACAGAAAAATGATGTTTGGCATAGTCAAAGCACAGCATGTCATGATTACTTGCATACTGTAACGATGGGAATGTTTATAGCTCCTTTAAAGAAACCTCAGGTCATGGAGCCTGGTTCTTAACATAAGCAAGCACTCAAGGAAATAGCATAGAAAGGTGCAGGTGCTGGAAGTTCTCCATTCCCATAATGGGACAATCCATAAAGAATGTCAGGATTCAAAGAGAGCAAGAGTTGTCACATGTGGTGAGTTAGAATATAAGCTATAACTGGGCAAATTATGGTGGCAGGTAGTAACATTCATTAAAGCAGGGGTGGAGGTCTTTTTCAGCCTGAGGGCTGCATTTGCTCCTAAGGAGCCTTCCAGAGGCCACATACCGGTGGTGAGTAGGGCCAGATCCAAAGTGGGTTGGAGCAATGGGAACCTTTGTACATGAGGCTTCATTGCAGCCATGTAAAAGTCAGAGGTATACGCTTCTCTCCACCCAAGCAAGCAAAGAAACATTATTTCAGTTCAAGGACACATTCCAGCCTGACAAAAGCACTCAAGAAGGATGCAGAGCAGGGTCACAGGGGAGTGTGACCTGGAGAGGTGGTGTGGCCTAGGAAGAGTCCAGGGGACCCAATGGAAGGTTGCATTTGTCCACTATAAATAATGGTTTGCATAATGTGACGTGCGTTCTCATATGGAGGTAGTTGAGTGTATATAGCCATGCTTGGTATTGCTTGATAGATTGACTCAAATTTTAGGCAATTTCTAGTAGTTGTAATAGCCATCATGTATTTACATAGGAGGGACGCGGGTGGCGCTGTGGGTTAAACCACAGAGCCTAGGGCTTGCCGATCAGAAGGTGGGCGGTTCGAATCCCCGCGACGGGGTGAGCTCCCGTTGCTCGGTCCCTGCTCCTGCCAACCTAGCCGTTCGAAAGCACAAAGTGCGAGTAGATAAATAGGTACCACTCCAGCAGGAAAGTAAACAGTGTTTCTGTGTGCTGCTCTGGTTCGCCAGAAGCGGCTTAGTCATGCTGGCCACATGACCCGGAAGCTGTACGTCGGCTCCCTTGGCCAATAAACGAGATGAGTGCTGCAACCCCAGTCAGCCACAACTGGACCTAATGCTCAGGGGTCCCTTTACCTTTTTCTTTACACAGGGACACAGGAAGCTGCCTTATTCAGAGTCAGACCCTTGGTTCATCTAATTCAGTACTGTCTACAATGGCTGGCAGCACCTCTTTAGGATTTCAGACAAGGGATCTTTTTCAGCCCTAGCTGGGTCTTCTGCATGCAAAGCAGATGCTCTACCACTGAGCTACAGTCCTTTCTCAAATACACTTAATGAGTGCATACAGCAGACATTTTGGCACCTGTGGCTGACACAAAATGCTGTCCCCCTCCGTCAGGGAAGAAGGGATGGGTGAAGATCTACAACAGGAATGGGAGGGAGGGGGATAAAGACCTACCACCCCTGTGAATCCTGCCACCTCAGGTGGTCACCTTAGCTTGCCTCCTGGGTGCACCAGTCCTGTTGGTGGGCAACCTTATTTCTTATGTGGGCTGCATTCACTCAGGGGTAATATGTTGATGGATAGGGCTGCATGTTGGCAATGGGTGGGTCAGAGCCAAAAGTGGGCAAGGTCATCTCTTTGTCAATTCCACTTGCTACTACCCCTTGTCTCTTCCAACCTGCTGTGGGCTATGGAGTGGAAGGACGTACTCTTCTTCCCAGAAGTAGAAGTAGTAATAGTAGTAGTAGTAGTAGTAGTAGTAGTAGTAATAATAAATAATAATAATAATAATAATAATTTATTATTTATACCCCGCCTATCTGGCTGGGCTTCCCCAGCCACTCTGGGCGGCTTCCAAAAAAAATATTAAAATACTGTAATACATCAAACATTAAAAGTTTCCCTAAACAGGGCTGCCTTCAGATGTCTTCTAAAAGTCTGGTAGTTGTGGTTCTCTTTGACATCTGGTGGGAGGGCGTTCCACAGGGAGGGCGCCACTACCGAGAAGACCCTCTACCTGGTTCCCTGTAACTTGACTTCTCGCAGTGAGGGAACCGCCAGAAGGCCCTCGGTGCTGGACCTCAGTATCTGGGTAGAACGATGGGGGTGGAGACGCTCCTTCAGGTATACTGGGCCGAGGCCATTTAGGGCTTTAAAGTAGTAGATAGGTAGCCGTGTTGGTCTGCCATAGTCAAAATAAAAAAATTCCTTCCAGTAGCACCTTAAAGACCAACTAAGTTAGTTCTTGGTATGAGCTTTCGTGTGCATGCACACTTCTTCAGATACTGAATCTGAAGAAGTGTGCATGCACACGAAAGCTCATACCAAGAACTAACTTAGTTGGTCTTTAAGGTGCTACTGGAAGGAATTTTTTTATTTTGACTAGGGCTTTAAAGGTCAGCACCAACACTTTGAATTGTGCTCGAAAATGTACTGGGAGCCAATGTAGGTCTTTCAAGACCGGTGTTATGTGGTCTCGGCGGCCGCTCCCAGTCTGAACTGATAGCTTATAAAGGGCTTCTGAAATTAGGCAAGGGCCACAGGTTTCCAAGCTCTGGTATACCCACACAGCCATGTGTATTTCTGCCACTCTGCAATCTTTGCTGCCCAAAATTGCATTCAGAATTCGCTGTCTCTAGTCCATGATCAGAATGGCCTTGCTCCACTGACTCCCCCCCCCCATTTACTATACTGTTTCTTTTTATTCCTTCACCAATCAGTCCTACAGGGAGATATATAGTAAGGTCAATGGGCCTATGGGCATTTCCAGATTACCTGTTTATTGAGCCTGATTTGTTTGCAGAGATATTCAATGACACTGGCTATTTAATGAGCATTCGTTTTTATTTGCTCGCAGAGAGATGAGATGATGTTGCAAAAACCAAATGTTTATCCCACACATTTCGGTGTGTTCACTTTCCTTATAGGAAAAATTCTGATTTTTTGTGAAGTGGGTTTGTTGTGCAAGCCCTCCCAGTCAACTGTAACTGTACAACCTGAATTTGCTGGGATGTAATTGAATCCCACCTGAAAGTAGTGACAGTCTTGCTGCGAAAATTTTAAGGTTAGCCAGCTAGCACTTGTGCAGACAACAAAAGCCCATTATTTAAAAGTGTTATATTTGCCTACGCCTTATATCTCTTCTGTTTTCTATTCCCTAGCCCCCTCCCCATAATTGTGATGTTTATCTTGACATTTCAACATGGACATTCAATGGAGAACTGACTCAAATTTCTTCAAGGGGGGAACTGCATCATTTCCTTTGTTTACTCTTTTGGCTCCAGGGATCTGTTATGCAATGGAATAATGTTTAAAAGAGAGCACCACGATACAGGGTTGAAAGCTTCTCCACGGAAGACTCACAAGGACTGAGATGCAATAAATTACAACAATAAATATATAGTCTGTATCAGCATAGACATCTTTAACACAAGCCTCTAGTTAGCTTGTAATGAAAATGCTAATATTTTGAATAACTGACTGGTTGTGATCAATTAACAAGCTTGGGTCTTTGACAGAGCTCTCTTTTAGGTGAAAAGGTTTGTTTAATCTCCCACTAGAATTTGAATTAATGAAATATATTTTTTAAATCTCTCTGTGAACACAGAGGCATCTATTGGAGTGTTACTAGTAGTTGTTCAGAGGCCTGCTAGACAATCCCAAACCCATCTACTCAGATGTAAGTTCTACTTAGTTCAATGGAACTTGCTTTCTGCTAAGTGTATTTAGAACAGCCAATTTTTTAAATAGTGCAGGCTTGTTATAGACATTGCTTTATGCCAGGTGTGGACCTCCAAGTGTTACTGGACTACAAATTCCATCATCCCTAGCTACTAGCCATGCTGACTGGGGCTGATGGGAGCTACAGTCCAGCAACATCTGGCGGGCCACAGGTTAACTAACCCTATGCTTTCTTTAAAAGCATTATTTTGCCTTGGGGGCAAAAATCAAATGTTGTGAGGAGAAATTATTACTTTAAATTATTAATTTAATGACTATGCAGTTATGCATCAAAAAATTTCAACCAATATTTCCTCAGCAGTATTTGGAAGCCAGTCTTAATGTGGCTCCTCTATCCTAAGCATTCAATGGGGCTGCTATTCCAATTAATTTTAAAGGAACTCACTCCCAGTAAGTATACTGAGTTATTTCCCTATCTTCCTGTTAAATGTGTCATTTAAAACATATGCGATTAGGGAGGGGGGAATTCACACGTGCATTTAGATGTGTGGATATCTCAACTCTTGATGAGAACTGTTGAATGTAAGAACTGATTCCACTGAGAAGCTTTGTGTAGATGATAACCTGAGGTGACAGGAAATCTGTAATGCTTCTGATAAGCATGAATGTGAATTAGCTTTCTGTACCAAGTAATATCCCAGTCTAAAACCCCAGGGAAGCCAGTCCGACTCAGCATTCACGCCTTCCAAAATAACAGGGCTATAATCATGCTGCTAAACTTGATCCTGTAGCAAAATTGTATGTTTGATGTATTCTACAGGTATAAATATGTCTCTGGCTGCCACTCTTAGAATAGTGTTATTGAATTTGTCAACATAACTCAAAAGGTTCGATACAGAAAGAATTACATCTATCATTTTAGGCTACTATAGACTTATGCAAGCTTTTCAGTTTCACAGGACTCTTCCTCAGGCTGAAATAGGAGCACACACATGCACACCCACATTCCACAAGAAATTTTTTTAGCCTGAGGCAGTAAAAAGGCACACAGTCCAGTTGGCATAATAAATAATCCAGATGATATTCAATGAGAAGTTATTATGTGTAAAGGTGGGACCATTGAGAAGAATGGGAGTTGTAAATGCTTTTGAAGGAACTTCCATGGGAATTTGAGCAAGAAAAAAATCTGACCCAATGGGGTAATTTACTGTGGCTTGGGTTTTCATACTCAGTAACCTGCTGCATTATTTAATAATAAAAAACCACCCCATTTCTTTTACCCTGGACCTAAGTGCTGGAGCTAAAAAGATCTGGGTCTAGATAGGACTTGGATAGGTAGTGTTCTACTTTCCTGCTTTGGGTTCCATGATGGCAGAAAGGGGAGATTTAATGTTCTAAATAGATAAAGAGTAAATGGGAGAGAGTATGATGTCCTCAGACTACAGAAATTCATATCATAGGTGGCAATGGTAGGGATTTAATGCATAATCACAATATAATTTGCCTTTGTTGGAACATATAAGCATGAATCCTCATCCCTCTGATAGGGTATGTATGAGAGAGACCTGCACCTAGAATCCTTATTTAACCAAGAGGTAGTCAGGGCTCAGTCCTGATGATTGCTTTCATTTCAAATTGGGGGGGGGGGGAGTATGAATTAACAATAAAAGAAAAATGCCTCTGAGCAGGTGCAGAGTGCTTTCTCCCCCAGCAAGTGACCACCACCTCCCCTCCAAACCTCATGATTAAAGAGCAGGGCTTCCTATATCACAGTAGAACAACATTCAGACAGGGCAAGTTTAAATGCCAGCAATTGCCTGCCTCTCTCCTTCCCTGCTTTCTCTCCCAAAGAAATTCAAAGGGTGAGCATTTTGTGAGTTCAGTGGGCTTTTTCCTGAGCAAGTCCATTTAAGGAAAGAAGGCAGGATGGGGTTGTTTTTTAGTCGGTATTTCAAATGCAATCAACATTTTAATACTGGTAACCTTTTAAAAATACTTGTCAAGGAATTGTTCCTAGGAAGAAAAGGCTACAGATGAGTACAGTGTTTAAGTTTTCAGAGACTTAAGCCCTATTGAATTAAATGGGGATTACTCCCAGGTAAGTGAGGTTAGGATAGCAGCCTAAAAAAATAGAGCAAAGGCAGAATCCAAGATGTTCTTACCAGCCAGAATTTTTGTTGGGGTGGGAAGAACCTCAGTTAGCTATGTATTTTTATTGATTTTTATTTTTTATTGATTTTTTTTATGATGGGGGGAGCTGCTCCTCCCCTTTGCTACGCCCACGGTTCTTACTGGGATGCCCTTCGTTTCAATGGGGCTTGTGCAGGTGAACTTTCCTCTGGGTTGTGTTCTGATTTTGTAGTTCGTTGTGGTTCGAACTGTATTACATGCGCGCTCTAGAAAGGAACCCTATTCTCCCCCACCCCAGTTTCTTAAACTGCCAAATCCACTCTCTGTCTGAACTCTATATAAAAACACTTTTCCCTGACTCCCTCTCCCTCCCCTTTTAACTTTAGGACCCGAAAATAGCGTGCTGTTTTTTCAAAGTCAACGGCATTTTTAGTGTCTCCCCCTGGTGCGTTTGCCCTCCGCTTTGTAAAGTCCTGCAGGACAGATCCGTTTTAACACACCACGCACAGGAAAGAATTTGAATAGTAGTTTTCGGGAAATGGTGGGGTGTTGTGTTTTGTGGGGGTTTTTTAATTTGGCTTTTGAATAGAGTCCTTTTGTGGCGTTTGTTCCCTAGCAACGCTTTCCTATTAAGGCGGGAGAGAGCGAGTAAGTCAGCGCCCGCGCCTATGTGAGGCCCAACAAAATGGCCGCTCTGAGGGCTTTTCCTGGAGCCTCGTTAGCCTTTGACACACACACAGGAATGAACTAGAACTGCTTGGTGAATTAGGTAGTTTCACGTTGTTGGGAATTCGTTTTTAACACACAAGAACATAAAACTACCTGATTTACTCCAGTTTATTCGCCTCGACTTATTATTTTTATTATTTTTTTGCTTGCTTGCTCTGTGTGTTGGGGGGGGGGGTGGAGAGAGAATTCTGACGGTTTCCGGTGACAGCCGTTCTAGGCCTACAAAGCGCCGCGCCAATCGTTCAGGGGGGACGGGGAGGCCGCGAGAGAGGCCTAGCGCCGGATTTACGGCGCAGCGGAAGGCCGCGCGGCAAATCTTGGAAGCAAACAAGGCCGCTGCGAAGCTCCACCCCCGGCCTCGCTCTAGATTTACGCCAGATGAAGTTGCACAGCATTTTACTGTGGTTTGTGAGTGCGCACCAGGGCCTGTTAATTAAAAATGTCTCTCGCACGGCAGTGAATTCGCGGGAGAGAGAGGCTAAAAAGGAAGTCTCTGGCAATTTCCAGCTCAGCAGCAGTCAAGCAGAAGCGCGGAGGACCCTAGAAACTTGTGCGACGATGCGCTGAGAGAGGAAGGCGAATCAATCTAGCGGGAAGTTCTCCTGCGCATAGCAGCCAACTCCTACGAGCCGAGGGGACCCCCCAATAAAATATTTGAGGGCCGCCGTCCCCGCCCCCCCCCCAAAAAAGTTGATGGGCATTGCCAATCAAATAGTGTGCACCATGTCATGCGATCGATTATGCGGGTTTACCTGGCCCCCCCAAATATTCTCAAATTGGCACCCCTGCTCCTGCGCAAGCCTCGTTGAAGTGAATGGGGGCTCATCACTTCTCCAAGGCGGGGCTTGCGCAGGAGAACGTCCCTCTTGCCCCTGGGAGGAGAAGCCCTTTTAATCAAGGGCTCTCGGGTTGAAACAGGATTGAGGGCATAGGTGATTCCAAACTTTTTAGGCTCCCTTCTTTTGATTTTCATAATCTGGGGCATGAAAAAAATAATCACCTGCGCATCTGGGATTATGCTTAAAACCAAAGCAATCTCTCTTCCCCCACCCCGCCTCCCTTTTGCTTCCTTCTTTCCCACACCGGAGAACATTTCCAAGTTCCTCATTTCCCTCCACTCGCCGCCACACAACCCAGATCTCTCCCCCCCCCCTCTTTCTCAGTAACTAAGATAACCGTACATTGGAAACACCCAATTGGCAAAGATCTGCAATCTGTGTATCTGTCTCGTTCACAGAGATCCCCACCATAAAGACAGGAAGAGCGCTTAAAGGGCTTGCTCCTTTATTGTGGCAAGATCTTTGGCAGGCAATACAGTCCATTTCCTCGTACGCCGGAAGTGCTCCTTTCAAGTATTCCAGTCATTCCCCTTAACTTTATGGGAGTCTTTTGTTAGCTCAGTTTTATCAAGGGACCTCCCACCCCCACCCCACCCCACCCCGTGGGTAAAATCTGTCGGGAAGATCTCCTGCGCAAGCACGGCACTACAGCACTTTTTTGCCCGGCTGCCTTCATTTCAGTGAAGTTTGATAAAGGACGATTTCCCGGCGGGATACATAGATAGATCGTCCTGCTTGTCTGCTTTTTTACCTTTTGTTGGCCAGGAAGGGCTGACCTAGGAAAGCTCCCCTCTACACTAAATGAGCAAGGTACAAAGCTACTTCAGGTTTCCCCTTTGCTGCTCCTCAGTAAATTACCCCCCCCTACTCTGGACCCCGTTTCCGTGGAACTTACTTCTGAGTAAGTATATATGATGCTTCAGATGTCAGCCCTGACTTCTTCCTTCTCCCACCGTACGCAGAGCTTTGGGGCAGTCCAGCATCACTACTTAATATTCCGACTATTTTACAAATGATACAATTTATCTGGACTTTGCCACACTTTACTTCTTAAAAGGAGAGAACTGAATTTCGAACCATTTGTATGGAAGCACGGGGGTAGGGTTGTTTCGTTTTTGGGGGATAGAAAGGTCTCCTGCGTAAGATCGCCGCTACTTCCACTAAAAATAAAGAGAAGGGCACAAGGGCACTACATTTGTACAGGTTTCGTTCATCGCAGTCAAGCTTGTGTAGGAGAATTTTCCGAGTGGATTTCGATTTTGCAACCAAAACGAACGTTTTCGTACCTAGGCCATTGTATATATATGGTTTTGAAAGTCGACTTTGATGAACTTTTAAAGAGAACAACCATCAAACCTGAAGGCTTGTTCTTTAATTTTACGGCAATGATATGATATAAACCTTCAACGCTTTTACATCTGTAGTAATCTGCAACCTTAAGTCTTAAAATATTTAAAAGACTAAAATAAGAATAAGAAACATCCAGAGTTGCAGACTAAAGGCACCAGTTGCACAAGAAACCCCGACTCCTCCGCATGGAAAAATATCTGCAGTCCTCACCCACCCAATATCACATAAAATCAGCCAGCCTCTCATACAAACAGTTTTGGGCTACCAGAAATATTCATTCCTCTTTATTCAGGTGTTTCATAATTATTTTCCTTTTCTGTACGATCCTCCGGTATTAATTAGCATTACTGTTCATACAAACAGAAGTTTTGCCCCTTACCTCAGGCTATCACTTCCTTTTGCTATCATAAACCATCCCATCCTAAACCAAGATTTAATCTGGATCAGGGAGAGTTTAGCCCTATAATCTATTCTTCTAACAAACACGTATTTAGCTACAGAAGCATTAGCTGGCACTCCACTCACCCTAACCACGAGAGATAGAGGGACTCTGAACATGTGCAGGCTGCTTTTCCCTTCTCCGCGTGTAAACAATGGTATTCCTCACAAAACTACGGTTTTAGGGCAGGACTTCCAGTTCAGAGCAAGTATCCAAGAGACACATTTGCGCCCCGACACCATTCCACTTGTTACATAAACATGGAATTAAGTTAAACCCATTGGGTGTACTTCTTAATAAAGGAAGTTTATTAAGTTTATTGACAATGGAAGCTCCTAGCCGCTTTGAGTCTCGGTTTTGGGAGAAAGGCGGGGTAGTAGTAGCAACAGCAACAACAACAACAACTGTATTCAGGTGGGCTTAGTCTGGGGTAAGTGTGTGTATAGGATTGCAACCTAAATGTGTGATTCAGATTCAATGTGGCTTGTAGAATAGGATTTCCTAGTGGATTGTGTCCAGTACGTTACCATTCAGGGGGATGCGTTAGGAAATTGGATTAATTTCCATTTATATAAATAGCGCTTATTTCCAACAAATCTGTTTACCGGCAATCTGCGCAACAGTAGAATATATCGGAGTGAGGGTGAAAATTGTAGGCAGAAGTTTTCCACCCAGTAAAAAAAAGTTCTCGATGCAGTTAGGCAGAAGTACTTAGCTTTAAGACAATTTGAACCCTGATGAGACCAGAATGCTTTAATTTCGGGAGTTTCGGATTACCTGTGGTCTATAGATATTGGGTATGTTGACAGATCTAAACGAAAGTGAAGGGAAACGAATGACACAATGTCGTTCTCACACTTACGTGAGAAGTAAGATCCATTGGGGCTATTGGCGGTGATGCAGCGGAAGGTTTTTTGCACGGTGTCTAAACGATGCAAGCAGAAGCTTAAACAGGTTATATTAACAGTAGCTGAAGGGTTTCGCCACGCGTGGCACTAAGGTCTTCTGGAACGGTGTCTTTTGAGGTTCAGTCGAGTTACGCTAGAATTAGTCTAGAATGAGATTGTAAACTTTAGCTACGTACATTCGTTTTTCTTCTGCGCTAACAACACCCACATGTGGTACGGAGAACTCAAAGGCACTTTTAATTGTCTCGTGTGAAAACACAGGTCATATAGGAAGTAGGCCTCTGGTGCAAGTAGCATCTGAATCGTGTTCTTGCACAGTTTCCCGAACAGTTCGATCAGATTTCCGAACCAGTTCAACCAGATAATTTTCCAGCCGGATTCGTGATCTCTGTGTTAAACACTTCTCCTGGGCCTTCCAGGATAATTTTGGTAGGACTTTACCTGCTGGGTTGGGACTTTATTGCTAACATTGTTGCTGAGATCGAGTAAGAATGGCTCAGAGGAGGAATGGGTCTGGCGATCCACCCATACATAACTATATCACTACCTGAGAGGGGCATCTAGCTGACCACTGTTGGAAACAGGGAGCAGGGAAGGACACCATTTTAGGTTAGTGGAGGCACACTTCACATGCGGGACAGGAAGCATAGCAAAATTCAAAGACCTGCTTTCCTATATGCTCAAGATTAAACTGCAAAAAAGCAAGACAACACAACAACAACCCAAGACTGCATTTGAAGAGTATTTGTTGAGATAGATAGAGATTGTGTGTGTGTCTGTCTACCTATCTGTCTTCGGAGATATACAGTGCTCCTGAGAAATTATCACACGTAGCCTGAAATTAGGGCCTGGGGAAGGTAAATGCTCCCCGGCCTCTCTAAATGGCACTCTGGAGAGCTGGCCCAGATGGACCTTTGCTCTGATCCACCCTTCCTTGGATTCTCAGCACATGTGCTCTGAAGCAAAACCATTAGAGGATCAGAAAGGCGGCAGTCCTCTATCCACTTACCTGGGAGTCTGCCCTCATTGTGTTGAGTGGAACTTCCTTTTCTAGTGAGCCTAGACTCTCCTTTGCCGCTTTCATGGAACTAAGTCCCATTTTCAAACTGTGCGGCTTCTTTCCTCCGAAGTCTGTTCCGAATCTGGATCTATGTGTGCCCCTTGGGTGTTCTTCCAAAACAGGACAGAGCCTCGCTTGCATGCTGACATGGTAGGAGTTTCCCCAAAACATCTTAATTTGGAGTTCTGATTCTGTCATGTGAATCGAGAGAAAGGGGAAAGTTTCTGCTGCTTTATCGGGCCCCCTAACCTGACTTGATTCCACCCCCCCACCTGCCCGTTCTGCTTTTCTAAGGCCCTGTAACGGATATTTATACTCAGCAAAAAGGCAACGAACTGTGCCAGAAAGTTTATGCCTTGGCATTTGGCAGCAGTTCCCGATTGAGAGGAAGAGGTCAGGAAGTTTGGAAGGGGAGAAACGCTGCAAGAAAACCACGTTTACCCTTCCACATTTTGTGTTGGGCAAATTGTGTGTTGTTTCGTTTATTACAGCTGGGTCCTGAGCGTTTCATCTATAGAATGATGTTCTGGATGGTATGCAACTAAATTTTACTCAGAGTAGACCCATTGAATTGAATGAACATGACTAAGCAGGGTCCATTAATTTCAGTGGGTCTACTTGGAGTAAACTTTCGTTTCTGTCATGAGACTTGCTCCCAAATAATCATGCCAAGCCTTTAAAATCAGGAATATGACCCTAGGTTTTAGAAACGAGTGATAGTGAAATCTGTGGAGCTTACCTTTGGGGATATTTACTGTAAAATGTTTTTTTGTTTTTGTTTGTTTTTCTTTTAATCCCGTCAAAATTTACTTAGGATCGCCGGGCCTACCAGCAGGCTTACCCGGAAGCGAATGACACTGAAATCAATGGGATTTATTTCCAAACCTACATGCTTAATATTGGGGTTGTAAATCTATGAATGGATATTGGCCGCAATTAACAATTCACTCCGGAACAGTCCAATTAGCTAGAGCAGGACTTTAAATAGATTGTGGATTGCAGCGCTGGTATTTGAATAACAACAGTAACGCGTCCGCACAGATTAATTCTAATAAATAAACATATCCATGGTTGACATACAGCGCACTGCCCACAACCCAGTTCAGTCCGAGGAGCTGGATTTCGGCAATTGGGGTGGACTCCTAGAACATAACCACATGTACACCACTAGTTTCAGTGGGACTTCCTCGCAGATGACTTCTGGAGAACGGCACCCTTAAATTGACTTGGGTAATAAGCACTTCGACTGAAACTAGGTTTGTGATATTTGTGCGAATTGGGGGAAACTCTTACACTCTTAGGTTTCCTGGCTGCCAAAACTTTAACTTTTAAAGGTAATTCCAAAGTAAGCGTAGCAGAGAATCGGAGATAAACCAAAATTCTACACTATTGCTGGGAGTGGGGGGTTGTTTGAAAAGGTGCTGCTGTGATCTACTCCGAGTTTACCTTTTCCTCTCTCCAGTCTGTTGCTTTCTGTTTATGGATGCTTGCTTTTTTTCCTGACCATCCCAAAGAAAGAAAGAAAAAGTTAAGATCGGTCTTACCTGGAGCCGAGTCCCGCGTCTTTGCGAAGCGCAACATAAATGCATAAACGCATGTCTTTGCAAAATGAAAACAAAAACACCACGCACACCCTTGCTGGGCCAACTGAGGGTTATGCCCCCGTGCCCCCCCTTCCACACACACACATATGAAAGACAACGAATAGCAACTTTGGGCAGATTCAGTGTCTGGAATTCACGGTTCCCCTCCTCACACCTACCCAACCCCAATCTTCCTTGCTCTCTTTCTTTGGGGACCAGGTTCCTTCGTATTGAGGGATGTTAACATATTTCTACAAATGTAATACAGCGTGAAAAGAACAGTCTGTCTGTGTCTCTGTCTCTGTCTCTTCCCCGCCCCCTTTTAAAAGCAAGGTATCCTGCTACAGATTATATGGAAGCAATACTTGAGAAATTTAAGTGCATTACGTGTGTGTGTGTGTGTGTGTGTGTGTGTGTGTGTGTGTGTGTGTGTCCTTTCTGGGGTCACACCCCAGCCACCACATCTCACGGTTTGTTAATCCGACTCTTCGCATAATAAAGTTTTAAATAATGTTTGGGCGCTCGGTCACACATACACATCTAAGGCGATACTAGAAAGTTTACTCAGATGCCTTCCTAAGCATCGTTGCCCAAATCATCCAGATGCATACACCCACTTTTAAAAAAAAGTTATTGGCAGATGCCAATCGGAAGTAAAGTATCACTTTACTTTGAACTTTCGTTTATGTAGGATCGCGGCCCTCCGACAATTCCCACTGCTGTTAAAGGCATGAGTTGTTCCGCACACAACCGAGTTGAACCAGAACAGCTGGTTGTTGTGGTTGTTAAATACCAGCCGTCGATGACAACCAATAAGAGCGATATTACATGAGACCATTGGCATCCTTATCCTAAGCTCATTTATTTGGGGGGAAAGTCTCTCATCGCTGATTTCAGTAAAAGGGATGCTAACTTTCTGGACAGATACAATGGGGTATGCGCAGGAGTGTGAACTTGGAAGTTCCATTGGAATCAATAACATTTATTTGCGAGTAGATAGCTTTAAAGTTTGTGTGCGCGCGCGTTTGTGCGTAAGATAACTATTGCTTAATGGAACTGATTAACCTGTCTTAGACACAAAATTAGAGTGATACTGCAGAGAACATCCACAATAGATATGACTTCCTTTGTTCCTTAAATTAAGTTCGTTAGTCACTCAAAAGTTTATTCCATACATATTCCACACTATCACTCTCCCCAAGCTCCCGTGGATTTTCTTGACAGTTAAATGCCACCCGTTTCCACTGAATTTACTCTTAGGCAAATGAGATGAATCCCCCACAACCTTCAGACCCACCGTCTTGCATCTAAGCTAGCCAATGTAGCAACCCCTACTACCAGCAATAATATACTGAAGTTGTTCGGTAATGGGAATACTTCGATTTGTATCTCAGGGTGGTATTCAAATAAGTGTTTGCCAATACAAGACCCACTGAAACGAATGAGCATGACTAAGTTAGGTCCATTTATTTCAGTGCGTCTACTCGGAGTAAAACCTAGTTGAATACCACCCCCAGTTTCGGATCTAGGTTTTAGCTCTCCTCTAGTTTCGACTATACTCTCTGGGAATCTTAACCCTAAAGGGTGAACATCTTGGTTCCCAGACAGCTAATATTATTAAATGTATGATGCCTCCCTCAATTCCCTGGTTTCCCTTTATTGGGGTTCCTTTTTGTAACTCACACAGGCTTCTAACTTTACAAGGGATCTCTAACTGGTTTACTCACTGCTAAGATTATAAAATGCCGCTTGGAATTGTGTTTTTAAAGTTAGGTCTAGTTTCTGGTCCGGGAGTATTAGCTACATGTGTAAATTGTTTTGCTTCCCTCCAGAGAAGGAATTTTTTCACTCTCCCCTCTCCTCCCTCCTTTCCTCCACTTACTTAAAAGTGTGTGTGTGTGGGGGGGGGAAACTCTTTTAAAAAACTCCAAACGGTAGCATTCATAACCCTGGGTTAGCACAGGAAATGGAGAAAGGTAGATTTCTTCTTGTTTCTTTTCTTTTTTCTTTTTTGCCCCATAAAGGTTACAAAAACATATTTGATTTAAAACAAAATAAAGTTTTCAAATGCAGGACTCTCCCCGCTCATCTCCCCACCCCCACCCTCAGAACTAAAGTTTCTTTCATAACCAGTTACAGGCTGTCCAAGTTTGTTTTCTGTGCCCTGGTCTTGGGGGTTCTGATGTTTTTTTATATAGAAATAAAAGTGTGTGCGATGTTCTTGAGTTGTAAATTAACAACAGCAAATGTTAGGAGTTGGAGGAATCCTGAGAGGCGTATTTGAGGCTACCACGAGGTAGATTCGTAAAATCTACCACCATTCGCCCTTTAAAACAGTTCGATCCACAACGTGGAATTCTCTGGCTTGACCCACGCCTCTCTAACTTAAGCACCTCTGCTTCCGAGTAAAGAAAGAGAAATGAATGAAACTTTCTACTAAATGAATGCTCTTAGGAGGTCAGTGTTAAAACGACCCCTGTATACACGTTTTCTTGAAAGTAAGATTTCAGTGAGTCTTCAAGGACACCCTCGCCTTGAACGAAGCTATCGCCTCTGTTCAAAACCTTTTCCACTGGAAATCCACTAGGGCTCAGGATTCAGCCCATCTAAGGTAACCCTTGGCTAACCAATCAGACTACTCAGTAGGATTTGGGTGTTGGCTTTAGGATTACAGCCTAAACTCACTTATTTGAAAGCCACATCCATTGTAATCAGAGGGATTTAACTTGATATCAAATGCTGTTGGCCAAAGTGTTCGTTTCAATTAAAGTCATTTGGGCTTAATCCTGTATCCCATTTCAAAAGAGCTGTCCTTCTAAGGCTTAGAAGTCATCTTGCTCAGCGTCTGTGGTACTGAAATAGCCTTAAAGTTGATGAAACTATTTGTGGGACCCACTCTAGAAGCCTGAAGGTGGACCTCTGGAACCAAAAGTTGTCCAAAGCTGGATAGCAGTCAGTGAGTCTATTCTGTTCGAGACTGTTGACCTACTGGCAAAGTGCCTGTGCAGGGGGACCAGCTTTGCCCCACATATTAGGTCCTTAAACTAGAGATAGAGAGATAGAGGAGACAGGTGAGGGGGCCCTGCTTATCTGGGTAGGGTGTCTTACCGCCCTAGCTCTCCCTCTGGTGCTGCCTGTGGAAGCCTGCAATCTTTTTTAAAAAGAAAAGGCTACTTGCTATTTGTCATTCCTCTCACTTTCTCCCGAAAGCTATAGGGATCCAAGCCTACCCCCTGAAACACTTTTTCCGGTGAAATAGGACTCACACAAAATTTGGACCCCAGAGATTTTATCATTCAGCCAGAAGATAAAATTGTGAGAGGGAAACACTTCGTTTTAAAGGAGTTACGTCTGCTGCACATTAAATAAATTTACTGGATTTTTCCTCTCTCGCCAAAAGGAATTGTTTTCAGCATGCAAAACATCAAACCGAAGGTTAGCGTGTGAACGTGCGATTTGGCAATAAATTTCCATAAGAAATGTTCTTTGGACTCCCCGCCCCCCCCCCCACACCAGTCGAAAACAATGAAGATGTTTTTGGGCAGTCCACCGCAGTCTACTTTAATAATAAAAATAATAATGGAAGAAGCCCGTTTAGCTGGTTGGCTATAGACGTTCCATTTATTTTGCAGATATATCACAGGTCTTTAAAGCCATTTAAGCAATTAATGGAACAGAATCTCATTTTATCTTTGAAATCTACTACCTGAGCTAACGGTATTTGTCTAACGTACTACATCCAGTCCACAAACCAGAACATATCCGTACTAGGACTCCAAACCCAAGCATTTAGAGCTATGAAGTCCCATTGATATAACTCCAGGTACTCCAGTTTAAATGGGTTGTTGACTGGGAAGTTTGGAGGTCTATCTGGTGACCGCTACCTCAATAGCTGTAATCTTGTTGAAGTCCCTGTTGTGTTCTTATTAAATTGCCCTTTAGAAATACTGAGGGTTGGGGGAAACTCTTTCCCTTTTGCTTAACTGTTTTCCGAGCATGCATGCATCTCCGTTTGGTATTTAATTTTCAACAAAATAATAATATGTAATTATTAGTATATACTTTCTTTAAGGAAATAATATCCCCAAACCAGGCAAAATAATTGCCTCCCTCCGATATAGAATCATCCAAATGGACCTGGCATTTAGCCTCCCGAAAGAGAACGCGAGGAGTTGACCTGCATGGCAGTGCATATTTTTTAAAAAGGAGAAGAAATGAAAATTAATGCATCCCTGGATAAAACTCCAGTGGATGAGAAGGCAAATGACTTTTGCAGGTCTTCTTGTGTGGTTTACTTCGCTGGGGAATCCCTCAAAGCCCTGGGTTCTACTTCAGGGTAACTCTCCTGAAGTCATTTTGGTATGAATTTATATACTCAAGAAAATTATATACTCGGCTGCTGACATGCCTCATAATTATTTATAGGAGGTGCCTGAGGATTTTCCAATAATATATTTATTACAGGTAAAACATGGACAATTTATCTTGCAAAACACTGAACAGGTGTTTCCTTTCAATTAATGTTCAGTAAATTTCATCGCTATTTAATTTTTTAACCCCTTCCCCAAGAACAGCTAAAAAATGTCTGTTTATCCATTGCTTGTCTAAACCGCCCCGTCAGTCAACAAGCTGGCCTTTCCCTTTCCACAGTGCCTTTAAATCATCTCTCTTACGTTTTTCTTTCGCTCTAAAATCTAGAGAGCGGCCCCAAAACAGAATGATTAAAAAAACACAACCCAGTAATTTCTGGAATACCATAAAACAGAACGCATGCTTGATTTCCAGTTTTAATTACACTGGGGGCCTTTTTCATCCCGAAAGGGGGTGGGCGTCTCTAAGTCTTGAATACATATATATGAAATTAGGAAAATTAAACAAGAGGCTGATTTAAGGAATTATTTTTGCGTTGTGATTCTTCCCCCCCACCCCAATATTGCTCTAGAGATTCAAAGTAATGACACCAAGCAGTGATGCAGTGATACAGGAAAAGCCTATAGTTCTAGGTAAAAGCAAGTTGAATTCGGATCTCATTGAAGGCCATAATAATTCTGCAAATGACCACACAACTTTCCCCAAATGCCACCACGATTCATTTTACATACTATGGCTGCCAAATCGTGGGAGCATGATCCAGACAACGTTAAGCACATTTGAAGGTTC
This sequence comes from Podarcis bocagei, assembly GCF_964188305.1. Classification (NCBI taxonomy): domain Eukaryota; kingdom Metazoa; phylum Chordata; class Lepidosauria; order Squamata; family Lacertidae; genus Podarcis; species Podarcis bocagei. Next base: position 22,650,566 of record NC_138138.1, read on the forward strand.
CACCAGTTTCAATGGGAGTGTGAGGCACTAGTTTAACTCTCCGACTGAAACCAATAGGCCAAAAAACGTTTTAAATTTGACTTGGGGTGCTTAAGGCTGCTGGCTCTCTTGGAGGTAAATCCCATGGAACTTGCAACTACTTACTGCTGAATAAACATGCATAGCATCTGGCTATAACATTTCTTTCTTTCTTTCGTCCCAGATGAAAGAGACTCTCAAGGTAGATGGGATGGAGGCAGTGATCTAGATATTGGTTTCAGGTGTTTTTTGAAACCTTCAAGCGCAAAAGAACTTTAGTCTGTCTAATCCTCTATCTATGCCCCTGAATGCATCTGCTATCCACCAAGTCAACTGACTTTTCTGTTTCCTTTTTGACTCCCTGCCTCTATCACAACACTAAACATACTTTACTCTGAAGTAGGTTTCATTGGTCCCAAAGGAACTTACTTCCAAATAAGTATTCTTTATATTGCATTCTCTTTATCTTTCTCTCTCTGGATTCTTTTAATTATTTTTAAAATCCTGTACCAGTCTGTCTGTCTGTCTGTCTGTCTTTCCTTCAATCTCTTCCTATTCATTTTTGTCTCCTTCATCCATCTCAGATCTGAGATCTGCTACCTACCAACACAGCACCTTGGTGTGCAACACACAGACACACATCATCTCCGTCCTTTTGAGAAAATTACTTGAGGAAAATGACAGCCTTCTTTTAGACATGACGTTGTTGCTGATCTTGGGCTAATTTTCTTCATGGCCCAGAATTACTGTATGCTCTATAAGGATGAGTGGTTTCCTCAAGGAAAGCAAACGCTTAATCGAAGCCCTTCTGTCCTCGGAGAATGTAACTTTCTCCTGCACCAGTATTGAACAATTATTCCGTGCTGCATTTTGGACCAAGGGTGTTGGACAACCCTTGGTGTGAGAACTCGGGGTCTTTTTCACCCTCTCTCTAGTGCCGGAAAGGTTATGGAGCTGTGTCCAGTTAAAACCTCTGTCGAGCACTTCCTGCTCTGCTAGAAGAAAAACTGAACCCACCGCGTTGCAAAAAACGAATTTACGATAGGGCATTGTGTGAGATCCTTGACAGAGACAGACAGCTCGATCTGCAAGACTGTTAAGCCGAAGCTCGTTGGGCTATTTTAGTCGTTTTAGGCCTATTGGGCACGCCCTACGGCTCTAAATCTACTTACTTGGAAGTAAATCCCACTGAGATAAGTGGACATAAACTCTCACATGAATATACTTAGGGTCTGGGTTGTCAGCCTACACGCCACAGCGGCTGGCTTGGACGTAACTGCTCCGGAGCAAATACGCTGTGAGATGTTGTAGTGGGATCATTGATTGAAACATACAAGGCTTCTGCTTAACTGGATTGGATCTGGAGCATCAAAAAGGTTGAGAAGGAAGAGGGGATGGAGGGAGACGTGCGCTGATATGTTCAAGACACCCCTTGGGCTCCCCCCCCTAAACACCCTCCTTTTCCACAGGCAGTAAATTCAAGGCTATAAAAATCAGAGAAAGCTAATGTAAGTTTTATTCAACTATTTAACCGTCTCAAGTCTAACGCCTTCTGTAAGGAAACAAAGAGGATCAGTACCGGATTGGACATTTTACAAGGGTAGTAAAATTAAAGTGCGTGTATATGGCGGGGAGGGAAGGGAGAGAGAGAGAGAGAGGAGTGTGTTGATTTCAGCGATGCAACTCAGCCTCTCCCCCCTCCCCACCCTCCGTTGCTTTCAAAACAAACCGGGCTATTGCAGTAGAGACCCTACAGATCATTGATCTGTTTATCTGAATCTTGAAATATAGACGAACAAAACATTTAAACCTATAGCTTCTCTTTCTGTATATGTGTCTATATACATGCATACCACATATATGCATGTATGGAGAGAGAGAAAGAGAGAGAGAGATCTGCCTATACACATATGCATATGTGGCGATACTTGTTTTTTTTTAATTATAAGCTTATCATATGCTCACTTACAGGAGACAGTTTTCACTCAGGCATGCATATTGCATATGCAGATGCACACTCGTGTATACACACACACACACACACCGAGGCATACATAATACATACACGGCAGTGTTTAATATATAATGCACACAGGCATTACTCTATACACACCCTTGACAGTTACGTTTAACCAGGGAAAGGAAGGCAACAAGATCAGGAAGTCATCCGATACAAAAAAGAAAAAAAAGAGTCTACAAATATTTTACTTCCAATCCACAATCCACAATCCACCCATAACGATCATCGCCATCTCCCGTACATACATTTCAAAGCCCTCCATTGTAACCCTCGCGAAAGGTATCACCTCCCTCTTTTAGAAAACTTTAGAGGAAAGCCAGCGCAATTTATATTGCCTTGCCCCCCCACCCTCCCTCAGCTGAACAACACGGGCATCTCGAAGGAGAGTGAGCGGAGTCTAGAATTACACAGTTTATAGATGTGGGGGGGTGGAGGGACGCGCGGGGGGGGGCGGTGCATGGAAAGAGAGAATTTCCCCCAGAAGAGTGTTAGTGAAGGCAAAGAGAGGGCAAAACACAGCATTTTTCTTTCATGTTTCAGAAGGGGATTTTAAAAAGAGAGAGAGAGAGGAGGGGGGAATCTATTAACCCCCACCCCCCACGCCACCTCCTCCCCTCCCCACCCGCGTTCGCACTGTACGTTTCGCGCTTTCTGAACTCCCGACGTTTTGCAACATTGCATCAACATAACACAATCCATCCTTGATATGGAATGCAGAGGGCGGTTTGACAGCCCAGCGCAACCCCCTCCGCTAGGATTGATTTACGCCTGCCCTGACGCTTTATCAGCCTGACGAAAAAAGTTTGACCAATCATTTTGCTGGAAGCTCCCAACCCGGCAGTCCCGACTGTACTTTTTCTTGGCTAGGAAGTTGATGCTGGAGGAGAAAAGGGGGTTAAAGGCAGAGTGTCGCCTGTGGTTTCTCTCTTTTTTTCTTTTCCCCCCTTCTTTTTAATTTTTTTTTAAATGCTTCCCCTCTATATACCCTAATACTTATAGAGCCTGCTTAACTACAGATCTACTCCTCTCTCTCTCTCTTTTTTTATTATTGCTTGCTTGCTTTTTCCCCTTCACTGAACCGTGGGGCTCGTATGATGTCCAAGAATGTCCATTTCTGGAACTCTTAGCAATTATTATGTCGACTCCATTATAAGTCATGACAGCGAAGACTCTCCCGCCGCCAAATTCTCTTCCGGGCAGTATTCAAACTCCAGACAAACTAGCCACAGTGAACACCTCGAGTTCCCCTCTTGTAGTTTCCAGCCCAAATCCTCCGTTTTCAGCGCTTCCTGGACGCCACTGACGCCACACACGGCTGCTACCCTTCCTTCGGTCTACCATCCTTACATCCAGCATCAAAACGTCCCTACCTCCGAGAGCAGGTATCTACGGAGCTGGCTGGACCCCGTGCCCCGAGCAGAGAGCATAGCAGCCGGGCAGGGACCAGTTAAAACAGAGCCGCTGCTGGGACACCCCGGGGAGATCCGTAAACAGGGGACACAGGAGTACCATTTAGAAACTTCTGCTGGAAGGGAAGGGATCGCTTCCAATCAAAGGCCCAGCTTCGAGGACAATAAAGTTTGCGAAGGAAGCGAGGACAAAAGCAGGCCAGATCAAAGTAAGTTATAAAAAGTGAGGAAGTGAACAGCATAAAAACCTAAGAGGGGGTGTCATAAAACGGCACAATGGGCGAGGGAAGCTTTAAAAAAATATATAACCGGGTCTTAAAAGAGAAATCTCTCCCTTCCCCCAGCCCTACTACGCCAACCCCCCCCCCAAAAAAATAATCCCACTAGCGCTGTTCTAGCATTGGAGGGGTGTGGGGGTGGCAAAGATTTATCTGCTGCTTATTGCGATATGTATTTATTTTTAAGTCAATGGAATATCATGCAAAAGGGGGAAATGAGATTCGATCTTCCTCTTCCAGTGATTTGAAGAAGGGCGTCACAATGTTTGTCTTGACTATATAGGAAAATGAGCAGCGGGGGAAAGTGAACCGGGAAAGATCGGCGTGTGTGTGTGTGTCTGTCTCTGCGGTTTTTATCCATCTAAGTTATACTCATAGCAGGGCCATTACAATGAATAGACGCCCCCCATTCATGTCCATTATTTGCAATGGGTCTACTCTGAGTAGGACTATCGTGGATCTTTGGGTGGGGGAGGGGGGCGAGACCTGGGGAAAGATATTTGTTTTGTTTTTAAAAGGGGCCGAAAGAAGTTCACGTGGAGGAGTGAGGAGGGGGCTTTGTTACTCTGTGCCCTTGTTTACCTTGAAAGACCCCCGGTTCCCTCCGCCGCGCTTTCTTCTGTCACTCTCTCTCTCTCTCTTCCTGATTGTTGATTGTTGTTTGTTTATGAAATGCACCCGACATGCGTATGAATATTTCAGAGCCCAAAGCCGCCGCCCTCTTCTCCCCCCCCCCAACAAAACAGTAAAATGGGGAACGAGCTTAATTGGGTCTTTTATTTCCTAAAGGGGAACAGACTGGCAAACTCTTAAACTTAATCGTGTGCTTCATTTTGCAACCTGGTGGTGGGTGGTGGCTATTATCTCCCTTTCCTGCTCCACCACCCCACCCCTACGCGGGAAAATATATATATATATATAGCGAAAAGAGTTTGGCGAGGGATGGAGGTACAATAAAATATAATAGGAATCATCTTTGCCTCTTACGTATTCTTCAAGGTAAAGGAACAGGATGCTCTGAAGGCCGTCTCCACCGCCTTTCCCCCCGTGTGAGACGTTTCAAATAGCCGAAGAGCTCGATTCAGTATTTTGGTTGGTGGGGAAAGTATGACTTAGATGGTTTAAAATCTCAGCGCAAGTCATTCATCCGAGGCGATGGCTTCCTGGCATTCTTGCGGGGGGCCGGGGGGTGGAATGCAATCTATCGATTTGTCACTATCTTTTCTCAACTGATTTTTAATTTTTTAAAAATGCTTTATTATTATTATTATTTTAAAAATGTAAGTTCCCAGTCCGGAACTATAGGCGGAGTTGGGAGGGGTGAAACAGCGAGGATTTTGAACGGGCATTTGGCTGTTGGGGCAGTTCTGTACGTCTTCGTCGCATTTCACTCAGCCTTCACAGTGGGAGGGGGGCGAATAAGGGAGTTTTTTGTGTACTGTGTTTGTTGGGACGCTGGCAGGCTATCTGGATCAGCGGCTGAAGAGAACGGTAGAGAAGAAGTAGAAGGGTGCTTTAAAAAAAAAAAAAAGCTTATGTGCCCCCCTTTACCCTCCTCCCCACCCCCATCTTTCTCCCCAGCCCCGGGACTGAAGATAGATAAAAATCTTACCCAAGAACCCTGCTCGATTCCAGAGGCCCAGGCTGCCCAAGGGCGTCCTGTGCAATCTAGCTTAGAAGGTATGTTTGGTCTGATATGGAGAGAATGCTATAAAAAGAAGAAGAAGATGGAGGGAAGGAAGAAGGAGGAAAAGTCCGTGGCAGAAGCAGAAGTTAATGTCTGACACTTGCCATGCCCTTCTTTCCCATTCGGAAAGCATTGCGCTTTTGAGAATCCACACTCTTCGAGAAGGTCTAATTTGTGTATATACAAATGTGTGCCATTTTGGGTTGTCTGTGGGGATGGTGGGAGAGTAGCGTGCCAAGCGAACATTTCTCTCTTCTTTTTTTTGTTTGTTTGTTTCCTGTTTGGGGAATAGTGTGAAATGAAAGATAAACTTGTTTTCCTGTGGCAGACGTCATGTTTCCTTGAAATGCCAAGAAATCACGCACATACATACATACACACACACCACTAAAAGGAGGGCCATTGGTGGAGATTTCATCCAAATGCCATTAAAAGATAGGTAGCTGTATTAATTATTAACAGCATGCCTCTTTAATATTTAATTCTGCCTATTAGAGCCAGTCACTTCTGTTGCGGAATCGGCTGCTCGGATTTGTAAGACCGGGGGAGCTAAACCTGGTTTAAAAAACAACTCCGAATGCAGTTCATTTTGTAACTTGCAAGGAAATGGCATCGGTGCACCTCCTGCACCGCTTAAAACGATCCCTAAGTAAGACAGAAGTTTGGCTTTGGACTATAAAACTCCCCGTTTGATTATCAACAAGAGTTTCATTACTGACCAGCCGGCGCAGCTCAAATGTATTCTAGGTTTCTTTTGTCAAATATTCCGTCACAACGAGGCTTCTTTAATCTTGAACTGACCTATTACAATATAAATATATTCTCTCTCTCTGGGTGTGCGTGTGTGTTCCTATCTCCTTACGCAGAAATGGATTCTATCCACACGCTTGTTTCTGCCATGACTCGTGCAGAGAGGAATCCTAACCCTCATGAAGTTGTTTCTTGAATTACTATTCGGGCTAAATAAATAAATAAACCCCCCAAAACACTGGGAGCGATGCACAGTCCGCTGGGCAGGTCTTACTATGTGTCTTGCGCAGGATAGCTTCCTGGTGAATTGTGGCCTGTCTTCATTGTCACCCCCCTGTGCTTCTCCAGAGTCTTTTGCGGTGCTTAGGAGGACCGTGATGTAAACACCTCTTTCCGGACAACACATACAGGCAACAACAACAAGCAATTGGTTTTCCCGCTGGCAGGGGTAGCTGGGGTGTCACAGGTCTTCTTTTTAAAAAAGTAAATTATAAGAAAGCAGAAGAGAAGGCGGGTGTGCTAAATTATGCATAGTTTTATATGAATCAATTTGTATATATGACACTTCGCTAGAAAGGCAACCTGCGCGCCATGATCCTCCAAAGATGCGCAGGAAATAAAGAGTACTGTAGAATACTATGACATCTTCCCATAGTGTTCATCTGACAATAGACCCTTCCTTCCTTCCTTCCATCCATAATCTTCCATCTATCTATATATAGAGAAACAGATGGACACTCTGTGTGTGTGTGTAAATATATTTCATCCTTCCTTCCTTTCCATTCAACCAATAGCTGCATCATTTGCTATAGTCTCTAACCACCTTCCAGTGTCAGAAAAGGGCTCCGTTAACTCTCCCTTTTTAGTATCAGTTTCTGCCCCAGACATATATCCAACCTTGCACATAAATGTTCAGATATTAGTAGGCATTCTTTCTACAACTGTTCGCTGGTTGCTTTTCAAAGGTGGCTTTCATTTATAACCTGTAATGTACTTGAGGGGTGCCCCTCTTTTACGTGGGTGCTCATCTTCTGCCAGTTCAAAAGTTGACCAAGAGGCCCTTTTTCTGAGGAAGCGGTGTGTGTGTTTGGGTTGTGTGTCTCTGTGGATTCCAGTGGCGCTTGTCTGACGGGGGCCTCCTCGCTGTCTTTCTCTTCCAGGTAACCCTGCAGCCAACTGGTTGCACGCTCGCTCTTCCCGGAAGAAACGATGCCCCTACACCAAGTACCAGACCTTGGAACTGGAGAAGGAGTTTCTGTTCAATATGTACCTCACCAGGGACCGTAGACACGAAGTGGCCAGGCTCCTCAACCTGAGCGAGAGACAAGTCAAAATCTGGTTTCAGAACCGAAGGATGAAGATGAAGAAAATGAACAAGGAGCAAGGGAAAGAATGATGCTTTCCTTCTCCCTTTCCACACCCCTCCCTCTTCTCACCCCCAATTTTGGCCCCGTCTCGAAACTTATATGCTGTATATTTATGGGCACTGACTTCCCAGCGGTGCTTCAGATAGCAACGAAACCACGCCAGACCCGAACAGACCACCGTGGTTTGCATGCAAAGGGTGCCCATAATAGGAATGCACCTGTTTTCATCCCGTTGAGTCTTTCTCACTGTTAAAGATTATTGACGAGGTAACGCCAATTTGGGGCACATGTTTGTTTGTTTGTTTGTTTGTTTCCCCTTTGGGTGCATGTGTTCCTTCTACCGAGATAACTGAGAGGGTCCCATCTATGCACATAAGTCGTTCTTTTGGATAGTCCTTACAGAGCCCCCCAGCTGGTCCCTCCAATTAAAATAAGCATCTACATCTGACGAGTGCTCTGTCCCAAACACAAGGCACCTTCCAACCTGGGCAACTGCTTAGCAATGAACGGAGGAGTTCCACGGCAACAGTGGAGAGTCCTGGGACCGGGGGAATTGTGCCTCTCATCTTATATTCCTTTTCCTATGGAGGGGAGATGGCCACATCGCTCTCCACGGAGCAAAAAGCGAATCCAGTAAGGAATATTAAGTGAAAGGAACCAGTTAAACTCACCAACTTTTCGAGGACTTCGCCTCCATTTCTTGAGGGTCAGAAGAAGTCCCATTGCGCAGGGAACCCGCACCCCCCCTTCCTTCACATATATTCAAATGGGGCAGGAGAGGGGTTTATTACTGAAACAGGGATGCCATTTCCACAAATGAAGCCCACCGCCTAATCAAGGGCGCAAGGGAACCGTCCCGAGGCCAAACAGGGCGCAGGGCTTTTGCACCGCGTTGTGCTTCTCCTTTCCCACGAAGTTTGGTTTTAACTTTTCAGGAGACGAGCCATGTTGAGTTTTGGGGAAGGGGCGCACGCTGGCTTTGCAAAAGTGAAGAGAAGGCTGTTCCCACCTGTGCTCCATTCTTGATCATTTGCAGTGGAAATGAATTTCCGTGAAACCTTTCAAGGGCCAAGTGTGGGATGGGGGTCCCTGGGTCTTCCTTTCGCCCCACTCGCCCATCCACCCTCTCTTTCTCCTTCATCCAGACTTCTGCTGAGAAGTTTTGATACTTGAATGTTTCAAGGGATGTTTTCCCTTATACCCCATTGCTCCTGGAAGACATATATAAATCCATCTTTCATGTTCACATGAAAAAGAACTCTTGAGCGGCATAAAAAGGTCGCTATGGCATTTGGGGTGGGAACTGCCCCACAGATAGACATCCTCACTGTTTACAAAAAGGGGACGAAGAAAGAATTCCCATTTCATACTCGGAAAAAGGGGGTGATCGTATCTGTAATCTCTGCTGCGGTCCTACCCCACTCCCTTTGAAATCGCCCCACATGGGGTTCTGTTTCCCCATGTGTTTAAAATAGTTTTATCCCCACCCGACTCCTGTCCATCTTTGGTAGGACTTTGGAAGGGGAAGTAGGTAGGTGAGTAACTTTAGTACAAGGTGGTTTTACGGCGCGTACGGATTTTCGTTCTTTTGTTTGTTTTCATAGAGGGGGGGAATGTGTTCGTGGTTGTGCTTTTGTGAACGTTCCGCTTGTTTTCTGTGGCTTTTAGGAATATAAAAATGGGGTCTGTACCTGTTAGTTCCAGAGCTGGCGAAAAATATACATATAGAAACACGCCCCCCCCCCACCCGCTTCAAGCCTTCGTATAACCCCCACCCCCTTCCGATTTACCACTTCTAGAAAGGACACCTTTATGTGGTGGGAAAGTTTTCCTAGAAAAACAAAGGGGATGGGAAATTAGGTGGGGGGAGAGAGAGAATAAATTAATGTCTGTCCTTCGGAATGTTTCGAGACAAAACAGTCCCAGCAGAGAAATCTAATTTCATAGAATATTATATAGGACTTTTATACCATTTTTGCCTGCTGATAAGCAGTTGTGCTTTAGAGATTTGATAGGCATATTTTGATCTTTCGACATGGCCTGGCCTGGTTTGCAGGCTTTTCCTGAGGCGGAAAGGAAAGAATCCTTTTAGGGTTTTTAGTTCAGCGTCAAAGAAAACAAAATCTGCATTTTTAAAATAAGAGGGGTTTTTTTTTGGGGGGGGGTTCCTATCACTTTCTCTTAGAATCTTCCCGTCCTGTATAAGTTATTGGAGGGCGGGGAGCTTGCAGGAGTGATATTCGACGAGGCAAACTATAAGCGAATTCCTTTTTATAAAGGTTAAACTTTAGAGGGTCCCAGTGGCTTAAATTAGTCAAACTTCACCTTGTCTTATAAAACCAGTTCCCTAATGGAATTTCCAAGGAAGCGTCCTAATTCCGCCCCCCTCCTACTAAGTATAAAATCGGAGGTGTTTTGTTTTGTTTTAGATTGTATTTCCATCATTGGAGTGTATTTTGAGCCAGCCGGGGTTGGGTAGAATTCTGCGGTTTTGTCTGTTTCGGTTTTTTAACTCGCTGGTGCACTAAGTGAATCTGAAACCCCACAGGACGCGGAGAGCATCTTTCAAAATCGCCCTGAACCCCCTTTCAGCGCTAACATTCACATTTTGTAAAGAAAGCCTTCTCTATAAATGTATTAGCATATTCACTCATTTTAGCCATAGGCTCATTCCTAGACCTTATTAGTGAAGACAAGAGAAGTTTTTTAAAACCGCATTTTTGCTAAAGTATAAAAGCATGGATTAATAAACAGAATTAAATTTAAAATAAATAAATAAAACTAGTTGATTTCGTTAGAGGAAACTCTGTTCTTAAGAGTGAGAGAAAATGTTTGGAAAAACCTTCTGTTGTTTCTTCTGTTCCACCGGTTCAAAATGTATTTTCCACAGCTGTTTAATGCCTCAAAATAAAAACCGATTTTAGGGAAGGGAGACCCCCCTACCTATATCTCATTGTGTTATACTGCTTCTTCTAGAACTTCAGAATATTTGCAACTGTGTTCGTTTGTTTGTTTTCTTTACTGGCTAGTAAGGGTGTGTTATAAAGATAGTTTTGTATTGTTTTGTTTTCGTTTGCTCAGTGGCTCCCCTTTTTTACGTCACTAAGAAAAGCTGATAATGATTCAATTTCGGCGCGTTTCTGTTTTCTTCCCGTGTGAAATCGGTTGCATCTATAAACCCATTCAGCAAAACAGAAATAAAGCGGTTCTCCGTCTTTCCATTTGTGGCGAAAAGAGTCGTTATTATTACTTTTTTAAAGCCAAGAAAAAGAATGGACGGACGGATGAATGAATGGATGGATGGCTGGGTGAATGAGGAAAAGGGGGGGGGGAGTATGTGAGTGAGTTAATATTATGTTTACACATTACAATTTGAGAGGCTTCTACATCCAACCCAATGAGGGTGAGGCGAAGGTTCTTTTTCAGGACTGGGAAGAAGTAGATGCGGGATGCCCCAACTTACATTGGAGTTGAAAAGAAATAGAAAAGAAAGAAAGAAATATAATGCAGCTCTGATAAACATATCTTGCCTTACAACTCATTCGCACGGCCAATAAGCTTTCATGTAATGATCCTTCCCCAAAGTGACTTGTCCTACATATTTCAATTAGAACCATTACCAACTGGGAAAGGGGTATCCATGTGCTGTTTTTAATAGTGTTTTTCAATTACCCACGACCAAAAAAAATCTAAATAATGAGGCCAGAAACAAACCAACCACGATTTTCTTATAACACAAACCTTGAAATGTAAAGTTGGCTGATGTCAAAAATAAAAATAAACGCTCTGTTTTGATCATGGTGATGATTTCTTATTTTATTTTTGGAAAAAAATATTTTTTAAAAAAATATATATATTTTCAAGCTCTGGAAAGAGAAGGGGGAAAATGATCGCTGGATCTAAGTGGAATAGAAGTGGGAGCGGGGCTTGTCATAAAAGAGAGAGCGAGAGAAGAAAAGTCTGCGCGGTAGGGCTGCAATAAAAGAATATGACCGCCATAAAACTTTATAGGGTATAAATTTCTGAAGGTTAAGGAACTAAGCAACTGTAAAGCAAACAAGAGTAGAAAACTTTCAGAAGCTCCTAAATTACTAGAATGTCTTGAGAGAGAGAGGAGGTGAGGGGGGGGTGGAAGAAGTAGACAGACATTTGTGCCTTGTTTACCCAGAAATTGGGGGCACTTTTTTAATAATAATAAAAATAATGTTTTTAGGGAGAGAGAGAAAGAGAGAGAGAGAGAGAGAGAGAGAGAGAGAGAGAAAGAAAGAAAGAAAGAAAGAAAGAAAGAAAGAAAGAAAGAAAGAAAGAAAGAAAGAAAGAAAGAAAGAAAGAAAGAAAGAAAGAAAGAAAAGTCTACCTAATTTATCCCCCTCTTGTGAATTCTGTGAAAATCCAGCGTTCTGGATCGCTTCGCCCTTTGTGTGGCGCTTCTTATCACTTCCAAGCTGCCAGCATCCTGGATCATAAACTCACAACAAACACACACAAACACACACCACCGTATATATATACACACACACACACCCCAAAGTTCTGGCGAGACGTCTGGGTTTAGAAAGCCTTTCTCCCCTATTTTTAATCTATTTACAACCCGAGCTTTCCCCCATCCAGAGCAGAATACTTCAATTGTTTAGTCTCGGGTTTTGAAACAATGGTGGATATTTTTTTTTTCCTTCCTAAAAGCGAGATCCCAGCCTCTGTCTTTTATTGCTCTGAAAACGACCGGCTGGGAAGCTTGAGGTAGGGCTGGGTAGGGTGGAGTTAGTCTTCGCAATCACAAATATACACGGGATCTTATGATTTTAGAAATTATTTATCGTGTGCAACAAGACTTTAAAAGGCACACAAAGGGGGAGAGACAGAAAAAGAAAAAAGAGACCCATAAAAGCGCGCGCGCGCACACACCAAATCTTCATCTCCCACCTTCCCTTATTATTGGCTTGTACGTTTCTAAAAGCGCCTTACTTGGAATGGTCGTTAGATGGCGCTGTTACTCCACTTTTAGAAATCACCGAGCCAGCGGCTTATTGGATTTCTTTCCCTCTCGAGTCCGCAACACCTTGATTTCATTAGGAACAATAAACGGAATTGCTGCTCAAAACCTTTGTGAATAAATCCTCCAGTATAAAATATAGGGTTAATTATGGCGATTTTCAGGTTTCTTCTCGAGAAGGTTCTTATATGTTCAGTCCATTGGAAGAGAGACATCCACAAAGATTTTTAAAAAGCTTGCAGCACGAATGCAGCAGGAAGTTCTCCTGCGCAAGCCCCTTTGCAATGAAGAGGAACTGGTAAACTACGGAACAGCTCCAGCACAGCTCCCATTCATGTCCATTTCACGCCGTATGTGTGCGCTGGGTGACCGGATCCTGCCCTGAAGAGGCTATGTGAGTGTGTGGTCAAGGAAGCAAGCAAACGTTTAAGAGCAGAGAAATATAACCTTAGAGGGTGTTGTTTTGCTCCTCCACTGTTTTAGGGCCGTTAAAAGGTTATGGTGCTTATATTACAGTTCCCAAAACAAAACAAAAAATGTATTTTGCAAGAAAGAAAGCAGATGGATCACAAATTTTGGGAGAGGGCAGGAAATGTCCATTCATTCCACAAGGACCCCATTATACCTCTGTAGTACATTATATGACGAAGACAATTCAGACAATCGCAAGTCTCCCCCAAAACCTTATAGGATTATTCAATCACTTGTTTTCTTAATGCGCTCACCCAGACATTTTGTGAACCCTGACCACACATATTCCTATGTATGTGTGTGTTTGTAAATATATAAATAAGAAGAGGTGTGTGATTAAAATGAACCGAAAACAGAGATGAATTTACCCTTTCACGTAACCCTTTATAAATATTTTCTTGGTCTAAGAGCACAAACACCATAAAATTATTCGCTTAAAAACCCCCAAAATACTTTCATATCTGTTTCGCTGCCCCCACTCCCCAAAAGCCTCAGATGAAAATGCAAGGGGGCATTATTGGATATAAAACACTTCATTTGTTAGACAGAAATAACATGACCAGAAAACGGAATATTAGGAACGCAACCATTTTAATAAAGGCTTTCTAACGAAAGTTTACAGCTTTTGTAGACGGATTTTGAAGAAGAATACAGCAGATTGGTGACATTCGATACACAGTTTTGTTAAAGGGCTCAGAGCCTAATTTTACAACAGTACAAATCCAAAAGGTGGTGGGGAGAACAAGAAAATGAAATGCCACCCCTCCCTTGCAAATCACCCATTCCACCCCAAAGGCGAATTCCAGCAAATCCTCGCTGTATAAATCCTGCAATCCTTTAGCCATAAGTAGTTTTGTGCGAATTAATAGGAAGCCTCTTTTAAAAACAAACAAACAACAACAACTCATGGAGCTGTAAAGTAATGAGAAGTTACAGTTTACGAAGTGATGTATTTTGGGGAAAGCTTTGCTAATAAATCTTCCCTCCGCTGGGTATTTGTAAATTATGTTCCCACTTTCTCTTGTGGTTTTCTCCCCCACCATAATAAAAACATTTTCCTTTCATCAGAGGTCCCTCGTACAGTATGCCGGTGATATAATGCAAGCGACTGCTTCAAGATCCATTGGCGGCGCTTTGTTGGACATCATGCACTAAACTCTACTGCGCTTGGTAAAAGCGTTAACTTCCAAGACAATTTAGCACTCCGCTCGCCAATCCCTCTCTCGTCTTGATACGCGTATGCGTATCTATGTGCACACACACACACACATAGAGAGAGAGAGAGAGAGAGAGAGAGAGAGAGAGAGAGAGAGAGAGAACGCTAATAGACTTTTCACATGTTGGTAGTTATGCATTTACAGGTTACTTAGTCATACACGAGGATGCCACACTTGTCTATCACGAAGGAGGCTAGTTTTTTCTTAAGATGCCAGCAAATCCTACTGTTTGCAAATTTATACAGACACACTCCTCTTCAGGCAATGGTGATGGGAGAAATCACACCGCTCTTTCCGAAATCTTCTTAGAGACACGTTTGAAACTTTTGGGCAGCCATCTCCACTCACTAGGGAATAATCCCCATTGGACACAGTGGTGCTTACTCTTGAGCAAACATGCACAGGACTGTGCTATGGGATCCCGTACGCGCTTACCTGAGAGTAAACCCCATTGCACTCAGTGGTGCTGACTTCTGAGTAGGCTTGCCTAGGAACTCAAACATTAAATCTTTCATAATAGTGGAAAGGGAGGAAGATCCCGCTCTTATTTTGTTCTATTACTTCGTGAATTTATGGGTTGTTATAATCAAACTTTCTTTAAAAACTCATTTGTTATGCTTAGTGGGTAGTAAAAGAGAATATAAAAAAACCTTTAAAAAAGAGAGAACGAGAGATAAAGAAAAGCTTGCATTTAAGGCATCTTAAGCAGTTAACGCTCCAGTTGCGTGGGATTGTAGGTTTGGATCAAATTCCTCTTTTACGAAATAAAGCAAAATAGATTTTACTTTAAAACAAATAAGGCTGGATAAGCTTTAAATGCCCTTTCTTTCTTTCTTTCTTTCTTTCTTTCTTTCTTTCTTTCTTTCTCCCTCAATTTAGATACAGGACCATAGTCGGAGTTACCTTTTTCGAATGGTACAGCTTTAAATATTGTTTTCAACATCAAACCTTTAAAGTTTAAAGGGATTCTATTAGGTTTCGGGAATCTTTATTGGGGGTGTTCTGGGGGGCTGAGATGCGTCTGTTTTCGCCTTTGAGGTGTAAGCAATATAGGGCTGCTGGGATGATGGCGTGGGTAGTGGGCGGGAGGAAGAATTTAGATGGACCCAGGGCAAGAGGAGATAGGTTCGAATACCCCAAGAATTGGGGTATCTCAGCTTAAACGTGTTGTAGAAATGAACTTCATGTGGGGTGGCGGGAGGGGGGAGAAGAGAAAGCTTATGGGGATGCTTCTATTTGGAGAGGCGGTGATGGTTAGGACAGAGGTTTATCAGAGGTGGGGGTCCAAGAGGAAGCTCCGATGTCTTATGATCTGAGGAAACGTCTTCATAATAGTTGCTGACTACGTTAAAGGGTTCCTAGAATTTACCCGCTGTGTGCTTATATCGAGAGAAATTGTCGAGTTAGCATGTTAAAAGCTGAAAGCAACTTTAACAAACGTCAGTATAAAACAGAAATACACTCCCCCCCCCATATTCCACCCCCTTTCCAACCTCACCCCACACACCTCTCAACGCACACCCAGTGTTAAAAGCACCTGGTGTTCTAAGTTTTCTGGGGGTGGGAGGTGGGGTGACGGTGCTGAGAATGGGCTATTATGAATGCCCATAAATGTGGCGTTTTGGAGGTGATAAGAGACGCAACATCGCATCTTCTCCTATGTGGAAGGAAAGGGAGGGAGGGAGGGAGGAGGAGGAGGAGGGAGGAGGGTAGAGGCGGGGGGGGGGAATAGTAGAGAGAGCCGAAAAGTCAATGTTATATATGAAAAACTATAATCATTTTAATTCAGTATTGACACCCCAACATCTTGCGATAATGGAGTTTAGGCGCCAATCGAAGCCTGGGTTTTTATAGCAGTAGGGGAAAGAACTCGTAAAAACCCTTTAACAGCTTTTTATGTAGTGCGATATAACCAGCAAGAACATCTCCGGGTGTGCGCGTTTTTATTTATTTATTTAGTTGTTGTTTTGTTTTTGTTTTTTATTTTATTTTATTGCGCTTTATAGTTTGTTAAACAGTTTACGGCCCCCTCTTTTTCTGGGGGGAGTTTTTTTTTTAAACAAATGGGCCATTTCTTTCTTTTCGTGCTGATAGTTAAACCTTTATCAATAATAAGGAAATTGATCATTAAAATGTTAAATCTGACTACCTCGTTTGTTTTAAAATATGTTGAGGCTACAGGACGCCGTACGATTTGATAACTTGGTATTAAAATACCAATTACATTTATAGGAGGCTTTTAGAAAAAAACGGGTAGCAATTAAATCCGGCCTCTTTTTACAGTTTTCCAAAGCAACCCTGACATTTTCCAAAGGCTAAAACTGCCTCGTTAAAATAAAATAAAAAAAAAAATTAAAAAATGGAAATTAACGATGGGAGCGAAGCCTCTCTTTAATTTTCCAACCCTCCCCAAATATCAATCTTTTGGGTGGGCTTAGGTAGATGATTTGTCGTGAGGCGAGAGATATCTCATTAACGTAGATAGTTTAGCATATTTAATCTCTATATTTACCCCACCCCACCCCCCTCGCTCTCTCGCTCTCTCTTGCGCGCGCCCTCTCTCTCTCTCTCTCTCCCCCTCGCTCTCTCTCTCTCTCTCTCTCTCTCTCTCTTTCCTCCTCTGTCTCACTCTCCTTTCTGCTCGCAGGCTGTTCAGAGTCCGTGTGGAGTACGTGGAAACCAATAGGATGACGGTTCCGTAATAGATGCAAATGATCCAGAAAAGACACTGGGAAATATGAACAAACTCATTTGCTCCGAAGTAAATCACGGAAAACTGTTTATGAACTGGCACCTCTCCTTGGAAATGTAAAGCGAGAACTCTTTTTAAGTGCCGATTTTTTTTTTAGGGGGGGCTGAAGAAGAAGGAGGGGGGAAAGAAGAAAAAGGAGAAGAGCGAGAGAGAAAGACAGAGCGAGAGAGAGAAAGAGAGAAAGGAATAATAATAATAATAATAACAATCACAACAACAGCAACAACAACAACAACAGCAACAACAATAAAAAAGGGGAATCCGATACCATGTACTGTGGCAAAGAGTTTTGATTCAATCCTCGGGATTTTTCCCCCCTTCCTCCTTTCTTTTAATCTATGTATATCTGTATGTATCCCTGGAAACCACAAAGACTCGTGGGTTAGCATCTCATCGCTTCCATCTGATTCCGTGGCTAAATATCCTGTGGCTTTTTGATAGACCCTCACCTTGTTACCTGCCTCTTTACCTATTTAAAACAAGCTATTTATATGACAATGAGCTCCTATTTCGTCAACTCCCTCTTCTCCAAGTACAAAACCGGGGACTCCTTGCGCCCCAACTTCTACGACTGTGGCTTCGCCCAGGAGCTCGGAGGGAGACCGACGGTGGTGTACGGGCCGAGCACCGGGGGCACCTTCCAGCACCCCACCCAGATCCAGGAGTTCTACCACGGAGCATCGTCTCTCTCCAGCTCCCCTTACCAACAGAATCCCTGCGCCGTAGCGTGCCACGGGGACCCCAGCAACTTCTACGGCTATGACCCGTTGCAGAGACAAAGCATCTTCAGCGCCCAGGAGTCCGACCTGGTGCAGTATCCCGACTGCAAGCTCGCCTCCGCCGGCCTGGGAGAAGAGGCGGACAACTCGGAGCAGAGCCCGTCTCCCACGCAGCTCTTCCCGTGGATGAGACCGCAAGGTGAGGAGGCATCCTAGAAAGGGCCCGCCGCCGCCGCCCAGCCACGGCCGAGGCATTTTCTGAACCCATAAAACTAGTTAGCCCTCCTTTTTTGCCCACCTCTTCTTCCACGATCTTCCTCCCTCTCCAACTCCCCTCCCCTCGCCCCCAGCCCTCGGTTACTTTTTACTGTTTTATGAGCGTAAACTTTTGCACCTCTCAATTGCTTTATCGCTTAATTACCCTGAAAGGGGAGCCCTTTTCTCCTGAATGGGGAGAACTGGACTTCTCTCCCCCCCCCTCTTTATTTCAGTGTGTGAGAAGCCTTCCCTAAAGTTTATGGTACTTTTACAACCTCCGAGACACCCTTTTTGTGTCTCTCCTTCACCTCCTCCCTCCTTCCTTTCCTCCCTCCCTCCCGGGCCCTTAGTTGTTATCTTTTAACCCTCTGGAGAGCTGGTGGGGAGTAGGAGACGGCGGTGGCATTTCCACACACACACACACACACACACACACACAACCCCCTCTGTATAAAGGAACTGGCAAAAGAGGGTTCTTGCAAGTAAACTAAGATGCTGCTCGGGGGCGCGCGGGTGGGTGGGGGTGTTCGCCAGAAAATGACCCGGTTAGGGGGAGAGAGGGGGGAGTGTTGGGAGCAATATTTCCTTTCAAGAAAGCAGGCTAGTATTGCAGGGGGGGGCCCGGCTAGAGCGCATTTGTGGTCTTCGATGTCTCCCTCCACCCTTCCCCGGATAATCACCCTCCCCCTTGCAACGTTAGAGAAGGGCAGTTCCTCCCTGCCTTTGTGTGTGTGAGTGTGTGTATGCATCCCTCCTCTCTCCTGCGCTCTCTGCCCCCAAAGCAGTTTTATGTGTCTTCTCTCAACCTCCCTTTTTCCTCTCCCTCTCTCCTTCTCTCTCTGTGTCTCTCTCCCCCTCCCAACTCCCTCTCGCAACACCCCAGCAGCCGCCGGACGGAGGAGAGGCAGGCAGACGTACAGCCGCTACCAGACCCTGGAGCTGGAGAAGGAATTCCTTTTTAATCCTTACCTGACCCGCAAGCGGAGGATCGAGGTGTCGCACGCTCTGGGACTAACCGAGAGGCAGGTGAAGATCTGGTTTCAGAACAGGAGGATGAAGTGGAAAAAGGAGAACAACAAGGATAAGTTCCCCAGCAGCAAATGCGAACAGGAGGAGCTGGAGAAACAGAAAATGGAACGGGCGCAGGACGCGGAGGAGGCCGGAGAAGCACAGACGGGGGACAAGAAGTAGGAGCTGGAAGAGTGGACAGGCAAGCCCCAGGAAAAAAGGAGAAAGAAATAAAGAAAAAGCCCCAACCTTTCGTCCTTCCATTAATGCCAGTTAATGTGAGAGGTGGTCGGGGTGGGCTGGGGTGGGCTGGGGTGGGGGGAATCTCAACACTGCTTAGGGGAGGAGGGGGGGGAAACTCCCCTTTTATTGCTGTAAAACAATATAGCTGTGAGCGTCCTCTTCTCCTGGTTGTCCTTTGATACCCACAATGAACTATATCTATATTTAAAAAAAGAAAAAAGAAAAAGAAGACAGATTCTTGGAGTCTTTTTAGCCTTGTTGCTCTTTTTTGCGTTTTCTTGCCAGTTAAGAATTAGTAATAGTGTAATGCAATAGCTTCTGTTAACCATGACTGTGAAAAGGATTTCTTTCCCTTCACCCCAGTCTCTCTCTCTCTCCCTCCCTCTCTCTCTCTGCCCGCCTCCCCATCCTTCCTTCGCTCCCTCATTAGGAGACACACACTTCTCAGTGCTGTGGAAACGATGTACAAATGATATACTGCACTTTGGGAAGACTTACTTTCTTCTCTGCCTTTCTGTTTTGTTTTTTTTAAACTTTCCCCTCTCTTTCGCTCCGTCCTGCCCACTCATATTATATATGTATAAATATAAATATATAGAGAAATTATGTGAAAATGATACATAGTGCACTTTTAAATCAACATCTCTCATCTCTTCTCCCTCCCTCCCTCCTCCCTCCCTCCTCCCTCCCTCTCTCTCTCTCTCTCCTCTCTTGTTGTGGTTAAACTCTTCAGGAGGTAGCTCTGAAAACACACACCCGACAACATGAAACTGCCTATTTATGCTGTAGTCGTCTCTTTTTTTCCTGTGGTTCATTTCCTCCCTTCCTATTTTGGGGTCCCGTTTTTGGCTTTGTTTCTGCGTTTGTCTTTTTAAGTGTATCTTTAAAAAAAGGAGAAAAAAGTAAATAAAAATTAAATAGAGAGGTCCCCCCTCCCCTTTTCCTTTTAGTTAGCATGCACACAGTGGAAGAAGTTGTAAAAAAAAAAAGTATTTCCCCTCTCCCTGGGTTTTTTTGGGTTTCTTTCTTCCCCCTTAGGTTTACTGTGAAAAAAAAGAGAATGTATACTGTATCCGTGAATTACTTTATGGGGAGGGCGGGGAAACTAATGCTATATTTTGTTGTTCTCTCTTCACTTTGTTCTATTGTCGAAGCTGGAAGCGGCGGAAGAAAGGAGTTACAATAAAGTTTACAAGCCACAATTTCCCCCATGACATTGTTCTTTTCTTCACCCTGCCTTAAAATTTCCTCTGGGACGACTTGGAGAGAAAGTAAAAAAAAAAAAAACCCAGTAAAACCCCCCAAAACCGACCCAGCCATTCCTACTGTCACCCAAGAAAGCCTTTGGAGAGACACCGAAAGAACTCGTGGCTTCTGAAGAACATTGCACCTGAAGCGGAGCAAGGGGAAAAGCGAAGGGGGAGACTTGGTTGTCCTTTTGAAAAGTACTGCAAGCATGTATTTCATGCCCTGTGATGATGGGGAGGTTTGATGGAGGCTCTCTGTGCCAGGAAACTTCTAAGTGTGTGTTTGTGTTTGTTTGTGTGTGTGTGTGTGATTGTATTCTGTCACCGCTGGATTCCAACTCCCTTGTTCCTATGGTGGCGATTCTCCCCCTCTCTAGGTCTCTCGGAGTCTGTGGCACGTTGTCAGTTTGGCTGCCCTCGGCCCCCTCCCATGATGAGCGTAAGCATGATGTATACAACCTTCCTATTCGACCCCCCCCCTCTTTTTTGCAACTTAACCTTGAAAAGAAGGACCTCTGCCAATCTCTTAACTGCAAGGCCATCTTTATTCTTATTTGTCATAGAAGGCTTTGATAAGTTTCACTGGAAAGTGTGCCTTTCCATTTCTCCCTCCCCCTCCCCCTCTCCCTCTCCCTCCCCCTTTCTTTTGGAAGCCTTCCTTGCTTCCCCAGCAGAAAGCAGAGTAACCAGCTGGTCACATTTTCCTTCTCACTGTAATTGAGTCCAGCAGAAGAGCTGACACGCTTAAATAGAGATCTGTTGTAATCTTTCCTCCTCCCTCCCCTTCTTCCCCCCCCTCCTCCTCTTCCTCCGCCACCAGAAAAAGCAAAGCCAGCTCCGAGACCCAACGCCTGTGGCAGTGGAATAAATTACATGCATAACTGAACGGCGTTTAGAAGGGGAAATAGGCAAGCTTGGGGGGGGGCGGTCAAAAGAGAAATATTAAGTATCACTGCGGTGGGGGGCCGATTTGTTGGCGTCAGTCAGATGGTGAGTCCTTTTGTCTGTGTGTGTGTGTGTGTGTGTGTGTGTGTGTGTGTGTGTGTGAGAGAGAGAGAGAGAGAGAGAGAGAGAGAGAGAGAGAGTCAATGGAACTGTATAGTATATCTAGAGAAACCCGCCCCGAGGTCGTGGGATAGGGAGGGCTATATACCTAGTCTGCCTTTTTATCGTGTATGTGCGCGCGTGCGTGCGCGCGTGAGAGACAAACAGAGAGAGAGTGTGTGTCTGTATGAGAGAGAGTGAGTGAAAGTATGTGTGGGAGAGTGTGTTTGTGTGGGGGGGAGAGAGGGGCAGGGAAGGACTGGGGAAGGGGAGGAGGAAAGTAGTCTACTCGTGATCAAAAAGGACGGTCTCCTACTTTTACCTGCTTCTTTATAGAAGGAAGAAAGAAAGAAGGTATACTATCTCGCAAGAGGGGTCTCCTATGCTAGCCTCATTGGAATGAAGGCAACCCACGCAGACTCCCATTCATTGCGTTGAAGCTTGCCCGGGAGAACTTCCCGCTAGCTGTTTTTACCGACAGAATGTGTCCTCCCCACCCCCTCCCTCCTTTTTCCACTGTATTCTTCTGCCTCCTTTTCCTCTTCCCATCTCTTCCCCCCTCCCCCGCCCACCTTGCAGGTCTCTTCATATATTCCTCTTTTCTGTTCTCTCTTGCCCTACCGCCCCCCTCCCCGTCCACAACCACTGCGCCCGCTTTTCCTGCTAGTCTTACTTGAGCAACTGATATAACCGGTGGCTTATTGACTCGTGTGCACATTTCGTCTCCTTCCCGCTTCTATCTTGGGAGGTTTTGTATCCTATCATCAATAATGCATCGTATTTTATAAATCCCAACCAGTGCTCCATACTGTGTTTTCTCTCTCTTCCTTTTCCATATTACAAGGGTGGGGGGGACACAGCTTGGGAGGTGAAGGATGGGGGGGGGAGGGAGCGTTGGAGGGGAGGGAGGAAGCTAGGCGCGGATTGGCTCTGTCCGAATCACGTGGACCCGAGTCACATGGCCAAGGGAGGAAAAAGGGGGTCCTTTTTGGTGTAAATCTGGAGTCTAATTCCGTAATATATCACGGTACCTCGTAAAACCGACACTAAAACGTCCCGGCCTACAAATCACCCGGCCAGATTATGAGTTCATTGTATTATGCGAATGCTTTATTTTCTAAATATCAGGCCGCAAATTCGGTTTTCCCCTCCGGAGTGTTTCCTGAGCAAACTTCTTGCGCATTCGCTTCCAATGCCCAGCGCAACGGGTATGGCTCGAGTTCCACGGCCTCTTTCGCTGCTTCCATGCCTGGTCTGTACCCCAATGGGGGAGGCATGCACCCCCAAGCCCCCGGCATGTATTCCAGCAGCTACGGGCTGGAAGCCGCCTCTTTCAACATGCACTGTTCCCCTTTCGAGCAAAACCTCTCCATGATGTGTTCGGGAGACGCGTCCAAGTCCAACTGCAACAAAAGCGACCAGAGAGACGCGGACTTGCGGCACGAAAACAACTTGCGGATATATCCTTGGATGAGAAGCACAGGTGAGAGTCCTCTGAGGTGGGTGGGTGGGGAGGGGGCGAGGAAACCTGGGGGGAAAAGATGCTATAAATGATTTTGGTGGGAGGGGAAGTTGTGTTTGGGGATGTGCGGACGGGGGGGGGGAGGGAAGAGGATGGTGCCAAGCTCTCCTTTTATGACGTTTGCCTCCAAAGGAATGAATCTCTCTCTTCTCCTCTCTCTTTCTCTCTGAGACCCCCCTCAAGGAAGCAACCCTTTCATACATACATACATACATACACAAACAAACAAATAAGCAGCTTAAATATTTATTAGCTCGGCTGCTCCTGCTGCGGGCTTCCTCTACGCGAAGGAAGGTAGTGTGTTGGGATTACAGAGCTGTACGATAATAATAAAAAAGTGGGGGGAGAGAAAAGGAAACCCACCCTTCAAGTCTCCCCCCCTCCCCGCGCCATATATGCATATGTTTATTTATTCCTCAGCGGTTCCAAAGAAAGGAAACTTGGGAATAAGTTTCCATGGAATTCGGCTCAGGGCGTTGTGGTGGGTGTCGTTTGGTTTTGCTGGGGGTGGGGGGGCTGTATACAACGTTAGCCCTTACTTTCAGTAGACCCATTGGAATGAGCGGGCCTGTCTGTGTCCGTCACGTCCATTCATTTCAGTGGGTCTCTCCTGAATAGGACGGACGTTGGACACGACCCCAGGAAGAAGAAGAAGGAGAAAGACGCATGGAGGGAGGCAGGAATCGAGTAGGGGCCGGGCAAGACAGAGAAGTGTGCGGTTGTTGTCCTCGTTCCGCGATATTAAGAGTTTCGCTTAATTTGCTCAAGCGCCGCTGCTAAGTCGACATTCCTTCGGAACTGGAGTTGCCAGCAAACATGTCGCCCGTCTCTTCCCCTCGCTCTTCATCAGAACCTGCGGGGGCCCCCGGGGAATTAAATGACTTCTTCTGGAAGAGGAAATCGGAAGGGAATTGAGTGATCAAAGGAGAAAGCGGAGGGGCGGGGGCGTACAGTATATTTGCCCTACTCAAATTTGCTTGTGGAACTTAGGAGCAGAAGCGTGGATAAAAGGCTGCAGTCCTATATACCCAACTGACTTGGTAGTAAGTTTTACTGAACTCACGGAGACTTACTTCTGGGTAGGGATGTACTGGGCTGCACTGTAAGTGGCTGGTTTACATTTGTGACTCTGGTGGGGCGCCAAAGGTTTCTGTAGCAGGAGGACAAATACCTCGGGCTTGTTACATCTAGTCCCCCCCCTCCCACCAACCCCAATTGTGTGTGAATCATTGACAAGAACCAACCCTGTAATCAATCTGTCTGTCTTTCTCTCTGTCTGCTCTTGGCATTATTCTTAAAGCCAACGTGGGACATTTGTTTTCCCTCTAAATTTGCCAAGGCACCTTACGAAACAGAGAGGGGAGGGGGTGAACCCACCGCAAAATGGTGTTTGATGCACAAACCTGCTTACTCATATAAGATGCCCATAAGCCTATTGAATGATGCCAATGCCCATCTTATTACGAGAGCGACAGGGGGGCCAGGCCAGATAAACATCACCTTGTCTGCTAAGGCTTAGGTGATGCCTACCTCCACAACCAGCTCTAATTGACACCAAATCCTGCAACGGCACCAGCAGAAACGAACATTTTAATAGGACCAGCCACAATCAGCTTTGCTGGATGAAGGTTTTCGAGTTGCACAGAACGCTTCTTCAGGCTTGATGTTCCAGGGGAAATTAATCAGAAATGGAGAAATGCAGTGCTAAGTCTCACTTAAGCCTGTAGACTCTTGGGTCTTAAGTTACCTGGGAAAAGCAGGATGGGGGTAAAACATTGGAAGATGGGGCTATTGAGCTCCCCACCCCCACCCCACCTGATGTGAAAGGGATTGCAGGTGTAGGAAAGACTTCTGCTGGCCTTCTAGCAACTGAGCAAATTGTAATGTTTTCATTTTGTTACCAGCGTTTGTATTAACAGGATGCCCGTGCCCACTGGCGTTCTTGCTAGCCAGTTCCCTGTTTGCTCTTTCTCCAAGGCTGACCACAAGCGCTTATAGGTAGCTGGGAAATGTGGGGAGATACCTCTGGAAAACCTTCGCAACACTTCCCCGTCCTCCGGACACGCTGAGAGCAAAGGTGTTGTGGTACGACTAATAGTATAGAAAAAAAGGGCAATGTGAGGGAGGGCGCAGGGCAATGAAGAGTATTTTGCCAGTGGCCAGTTGCTAAATCCTTTATTATTATTTAATTGCATGGCAACACACACAAATAGGTAGAAGATGAACAGGTAGAAATATATCTGCTGCAAAATGTAGGGCAGTTAGGTTAGGAGCCCTGGGTAGTGGAAATTACTGAAGGAACTCTACCAACCCTTCCTCTCGCCCACCCCGTCCACATCCCCTGCGATTTGCCAGGCAAGTCCTCTGATAGTGTGATAAAGGAGTTATCTTTAAAGACACATCGTCTGCGACGCAGCTTTTTAGTACTCTTAGGAGGGCGAGAGCAAACATTCCAGGCCGGGACTATATGCAGATTGCAGCAAAGCAGACGTGGAGCGGGGGGGGGGGGAGAGGAAGAGTGGGAAGGAAAGAGGCACATCAAAGCAAAGTTCTCAAAGACCTAGCCTAATAGGTTGGTTTCTTCTCCCTTATTACCTGATCCATAAACTGTGGTTTACAGATGATATATCAAAGCGCATATTTTGAGTGTGTGCGCGCGCGGGTCTGGAGTGGAGTGGTGGGAGACACGGTTTAGAATAACCCTCTCCTTTCTCCCCACTTCATTTGAAACACAGTGGTGAAGGGTTGGGGGGGGCAGGAAGGAGGGGGCAGAGTGTCGTGTGGGTTGGTTAGGTGCTGAAAAGGACTCCGAAGCTCTGATTGCCGTCTGTAGAAGACGACGCGGTATTGTTGCTAAGGGTGGCTTCCTTGCCAGTTCCCAGAACTTACATCTGCCTGAGATCCAGCTAGAGAAGGTTCTTCCCCCGCCCGCCTCCCTCTCTTCTCCACCCCCACCCCCAACCTTCCGTCTTTCTTGTCTGCTGTTGGGTTGGATCTGGGCGATTCCGTTGGCGAAAAGAGAATGTGTCTTGGTTGCCCTATTCAAGAGAAGTTTATGGTGCTCCCTTCAACAGATTTTACAACCCACATTCCACAGACATCTTATCCCCCCTCGCCTTTTCAGCCAGGCGGACTTTTCTACGACTCTTTTCTTGAACAGAAGACTATCGCCGCCGCCCCGCCGCCCCCTCCCCCCCTCTTTTTTTGTAAAACAGCAAACACTTCTCAAACCTCCAGAAAGTTTCAGATGAATGATGTAGCCTCCTTTGGCTGGACAGAAAAATCTATCTGCTCAAAAGCAGGAGTATCGATTTGGTTACGGGATCGTACCCACAAGCGGACTCTAAGAAATGACAGGAAAATTGATTCCTGGTTTGAATCCAGATTCTTTGGAGGCCCGTGTAAAATAGTTGTGGTCGGTGACATGCACGCCTCTTCCTTTGAGGAGTTCCCATGTCCACATACTTTGTCCAGCTTCCGAATTCCCTAATGGAGGGGAGACCAATTTTTCTAGACACTCGGAGAGAAATAAAACACAAGTTGAATTAGGAAGGAAGTAACATTACCCGCGCATTAGCGTTGCTGGCTTCCAGAAGCTTACCAGATGTGGAGATGTTTCCAAGGAATTTAAACCCATTCCAATATTTGCTGCATGATTAAGAATTAATCTCACACTTTTGGAGAAGGGAAGTAACCTTTTGATAATAATACTTTCCCCACACGCATAAAACTCAAGTATGGGGGGTGGGTTTGAGGTGTGTGTGTGAGATATTTAAAAACATCGGGTTTTGCTTGGGCGAAATGTGAAGCAGTAACAAACGTCCTAAATCCATTATGCTTGAAGTCCTAGGCATCATTTACCCGATGAGAGGTCCCATTACACTCAATGAGACTTACTTCCGAGTAAACAGGGGACAAGCTCAGTCTTCGCAGCTGATATATCTTGAGAATGTAGAACTGCAAATCTAAAAGGCTACAATAAAGCCTTTGGGTGGAGGCATTCTGGTAATATCCATAATACATAATGTTACTCTTCCTTTTATTTCGAGAAGAATCGCTTGCTAGTCCGCACAGGCAAAAATAACTTATTCTTGAGGTGACATCCTGTGCGCAATCCTGCATGTCTACTCAAAGTTAAACCTCATTGAGTTCAGTGCGACTTACTCTCAGGTAAGCCTGTATAGGAGATCGCAGCCTACAGACTAAGGTTGCAAGCCTAACCTTGTCCAGTTGAATTTAAAGGGGCTTGCTTCAAGGTGATTGGAGATAGGAACGAATTTAACGCGGACAATCTTTTGTGGGTTATGATACAGTACATTCCTTCCTGAGTTAAACTCTAAATCCAACCTTTATTTTAAAACAAACAAACAAACAAACAAACGCTTCTTGTTATAACAAGGCAGACTTAATTTAATTCGAGTTGACTTGACCAGTACAAGTGGGCAGTGAATCCGGTAGGGATAATACACATTAAGAAGAGAGAATCACAAAAGAAGCAGCGAGCGAAAGGGAACTGACGAGATTCTCATTTATTGTTTCACAGGGACTGACCGGAAGAGGGGACGCCAGACCTACACCAGGTATCAGACGCTGGAGCTGGAGAAGGAATTCCACTACAACCGTTACTTGACCAGAAGGCGACGCATCGAGATAGCCCACGCTTTATGTCTTACAGAAAGACAGATCAAAATCTGGTTCCAGAACAGGCGCATGAAGTGGAAAAAGGAAAACAAACCCGCAGGCCCCGGATCAAACGTCCCAGAAAAACCAGATGCTGAAGAAGATGAAGAAGAGTGAAGGGGGAAGAAGGCGGGGGAGAGAGTGAGAGTGAAAGAGAGAAAGAAAAAGAAAAAGAGAGAGCGAGTGAGTGAGAGAGAGAGAGAGAGATGTTGGTGAGAAGAAGCTTCAGCAAAAACTGAACTGTACTGTCCAGAAAAAATAAAAGGAAGAAACGGAATTAAAAAAAAGTGAACCAATAAAGACTGTACATTAAACAAGAAACGAAAACATCTAAGCAAAACTGAAAACTAAACAAAAAAAAAAAAGAATGGTTTATTCTGTTTCTCGACACTTGGAAAACTACCTATATTAACATTTCTCTGCTTTGTTTTTTGTACAACAAAAATGAATAATAAATCTACCTATTAAATGTCTCTTTAGAAGCAAATATAGATAATGTTTTGTTCCCCTGTGTGGGTATTCATATAGTCCCAAGTATTTGTAAATCTTCCTGTTTAAAGAAAAGGGAGGGTCTTTTTCCCCCTTCCCTAATGTAACTTTTTTTTTTATTAAGAAAATGGTATATGAAGTGAAAATGTGGACGTGGTTAGCACTTTTTCTTAGAAAAACGTATGAAGGGAACACAACGCTTAACATTAAGACGACTGTTGTACATAATTCTAAGAGATTTCCCCCTTTCTATTCTCCCCTCTCCTCTTCGTAGATTTGTGCCTCTACGTCTGGTTACCGGTGCTGTACTTTTATTTTTCCTTATATTTTCCTTTTGCTTGTTTATTTTTTATTTTTATTTTTTGGTTGGTGTATATTTTTACATGTTGGACAATGGACCACTTCCTTATTGCCGTTACTAGAGGATCTGAAAATTAATATTGTGCTGAGTAAAACTGATGTATATGATAGGTAGCAAATAATTTAATAGTTGGCCAAGCCTTTTTATTCGTATTATGTGATTACTATGCGTAGAGAGAGGGAAAAGAATCATTAAAAAAGAAAATAACCTTACTGAATAGACTGAAGTCGTGTCCATTAATGGGTTTTTCTTCATTTTGGGGGAGCTGGGTGGATGGGGTCAGTTGCTCCCTGTGAGCAGAATCCATGGGAGGGGGGCGGTGGTTCTTGTAGAAGTCCTTTGTCATGCGCAGCCCCTTCCTTGTTTCACTTGCGCAGGAGACCTTCCTACTGGATTGTGGCCTGAGTGAGCGAATCTTAAAACTATATTCATGCCGTCTTTCTTATTTCCTTCAAGGTGCGCGGTATGTGTGTATATATTCAGATATGTGTGTGCTTGCATGCATATGTGTGTATATATATATACACGCACGCACATATGCGCACACATATCTTAATTCTACCGTAATAACATACAACTCTGTGTTGGCCATACAACGTTATCCACTGTTCTAGGAGAAAGAACCGTGACTAAGAATGTAAGACGAGTTGCGTCTATTTGATGATTACATCGGTGGACCATCCTTCCCGCTTTGATCTTTCTAGTCTCCACATAAGCAGGAAAAGAAGAAATAACAGCATCAACAACAACATAAGACTCCCTCGATTTGAAAAAGCGAAGCCACCGTCTTAGTAGCATTGGGTGTGCTTCCTTGTTTTGCGTTTTTATCGCCTTATTCGGCCTTTTTTTATTATGGGAAAACGTCGCTTCCATCATTAGAGTCAAGTAACGCTCAACATCAAAACAAATATAAAATTAAATGGAAGCAATTAAACGCAGGAAAATAAACAAGGCAAAAACCATATTAACCAATTTCGGGCCTTCTGTTTTACACGTTACACTTTCACAGAATCTAGCAGTTGGGATTTTTCAGTGCTCAGGGATGTGTTGTGCATGGGTGTATTCACCCTTTTTAAAAAAATTATACCCCGCCTTTCAACCTAGACGGCTAACAATACAGCCAACAATGAGAAATATATATAATAATATATAGATAGGTTAATAATATATAAAGAGACACCTGCCCGTTGCGACAAAGAATTTAAAATAAAATGGACAAAAAATACATAGAATTTTTTGAATTGTTTTCTTTCCTTCGTTCTTTCTTCCTTTCCTCACACAATAAAATTGAACTGCAAACCATTTACAAACGTACGCACACGTTTGTGTGTTTTAGTTTTATTTTGATAAAAAAAAAATCCTTCCACAGGAGTGTATTTTCCCCTCAGAAATAAAAATATTTTTCATATAAACAGGAAGGTTTCTGCTATGCTAGCCGTATTTTTTCAGAACGATATTCCAGGGAAAATACTTCCCAATGTCGCTCGAAACGGCGTTCTGAGAGTTTGAAGAAGCAGAAATATAATTATATCATCTCTCTCTCTGCCTATATCTAGCTACCTATCCATAGAACAAATGCACACAGAGAGATAAACATACACACAAATAAATAAATAAATAAATAAATAATATATGTGTTTATAGAGGTATATGCGTGCAGTATTTACTATATGGACAAACACAATACACGCGTAGATAGAATTAGCATAGGTTTACGCCATGGCTGGGTGGTTTATATAGGGATATATGCACAATCACACGAACGTATGTGTTTGTGCGTGTGTGTGTGTGTGTTTGGGTGTCTCCTTTAAAACAGGTCATATTTGCAGCACCCCCCGTCCTTAAAATAAAAAAGGTCGGTATCCCCACAAAAGCGGAAATGTATATTTGCTTCTCCAGCAATGCAGATTACTGCAAAAGACACCTTTTGCGGCGGCAGAAGCGTGTTCTAGAACAGCCGAACCGCCCACCTCGCCAGATTTTGCTGCATTGGACCAGTACTATTGTTTTCGTGGCATGTACCACTGCGGTAGTGGACGTTTCCGAGCGCACTAGTGCGCCTGTGCATATACGCCTGCCTGTTTTTTCCTCGCTTCCTTTTCTATAGATGCGCGTAAGCATGCATACTTCCGCACACACCTATACAGAAACGCCCTACACGTATATCTATATACATATATGCATATACATATATATATATATATGCATGCATACACACATAGATACAAGCTGGTATATGTACGTGTCCATACATCTCTCTCTCTCGGATACTACCTGGGACCTTCAATTATTTTAAACTTCGACTGGGGGTGTGGAGGGGAAGAAAATCAACATTTTAATTTCTTGGGCAATTCCCGCAAGGGAAATCGAACAGCGCTAAGAGGAAAGCAACAATATAAACAACAACCAGATTGAACTATAGAGCGACATATTTCGACCTCCCCCACTCCACACAATAAACCACACATTAAAAATAAACCGGAGGTGCACCACCCCCTTCGTCATTAAAGACTACAGGTAAATAACACAATTGCAGAAACCTGAAGCTCAAGGATGTTGCCTGAGGTCTGCAATGCACTTGCAATTCTTTAGTCTTACAAAAGTACGTTCCTTTGACCTTTCGTATATAAAGGCTTGTGCAAGACCCCCTGCCGGGAATGTGGAGGGGGGGCGCAGAATCTTTGCATATTCTTCTCTTTGGGTTTTTTTTAAAAAAAGAAAAGATGGCGGCTGAGAAAAAGACTGCTGTTAAAGCAGTCATGAAGAAATGCAATAAATTCCTTGTTGTTTTATGAAAATTTACAACTTTGTGATAGAACTTTATGAGTGGCTGGGTTCTGCGATTGGCCAGAGCTGGTCATGTGGACTGCTAACCGTGAACATGAACTTTTTATGATTTCCCATGTGGTTATTCTACCATTCTTTTGGCCGCTGTACCTTGGGTCGGATCACTGTCCTCTGTAGGACTCTCGCCTCTTTTTACATTTTTTTTTACTTTCATGTATAAGCTCGATAGGGCTAAAAATAGAGGAGAAGGGGAAGCGCACGCACACACATTACACACGCACGCACACACACACATCTAGGAATGAGTTCAGATTGCTAATATTATCGATCCTCCCTCTTCCTTTCCTAATCCTCTGTGTTAAATTTCCGTAGTGATTTTTTTATAAATTTTTTGGGTGTTGTTGTTCTATGCCTAGTGATGGAGAGGGAGAGGGAGAATCTGTACCGGATGGAGGCTTGTGCCATTTTTCAAAGAGGGAAGTTACTCCATTTTCTGTGCAAAAGGACTCGGCAAAGGAAAAGCTCTCCGAAGTCGCAATGGACGGCTATCAGGTTGGGACAATATTTGTCAGCTTACACATTAAAAGCAAACGCAATCCTGTCCCCCTCCCTCCTCCTCTCCACCTCTTCTTCCTCCTCCTCCTCCCTTAATCCACAGAACGACGGGCGGCAAAAGGTAAGTGAATGTATTTATATTTTATTCGAGTTTATCTTATTATTATTTTTTATTCTTTCCTTTTAAAAAAGAAAAAGGTTGCACATACGGTTTTGCCTTTCCCTTTCTATCTTAAATAAGGCTATGGGGATGCAGGAAAAGAAATAATGCATAGTAGGGAAATAGATATTAATAAATGTACATTTTGTAAGGTATAGAGGGAGGGAGGGAGGGAGGGAGGGAGGGAGGGAGGGAAGGAAGGAAGGAAGGAAGGAAGGAAGGAAGGAAGGAAGGAAGGAAGGAAGGAAGGAAGGAAGGAAGGAAGGAAGGAGAGGGGGAGGGAGTGCAGTTGCTGCTAAATAAGATTTGAAATATTTATGTCACCTGGACTGGAGGTCTAAGGAGAATAGCTGAAGGGAGCTGCATAGTCAAGACTTAAAAATAGAAAAATAACAACCCACCCACCCTTAATTATTACCCTACTCCTTTAAATCTATTCCTCTCCCCACGAAGAACGATCTAACCAGACTTGCTTGTCATCGAGTACATCCACTCAATTTAGGAAGTTTTGCACAGAGGCCAGTTCGACGAGGTGCTTCCCTCCAGGGTGTACGGAGACGACATAGGCGATTTCTCTTCGAAGGAGCTGTTCTGTACAATGGAAGCGGGTGGGTGGGTGGGAGAGCGGGGAGGGGGCAGAGGAAAGACAAAGATAATAAAAAAAATTAATAACGAAAAATAGTAATACTAATACGCAGTGCCTTTATTTTACAATAAAGAGGGGTTAGATTCGAAAACCCATAAAATGAAAGATTACGAGGAGAGCAGACTGCCATACACTGTTATATGGTCTTTCTAAAAAATAATAATAATCGGTATATGTGAGTATTAAAAATAATAGTTTACATGTGTTTAATATATATTGTGTGTGTGTTCCTTCGGCGTTTTAAACACTGGTTTTTCCTGTGTTTAGGTAATTGAGAATGTGTTGTATAAAAGGAGAGAATCGTATACACTGCAATTGCTACACCTGTTTTGGAAATTGGGGTGGGGGCTGAGAGACAGGATATTTTGAAATATTTCATACCCTTTTTACTGTGGTTACCAGTACTGTGTTCATGTTTGTGCTTAAAAGAAAGAAAGAAACAAAGAAACCTGGTTATTATTATTATTTGAAAATACGAGTGTTGCATGCACAACCGGTCGGTCTCCTGGTAAATTTCGTATTGTGCAGTTAGGTAACGCTTGTGAATTATTATTTTTTAAAAAACTGTGCACATTTTCTAGCATGTTAACCTTTTTTTTGTTTGTTTGTTTCTGAGTATAATTTCGTTGGAAGCATATCGCAGCTAGGGTGAAAATCATAGAGAAAGTTGAAAAGTTGTGGATAAAATTCGTTCTGCGTTTTTCATATGTAACTATGCCCAGTCGTCATTTTGCATGACCTTTCTCCTTTCCTGCGCCCCTCCTTTCTACCCATTTTAAATTTTTGAGGCTCGATTTTTTTTTTTTTTACGCAGTAGGTCTTATTGGTCTTATTAGATGAGCTGCCCTTTGTAACTCAACCTCTGCTTCCCTACCTTTAGAGCTCCTGCTCATCTCTCTCAAGGGGGGGGGGGCTTGTTAAGGGGAGCTTCCCGGCGGATTGTGCCCATTTATATAAAGCCACTAATTAATGAATTCCTATCGGTTAAACACTACCAAGTTGTTTATCTCCCTCCCCCTTCCTATAACCCCCCCCCAAAAAAAATCAAAGCAGCTATTTCTCTTTATTTTGTCTTAGGAGTTGGCTTTGCAGCGTCTCAGCTTGCTCATTCTATGCTGTTTGCTGCCATCTACCGTCCAACAGAGGAACGATTCGTTTTTTGTTTCCATGTTTTACAATGATTAATTTCCCATGAAAACTAGTTTAAGTAGACCAAGATTTTCATTTTCTACAGTTAATATGTTTTTGTCATGTAATGGATTGGACATGCCTTACACATTCTGGAAACGGAGCTGGAGAAAATTCCCATCCATCTCTCCGGGTATATAGCTCGCTCATCATAGTAGACTAGGCTTCTTTTAGTGTTTTAAGTCGTGTGAAATACTTTCACAGCTTTCGGATTTTAGCATTAACATTGCGAGATGGGGGGGCTTGTGTGTCTCTGTGTGCAGAAAACCCACTGAACCTTCTTTAACACGAGGAGCTAGTTCTTGAGTTTTGGTAAGTTGATAAAATCGGGTACTTTTCTCGGCGTCTTAAAATAAGTGATTGTTCCTATCAAAGTTGCTTCTGATTATTTCTCTGCTTGAAGTTATTTATGTTTGTCTTTACTTCTGCTCGCATGATCAAATATCGAGTGGTGAACTGAAGCTGGTGTATATATATATACGTATATTTGTATATTTGTAAACTGAAAATGAAGGATATTCGCATGTTACAGTGCGTTTAGAAAGAAGAATTATTCTCTTCACACTTAACACTATCAGAAACTGGGGGGTCGTAGTCTAGAACTACCTTTGCTTCTATTAACACAGAACGCAATCCTCCCGGAGGATCTGCTACGGGAAACGTCGTTGGCATAAATTGGGCTTCTGCGCCAGAGAACTTTCTGGAAGATTGTGCCCATATTCCTTTAATCCTGACGCCCCCACCCCAAATACAGCCAGCTGACCTCCACGTTCCTATCTGGCTTTGTTGTTTAAAAATCTGTTTAAATGCTATTTCTCATTATTCCTTTACTACCTTTACTTTTGGAGGGAAAGCAAATCAAGCAATATGGCGGCCGTTTTGTGTGCGGTCGGTTGTGGGTTTGTTTGTTTGCTTTTTTAAAATAACACATTAAAAACTTTACCCCAAAGACTCATTTCCCATTTTTGTTAATTATTAGCTCAACTCTTTTGATAAAACAATGACGGGTGCCCCCTCCCTCTTTTTAGTCCTATGTGATCCCATTAACAAAATTATTATACACTGCAGGGGAAGTTAGGTAAATTAAACGTAAATGACTGGAAATTAAGTTTCAAATGGCTGCCTGCTTGGAAAGAGCGAGAGGCAGGAGAGTATATATATATATAGATATATAGATATATAGATATATAGATATATATAGATATGCCTTCAGAGTTCATTGTCTTATACATGGCAACAATGCGGGAAAACATCACTTAGATGGAATTGCAGTAAGGCTATATATGTGACAAAAGGAAGGCTCTCTCTCCTGTGAATAGTTTTATGATCCTGAATAAAAGCAGGAGGCTATTCAGTCCTGTGTGTATCTGTGCTAGTGTTTAGAGGCCGGTCTTCAGTTTATGGTACCAATTTAAGTCTCCTGCCCAAAAGTCCTGCTGGCTTCGCACTTCTCTATGCTGCTGAATTACAACCTCCACGTTAAATACAACAGCCAGATACTCCCCCTTTTCTTTTCTGGTTAAGAAGAATTTCTCGCTTTGCCTAGGTTGCAGATTTCTGAGCTGCTTTAACTTCGCTTAAACTTCTGCCTCCCAACAAGGCATTCCGAGGCCTGGTGTCTGCCCAGAGAAATATTTGGGTGTTGTTTTAATCCCCCTCATTTATCTGTCTCTCCCCCCCCCATACACACACACTCCCCCCCCCTTCTGCTTTGTAAAGTTGGCTGGTACTATGCAGAAGAGGCAGGAATGAGCGGAGAGGAAATGGTGGGGTGGGAAGCAGGAACCTGGAGCACCCCCCCCCCTCAGCTACAGAGCACCAGCTACACACGTTGTAAATAAGCCCCTTTAATCTTTATTTATTCTCTGCCATTTGAGTTATGCCACACTTTGGTCAAGATGGATTCTCCAAGCTAAGAGAAAGCATGTTAGGTCTCTACAGCAACAACAGGCTACAGAGGAGAGTTTATTTGGGTTATAGAAGGCTGGCGGGTGGTTTTCCGAGCGTAACATTGAAAACTGGAGGCCCAGTGTTGAAATCTTCCTACAGACCTACGATTAAAACTCTAATAGTGCCATAGCCCAAACAACAATAACAATAACAACAACAGTAAACAACAGCACATTCTCTTTGTAAGGGTTGCTGCTTACAGGCAGAATGGTTCACACGCAAGAACAAATATTTATTACCCAACTATTTTCAATTTTTTTTAGAAATACCCAAGCTAAAGTTAAATAAAACATTATCCCATTACCCATTGTGACCCCAAATACTTTCAAGAATCCAGACACTTCACTACAGAAGACCGAAGTTGTTGACTTATAAACAATATTCTCGGTCATAAAATCCCCAAACTTCCTTTTGATTCCATACGCTTAAGACCTGTTATACTATAAGTTCCAAGCCACCTTTCCCTTTAAAAGTCATTTTTAGAGAGTGATTCATTCTTTACAAATGAATCATTAAAAGCTCTTAAATTAATGTTCATCAGTTAAATTGAAGAGCAGTCCTTCCTTGCAAGGGAGGGAAGCATTTGAACGATGAGTAAATCATTATTAGGAGACGAGTTGCTATTAATGACCTTTTATATATATAAAAAGAGAAAATAAAGTTTTTGCAAAATGAACATTAGAGATGATCCGAATTGCACGGATATGTAAGAGGAAAGTCTATTGAGTCACAAAGAGGCGTAAAAAATAGATTTGCATCATATTATAAATGGGATTCCGTGTACTCGTCTCCAAACCCAGCCGATCATAACACTTTCCAAAGTAATATTATAAAAAGTTAAATGCAAGTAGCATATTTACTCACTTATTTAACCACCAAGTAGTCAAACTTCACATCTTAATCCATACATTCTTATTCACATGTGATATATGCATGTTTCTAAACAAGAGTTTTAAAGGTCGTGCTCTTTTTTTTCAAGTAAGAGGGGAGGGGGGCGGTTGCTTAGGTCCACTTTTCCTGCTCTGCTCCCGTTCCCTTCTGCTTTTCCACGCCAATAAAGCGGTTCTATTTACAGTTCGGATGCACTCTGTACACAAATTGAGGGAGGAGAACCTACAGGGGAAATCTGTTTGTAAGAGAGAGCTTTAAAAACAAAACAAAAAACCCCCCACCACCCATTTCCTTTGCCTGTTATTTCCTTACATTCTCAGGGAGTGTTAAAACCGCGCGGGCTTCCTTGTCATTAAAGCCTAGGCTCCCAACAAATTAAATCGTAATCCGGTACCATTTCACGAATGCTAAACCCTCGACCGAGCAAATTCACATTGGCCATTCTAAAGGGATCACGTTGCCATGTAAATCTGATCTGAGAGCAATTGAGTGTATGTGTGGCGGATAATTCCTGCGAGCAGATTACAGCGTCTGTAATAGAGGAGTGATAGATAGGTGGATTGGATTACAACTTTCATTTGTCCAAATTGCAGTGCTGACCTCTACATTCGGATAATCAGAAGTTGGGATAAACTGGAGAGGTTTGTTTTATTTGCGTTTGCATGGATGTGCAAGGTGGGGGGAGCACGTATGGTTGTCGTGTGGTGGTTTGATTCTTTGGGGGGGGGGAGTGCCTGGCAGTTACCAGAAGCTGGTAACTGGACAGCTTGGAGACATGGTTATGAGATGACAGTAATTGGCAGCGAACATGAGAGAAACTGGCAAATTACAGTTCCCTTATGAAACACGAAGTTGAAATATTTAAAAATATTTCTTGAAATACACAGTTGTTCACATTCAAAATAATACAAAACAAAGTGGTGGTCTTGGGGAGTTAGGATTAAATTATATGGCATTACTGTACCAATCTGAAGGCAGGACGAACTAGTGGTTCGCCATGCAGAAAGGTTAGCGTGGGAAGAAGCCACGAAGAGAAATGCCCAAACTTCAGCCATTTGGGCAACTCTTCCAGCTCACTCGTCCATTCATTCATTAGTTTAAAAACACAATATCAGAATGGCACCGAATTCTGAGCGAGTTTCATTTATCCCTGAGTTAAACCTGTGCCGAAGTGAAAAGAAAAAACAAAACTCCAAGGCACAAAGTAGACACAGACAATATTTTCTGCCGGCTCACCTCTATCGACAACACGGGCACCATCTAGCAGATGACCATTCCCAGCTGCCTTAAATATTTTTCTCCCCGATGCCTGGTGATCAATAAGGAGTGTTGTTGGCCGTCAGACCAACCGCTGCCCTTAACTCTAAGCTGTCCAAAGACCCGGCCTTAACCACAAAAACGCAAGAGGGCACCGTTCTTGAGAGATATGCGGGAATATCGTTCTAGCTCAGCTCCATTCCCACCCATTCATCTGCCGGACTTTATATAAAGGTACCGCAGGAACTTAAAAGTACAGGGTTTGATTAGGACCCTCGTGACAAAATACGAGTGTGAGTGTGTAAACACACACAATCTTTCTCTCTCTCACACACACAAGCCATTCAATTCATTAGGATCCTTTATGGAGGGAGACACGAAACCATTTTTCTCCATCCGTCCCCAGGAGGTGGCTTAAAGTTCTTATTTTTTTAAGACGCTCCATAATGAACAGCCCTATAACCCTCTCCAAAAGTATACCAAGATCGGTCGAACTTTTTAATCTAGCGTTCCTCTTCTTCGTACATATGCTTCTGTATTAATTTATAGCTCCCCTCCCCCTCCCCGCCATATTCCTGTAAAAACCCAAAGGGTGGGTGGGGTGGGGGATAATAACCTCTTCCCCCAACCAAAACACGCTGGAAATTACCAAACTTTTCCAGATGAAACGAATTCCTTTTTTTATTTCCTTTTCCCTCGTGTCCACGACAGCAGCAATGATAGAATCAGTTCTCATTTGTTTTATTCTTCTTGTCTTTCCACCCTCTTCCTCCTCCTCCTCCTGCATTTATTTATTTATTTTCTTCTTTAAAAGAAAAAGAAAACAACAGCCAAAGGAAAGTCCAATTTTTAAAATCGATTTATCTCCCCCCCCCCATCATTAGTATGTGGTTAAGAGGGAGGGTGTCTATCTGTGTTATGTGGGGGCGGAGGGGGCGCGCGTATCTGTTGTTCAAAAGTGATGGTGTTGGTGGCAGAGATGCTTTCGCTGGTTTGTTCTAGGGGGGTCCCCTGTGCAAAGCTAACCCCTCTAGGGTGCGATTTCGCAGTCTTCGACTTCTGCTATTGGTCAGCGCGTGATCAGATGGTTCTCTTTCCTTATGTCCCTGGTTGGCACGCGGCCATCCCCCTTCAGCTAAAACCCAATCTCCCATATACTGCTAATAGCTAAACCGCTTGGACTATAAAACGCAACAAATCATAAAGACCAAGGGAAAGAACAGACGCTGTTCCTCTGCATTATTATTATTATTATTATTATTATTATTATTATTATTATTATTATTTCCAATGAGTTCTTATTTTGTCAACTCTACTTTTCCGGTGAGCTTAGCCGGGGGTCAAGAACCGTTTCTGGGACAGCTCCCCTTATATTCCACGGGGTATGCGGACCCTTTAAGGCACTACCCTGCCACTTATGGAACTGGGGGTGGGGGGGTCCCGGATAAAGGTTACCCGGGAGCGCCTTACTACCAGCAAGCCAACGGAGCTTACAACCGGAGCCCAGCCTGCGATTACGGGACATCTGGTTTTTACAGAGAGAAAGAGACAGCCTGTTCTCTTTCGAGTTTAGAGGACCCTGTTCCGTTCGGCCAGGAGCAAGTCCGGAAGTCAGATTGCTCCCAGAACAAACACGCGTTCGGGGAGAGCGAAGATCAGAAGTGCTCCACGCCGGTGTACCCCTGGATGCAGAGGATGAACTCCTGCAACAGTAAGTTCCTCTTTTCTCTATGTTCTCTGTAAGGATCAGCAGGCAGGCAGACAGACAGACGGATAGATAGGTAGGGAGGGTTCCCTTTCACCTCATCTCTATCTGAACAGGAAACGCTGCCCTTCTCGTCTCAGCTTCCAGACAACGGGAAGCAGAAACTTTCCTCAAACTTTTATCCTACTTAGATCATAACTTCCATAACGAAGGTTTGAGTGTATGTGAGTGTGTGCGCGAGTGTATATACATATATATTCTTTGCACGAGGTTCCCTTCAGTGAGTTCGTTTCTTTAGCCAACTTTCTGTTATCTGGGGAGGTACGGAGATTATTGATTGACCGGCTCTGTCTTGTGGAAGGCAATGTTAGCTGTCACTCAGGAGGAGTGATTTAGAGACGTGTCTTGTGTACTTACACACACACACACACACACACACACACACACACACACGCACACACGCACGATGCAATCCATATCACACTGAAGTCCCCCCTCCCCAATTGAATTTAATGGACTTGGTTTTAGCCCCCTTCTCATATCTCTCCCCCCCCCCTCTCACACACACCTTGGCCAATTCATATCCCAGAGAGTGTATTTCTATAACCCAGCCAGTTGAATAATGTCGGAAGGGCTTAAATATTTGAAAGGAGGGAGCTACATTTTTAATGAAACTCGCACATAATGAAATGCCTGTCTGGAGAGGAGTTGCAGATAGTTTCTCTTTCAGTCACTCACTCATTCCCATACTCTCTCTCTCTCTTCCCCACCCCCACCCCTTCTTCTGTGATCGACCAGGGCCCTCCAGGTGCTAGATTTTCCATGAAAACACATTCTTGAAAATGGGGTGGAAACAGCAGCCTTTCCTCCTCACTTCTCTGTGTTTACACGTATTATTCGTTGTCGATCTCAAAAATTCCGGAGTGGGCTGATGTTGGGCGGGGAGGGGGGGAATCAATAAACTTACCTTATTGCTGAAACTCTGGAATCTATTCCAGTTACCGATAAAATACGCCGGGTGGGGGGTGGGGAGGGAAAACAGAAGAGAAGGGGAGAGGAGAGGAGGAGGAGGGACCCAGTACCTTGCAAGTTTTACATAACAGAAAGGAACTGCCCCAGAAGTAAACTGAAGTAAGGGTAGAAAGGGAATTCATAACCTCACATGAATTCTGTCCGGAAATAAGTGCGTAAAGGGGAGGCAAACGCCTTAGCAACTCTCTCAGGACAAAATCCTGCAAGCCTTTCCACTGCGACCCTAAAAACACATTAGCTGGGAAGCTAAGTCTCATTGATTTCTATGCGCCATTACTTCCCAGTGGCACCTCGATCCTGAGCTCATTTACTTTCCAGAAAGTCTTACTGCTTCTCTTCGGTAGGGTTTTCCTTCCAAGCTTTTAAGTTGGCTTTGGGGGACCACAAGCTCTAAGAGTAACGCGTTCCGCTCCCAAAAAGCATTATTCCAAAAGTAAAATCTCGCGGAGCCCACTGGGGTTTACTCCCAAGGCAGTATGCATAGGACCGCAGCCTTAGCCCTCCGTGAACTCCGCTCAGTGGGGGCACTAGAGTCCACAAGGCAGGGAAGCGCAAGGGTGGGTGGGTGGGGGAAGGGTGGGTGGACCTTTTCTGCTGGAGGAGCTAAGCTCCATAGAACAGGAACGGCAAGCTTTCGAGTTACACAGATCTCTTCTTCGAGGTGTTTATTATCATTATTTTCTTTTGAAAGGATTGCATATGTTGATTGGCCAGGCTGCAAGTTTTGAAGCTCAGCCTTTTGGGAGGAGGGTTGGGCCTCTCCAGAGAACATGCTTATGCATGGGGGCAATGTCCCCACACAACTACAACCCAAATGAAGTGCAGGGTTATTTTGGAAGACCTTTCGAAAGCATCAAGTGAAGGCAACCCAAACTGAGTTTCTGTTTACTTGTACGCATCTTCATTCCTTCATTCCTTTAATTTCCTATCCTTTTGGAAGTTTACGTGTACAAAGAGGGCCTTTCGATCGGAGAGATTGGAGGACTGGGATGCGGGGGGGGCACAAGGAGAGGGGAAGTGAAGAGAACACCTTCTCTCCCTCTCTCTTACACAACGCACACATACAAACTGGTTAGGCTAGTAGCCATTGTCATGCATATTTGAAGCTCCGAATAAATGTCCAACGTCCTTTTCAACCAACCCTTGTTTTCCTCCCGTCATAGGTTCCTCTTTCGGACCGAGTGGCAGGCGAGGGAGACAGACCTACACCCGTTACCAGACCCTGGAGCTGGAGAAAGAATTCCACTTTAACCGTTACCTGACCAGGCGCCGCCGGATCGAAATCGCCCACGCGCTCTGCCTGACGGAACGCCAGATCAAGATCTGGTTCCAGAACCGAAGGATGAAGTGGAAAAAGGAAAACAAGCTACTCAACTCCACTCAGCTGAGTGCCGAGGAAGAAGAGGAAAAAACAACGGAATGAGAGAGAGATTGCAGAAGAAGGAGGGAGAGAGAAGGAGGCAGCGAAAATGCCAACGGTTGTGAGGGGCTCCCAAAAGGGCAAAAATAAAAGGCACAGCGGAGACACACACTTTTTTTTTTTTTTTGAAAAATACCCGAGACTGTATGGAGGTGTTGGCCCATCTTCCTCATGCACCCTCTCTCGCATCCAGTAATCTGTCGTGTCATAATCAAGATTCTAGTCCAGTTTATTTCCCTGTTCTTTCTATTGGCCCTTCCTCTTCCCCGCCCCCGCACCACAAACGGATTTTTTTTTTTAGGGTGTCCTTCTTAGGATTCTTGCTAACTCTTGTATTTAAATGGAGGTGCTGCAATATATGTGTCAGATTTTTGGGGTTGTTGATTGTCTTCATTTTGTAAAACAAAAGTCTCATGCACGATTTTACTTCTATGTTGCTTTTTTAAAAAGGAAAAGAGTTAAACTAGGTTCTTTGACATTTAAGGGTTGCTGTTGCTTTTTTTTTAAGAAAAGATCTATTGAAAAGGAACAATTGCTACCTAAAAAAATATGGTGAAATAAAAAAAATAGGAGGGGTGTTTTTGTTTGTTTTATTTTATTACATTTTTTTGTACAGTGTTGTGTTTGTAGTTTGTGTTAGTTATGGAGATGGAAGTTCTCTAATAAACAGCAATCAAACATGTTGAGAAAAACACTTGGCACGTTCCTATTTTTAGGGTGTGCGTCCTCCTCCCCTCTCCACACTCACATATATACACACACACAAAAACACAAAGAGAGATACTTCTTTCCTGAGGAATTGGTCTACCTACAGGAGCTGTGGGCTTGTTAGGGGGGAAAGGGAACAATAAAAAGCCCCGCTGCTTGATAGAAGTTCTCTCCCCTAACCTGAACAGCCAAGCAATTTTTTAAAGCTTTACAGAAGTTAGCGCTGAAAGATAGATTCGGCTCCTCACACCTCCCACTTCCAATACTCCTCAGCCTAATCTTAAATGAAAGACCTTTTCACCAAGAATATCTTGGAGTTGACATTTAACTTTAATATGGATATATTTTATTGTTAACAGCACAAAAGAGTTATGAAGAGGGGGGGGAGCTCACCGCATATATAATAAATCAAGGGAGCAGGCATAACTGTGCCCCCTCCCCAATCATACATCTACTAGAAGATATCTAACATTTGTATAGCCCCCTTCAAATATTTGGCCCACTTCCTTTCAGCTCGTTCTCCCGCCACCGCCTGCTCAAACACCCCACAACTACGACTTACATAGAACTCAAAAATTATATTAAAAAGGTGGAACCTCAAGCAGTTCGCACTTTTTTGTGTGCACGAAGCTGAAAGGGATATACCAGCAGGAAACTTAACGAATGATTGGAATACCGCTAATCTCTTTCAAGCAACATTTTATAAATGTTGGAAGGAGGCACATGGGGTGGGCAGAGAGAGGTGTACGGTTCTATAATATATTATAGAACCGTACACCTCTCTCTGCCCACCCCATGTGCCTCCTTCCAACATTTCTTTATATTATTTTATTGCACGGCGACATGCTTGCCATGGTTAGACAAAGAACAGTTTCTAGAGAGCTCCAGGATTACTTAGGGAAGCTTTGAAAGGCAGCTTTTCGCTAATTGTCATTGTGTCTCTCGTTCTGTGGAAGCAAGCGGTCTGCAACTCTTTCTGACATGCTGTTATTCTGCAACCAAGTTTCCTTATTTTGTTTAAACTCCCCCCCCCAAAAAAATAAAGGATAGTGGATTATTATCTTACAGCTTTGGCCACCCCAAATTCACAGGTACCTTAACACCTCAAACCCTCCCCTCCCCAAATTATGGTATTAATGGCAGACATTTAAAAAAATCAATTCCAGCAGAAGCCTCGCAGCT
Organism: Podarcis bocagei; assembly: GCF_964188305.1. Classification (NCBI taxonomy): domain Eukaryota; kingdom Metazoa; phylum Chordata; class Lepidosauria; order Squamata; family Lacertidae; genus Podarcis; species Podarcis bocagei. Next base: position 22,694,580 of record NC_138138.1, read on the forward strand.
GCAGGACACTTATCCTTATTGCTACTCTTTTCATTGGCCGTAATTATTATAATTATATGTCACTTTGAATATGGCTCATAATTTCCAATGGGTTCCAGGCTGGCTTCTCGAAATTCCTGAGCGGTTCTTCGAGAAAAAAACAAAGAGAGGGGGAAAAACATTTCGGAAATGCTGGAGAAAGCAAAGGCTTTCATAAATCTGGGCCATTTATTTATTTATTTTTGCATTTTTCACTTCAGACCAAACGTTGGTTTCCAATTTTTAGGCTGTAATCCGACACCCACTTACCTGAGAGTAAGCCCTACTGAATACAATGGGACTTCTTTCTGTGTAGGTATGAATAGGATTGCCCTTTTAAGTGGGGACAGCATTCTATTGTAACTGTTCATGTTATGGGCGATATATGTCACTCAGGATATCACCAGTTATATGAATAAATACACAGAACTCCCTAATTTTTAAAGGGGATAGCCTTTCCTTTCTAATATCTAGGCAGCAAAGGTACTGAGATGTAGTAATAATAATAGCAACAACAACAGCAACAGCAGCACTCCTGATTATGTGAACCAAGTGCAGTGCAAATAAGTGAAAAGCGCTCAGTTATTAGCACAGGTAGGTGCTGGTTTTGAGAGGCACGTATTCTTCAGGTAGGATTAGACTGCAGTGCTATGCACACTTACCTGGAGGCAAGCTCCACAGAACCTAGAAGGGCTTACTTCTGAGTAAACATGCATATAATGGGAAGAAAGCAGGGAGGGAAAGGCGGAACGAAAAAAGAGGAGCAGGCGTTTGAGTTTAAATTAGGATGGACTCTCTGGTGCGGCACCTTTTCTGACACCAACACAATAAAGGCATTGGGGTTATAATTTATTATCACAGCAGCAATTACCACCAGTAGTCATAATAATAGCAATGTTTTAATACACAAAAGCGCACCAGCGTGGAAGGAGGCAAACGGGGCTGTATTAGGGGGAAATGTTACCTTCAGAAATAACAAGATTTAAAAAGAGAAATAAAGATTCCGAAACGACACTTTTGGGGAGTGTAGCGATTGAAGTATTTTATTTCTGTAAAAGGTGGGCACGGAATCAGAGCGCGTTACTCTTTCTTTTATTTATTTTTTTACAAACCTGGGTGAGCTTATCCTCCATGCCGGCTAACTCTTCCTTTGCCCAGTAGGTGGCGCAGTCCGCCAACAAGGAGCCACCTCTGCTTTCTGATTCCTCCCCCCTTCTTTCCTCCCCCTTTTGGAAGCCGCGCATTGACATGGGCCTAACGATTCTCGGATCGTCATTATTTGTAACCATAGAGCATGAATTGCCTCTTGAGGTCATCAGTGAGAATTTACGACTGGTCAACAAAAGCACGTGATTCCCAAACGCACCCCCCACCCCACCCCCATATTTGGCCGCATACATAGCAAAAACGAAGTACAGTGCATCGCTATAATTCATTAATACATCATAAATCCTCAAGCACAGGGGTTATAACGACCACGAGCCCCACAAATCAAGCCCTCCAAAATACAACCCAAATGAGTTCTTACTTTGTAAACTCGTTCTCAGGACGCTATCCTAATGCCCCAGACTATCAGCTGTTAAATTATGGGACCGGCAGTTCCATGAACGGATCTTATAGAGATCCAGGCAACATGCACGCCGGCTCTTATGGTGGATACAACTACAATGGGATGGATCTGAGCATCAGCCGTTCAACGTCCTCCTCCAGCCACTTTGCAACGGTTGGGGAGAGCTCCCGCGCCTTCCCTGCCCAAGCCGCGCCGGAGAGCAGGTTCAGACAGGCGTCGAGCTGCTCCTTGTCCTCTCCCGAGTCCCTCCCTTGCACCAGCACCAGCAGCAGCACCAGCAACAACAACAACAACAACAGCGGCGGCGGAGGCGGAGGCGGCGGCGGCAGCGGCAGCAGCAACGGCGAGAGCCATGGAGGCAAAGCAGCCTCTTCTTCCCCAGCCGACCAGGCAGCCTCGGTCGGCACGGCCAACGCCACCAGTTTCACAGAGATAGACGAAACCAGCGCGTCCTCGGGAACTGAAGAGAGCGGCTCCCAAGTCAACAGCAACGGCGTCAGAGCTCAGGCAGAGCCCATCGCCACGTCCACGCCAGCCACAGAAGGACAGAGCCCACAGATATTCCCCTGGATGCGAAAACTTCATATTAGCCATGGTACATGCTCCTTTTTAAAATTTGCATCTTTCTATCTATCTACTTCTCTCTCTCTCTCTCTCTCTCTCCCCCCCCCCTCTCTCTCTTTATATATAGGAATATATATGAAATATGTTATTGGCAGGGCAGACAGGGAATGGGGGATGGGAGGTGGAAATGGAGCACAATCGCCTGGGAAGACAGCCTCCGTGTGTCTTTTTATGGCTTCCCTTTCTGCTTCCCATCAGAAAGTGCCTTTAGTTATTTTTTTAAAATTAATTTAATTTAAAAGGGAGGGAAAGTCTGATTTAGGAGAGGTTTTCTGAAAATGTTTCCCTCTTGAAAAAATAAAATAAAATAACGCAGACATAGCATGGTATCTGGGTGACAGGACCTAGTGCTAGAAGTAACCACATTATAATATTCAGAGACGTGAGAATAAGAGTAGTCGTGGCAGCAGTCATAATGGGCTTTTAAAATACCAGGAGTTGAAAAGGTAGGGAGGAAAGGGACGGGTAGACTGGTTTGTGGGGAAGAAGGAAAACAGTGCTGTTCGTGGGCACAGATGGGTCTGTCAAACATCTCCTCTTGCCGCCGCCGCCACCCCACATTATAGTGTCTGTTGTGACAATGTGGGATAATGGCAAACTCTTTCCCCCTCCCCTCCCCCACGGTAAAAACGGATGGACGTTGCCAAGGAGGATCTGAGCGGCAGAGTTCGAAGGGTGAGGGAATATCGACTCGCTTAACACGCCGATGCTAAATGCATTTGGGTGGAGAGAGGAAGCCCCAAGGATTTCAGTGTGGAAGTTGCTTCCAGCGAAGTGTAGCTAGCTAGTGTCAAGGGGGTGGGCAAGTCAGTTCCAGGGCGAAGGGGAGGCACGGGAACGTACGACCAAACTGGTAGTCCCTCGCCTCCCTTCCTCTCTGCTCGCCTGTGTTATGTTTCCCCATTTTGATTATATTGGTATACAGTATAAGCAGAAAAAGACAAGGAGATACTATTAAGGCTTGGAGCGTCAGCGTCAGGCTGCCATCCTGTCCACCCCTTCCCTAGAAGTAGGCATTACTGAAGCCAGTGGGGTTTACTCCCGAGTAAACCTGCAGACGCTGGAGTTCTGGAAATGTCTAAACTTGCTATAGGGTCAAGGAAAAGGATGCCCCGCAGGAGGGGTTGGGGTGGGGACATCGTGATAGTGGCACATATTTTTTTTTTTTAAAAAATGGGTGGAATTCAGGTTCGGAGCTATAGAATCAAAATGAAGTCACGGAGAAGGGAATAAAGGGAAGGTGCTAAGGTGGCTGGGGCGTGATTTTTGCAAGTAAGCTGGGGTGAGCTTTTCCAACTAAGCAGGAAACTTGTCGAATAATCTCTCTGGCATAGTAGTAATAAAGACAAAGCCGAACAGAACCCAAAATGTTGTCCATGTATTATTACCCAGATATGACTGGACCGGATGGTAAACGAGCGCGGACGGCGTACACTCGCTACCAGACCCTGGAACTGGAGAAGGAGTTTCACTTTAATCGCTACCTCACCCGCAGAAGGCGAATAGAAATAGCCCACGCTTTGTGTCTCTCCGAAAGACAGATAAAAATCTGGTTCCAAAACAGGCGAATGAAGTGGAAGAAAGATAACAAACTCAAAAGTATGAGTTTAGCGTCTGGTGGCAGCGCATTCCAGCCTTAAATTATATCAAGGGGGGAATAGTAAGAAATAGAAGTGTGGGGCGGGGGGGGGGAGAAGTAAAGAAAGAAAGAAAGTGAGAAAGTTTAAAACTAAAACTAAAAAAAAAGCAACAGCCAGTCTTCTTTTTTTTTAAGTTTGGAGTACTGTAAAGTGAAGCACTTTCCATTCAGCATGCTGTTGGTTGATTTATTATAATTATTGTTATTAAACAACTTCGGTGGTACTATTATTCCAGGACTGTGTCCTTTGCTACGATTTCCCCCCTCTAAATTAAAGTAAATAAAATAAAGTTATTTCCAGAGGCTTCTTTAATGCTTTAGGTGTTCTAAATGTTTGTGTCTGTGCTATAAATGACGCTTTCTGGAAAAAGCTAGCATGTTTTTTTGTTTTTTAACGTGCTCTTTAAATGTTATAACTTATTTATAAACCACTGTGGAGAAGGAAAGATGGCTCCTTTAAAAAGTTTAGGCTTTGGGAGGAGAGCTTTCCTCCTTTCCTTCTTCTCCAGTCGGGCTATCCTGTACTTCAGTGTCAGAGGGAAAAAAATTAAAAACATCAACCACAACAACCTTTTTTTAAAAAAAGAAAAAAATTACAATATATCTATATATAAGCTCATGTATCTTTCTGTCTTTGGAATTGTCAAGTCTGTGATTTGGTTCATATTTCCTGGCCTTGTTTTGATCCTAGGCCAGTTCTGAAACTTCTTTTTTTAAAAAATAAATGTGAGTGAAGTTCACTTAAAAAGGGTATACGATTGGACCAACCATAGTATGTTGAAAATGTTTGTAAATACTAGAAATACTTCTGCAGTGACTAATAGGAAGTTTTAGTGGGCAGGGTGAATTCAGTGTTCTGTGTGTCTGAAATGGCATTTGTCATGTTAGCTGCCTGTTCCCATCTTTGCCAAGAAGCTTTTCGTATCCGTTTGTAGCCTTAACTTGAAGTCAAATAAACGTTTCTCCTGACCAGAAAAAAAAACACCCACCATCTTTTGTGTTTCTTTATACCACGGCGATGGAAAATCTCGGCCCTAAAGTTACTCCTAAGCGAAATACAAACTTAAAAAAAAACAAAAACAACCACCACCACAGAAAGTGTCTTCACAACCCGTATGGCCCATCTGCCAGGTTCTCCACCAGGACACTTCCCCAACCTTACGAGGGAAGGGTACAAAATCGCCTCGTTTCAGTCGGTGCTGTGGCTGAACAGGAAACACACAACCCAAAGGGGAAAAAGAAAGAAAGAAAACAAGCCAGTTGTTATGTTCTCAAACTTTGCTTCCTGTCTTATACACTCCGACCCTGACCACGTTTACTTGGCAATAAGACCCCCCCATTTATTCCAGTGGCCTTTACTTCCAAGTAACCGTGCTGAGAATAGCAGCCATCAAGTCCATAAACCAAACATTTGGGAGAGGAAGTGAAGTGATCATAACATGAAACAAATGCCCTCTGAGCTGCAGAGCTAATATGCTATGAGCTGTTTTATATTCTTATTAATATTACTACTATATCCCTTCACATACAAGTACAAACACTCTCTCGCAGAGAGTCTTAAACTCAACACAGAAATGCACAGTTGCCTTAACTTTAGAATTGTTTTCATTACGCATAATTTAAACAACATCTTTGCGCCGACCTTTCCTTATTACTAGCCTGGGATTCTTCCTTCTCTTCCTTCCCTTAAACCAAAGCGCTATCAGTAAATTCTGTTTGTTGAAAAGAGGAAATAAATAGCTGCTGATCTCCTTAAATTATAATTTACAGCGTTCTCTCTCTCGCTGACTCTCTTGTACGAATTAAAATCGGTCTTGTGAACTTACCCCAAACTCTTTGGTTACTTCTTAAGTGGTTTTGAGAGGACTGGGATGTGAGTTGTCATTTCCAAAACAACCCATTTTCTCGCCTTCCCTTGAATACACAGAGTCTCTCTCTCACACACACATATATTTTACCCATAGCAAAGTAAGTAAGTATACCAAAAGTGGCTGTGACATTAAGATGTCAAATGGATAGGGTTTTATCTAGAAGTTAGATCGTAAAAATCGCCCAGACCTCAGCCAGATACCCCTCACTGGCTCTCAAAAGTCACGTGAGGTCCATAAAGTTAGTTTTATGGTTTTGGGGAGTTGACAATGTACAATATATTTCACATTCTCCAGAATGTTAAGTGACATTTTAACTGCCTGCTTTGGCTTGGAGAGGGGCAGGAATGGGAGATCACTTTTCCAGGCTAGATAAAGGCTTCTCCATTGCTGGAATAGGAAGCATTGATGGTTCAGTGTTTACTCCAGAGGACTTAGAAACTGCTAAGCTTAAAGTAAGTTTCTCTTGAAATACTATCTGGTTAAATGACTTTTAAAAGGCTAGATTGCTAGAGATTGGGCGGGGGGGGGCGGGGGGAGGGATTCCTGTCTCTCTTTCCAGCTTGCTTCTGTACAGTCTTAGCTAAATGAATGTTAAGGCCCCAGTACTCCCTTGGAGTGGCCCACGTTATGTATGTATGTATGTATGTATGTATGTATGTATGTATGTATGTATGTATCTATGTATGAATGTGTATATAGGCATATGGTTAGCAGAAGAAGAGGAAATAAGATGAAGCGTTCCATCTCGATGAATGGCGATGTCACTGCGGAGTGCTCCAAGGGATTTTGCTCGAGGGAGAGAGGGGATTATGTATGACAACTTCGCTGGTAGCTCTTGTAAAGCACTTTGCGGGTGTATTCAGGTATTGGGCGTGTATTGATGTCCATGTCTTAAGCACACTTACTTAGAAGTGATTCCTATCAGAATCAGTAGGATTGATTTCGACGGCTTGCTTTCAACAGAGGCTGTTCTGTCTGCGTGTGTCTGTGTGTCCTGTGTGCGCGCACGCTGGGAAAGCAAAATGTAGACTTTGAGAGACAACATTGCTTTTTAACCGTGTGTGTGTGTGTGTGTGTGTGTGTGTGTATTCCTGAATAACTTACCGTCAGAACATTGGACGTTCACAATTTACCTCCCCCTCCCCATTCTTCAGTATTTCTGTCGTTCGGGACATTTCCTTTGGCCTCCCAACCCCCACCCCATTTTAAAAGGTATCTTCCTTCACTTCCTCGGTATATTTGTAATTTTCCACATGTTGCTGCTAACCATGGCCTGGGAAGTTCTCCTGCGCAAGCCTGGTGGAAATGAAGATCAAAGAGCATGTACTTTCCCGTGGATAGTGTCCTATGTGGTGCGTCCCCGTGTCTTGTGCAACTCTCTGCTATGCATATTCCCCCCCCCCGGAAGTAAGCACCGTGAATCAAGTGGGGCTTCCTTCCAAGTCAATGTGTCCAGGCTAGTTGCTTGGCTGATATAAAGGTGGAAGAGACTAAAGTTTGTTAAATGGGGCAGGTTTCCATCTCGCCCACTTATGGAATCTTCTCTGTCCGAAGCAAGGCGCCTTTGGAAAAGGGAAATGAGTTTTTTGGAGGGAGGGGAGAGATACTGCTCCATGCCCCATAAATGTTTGAAACTTCCCGTTTCTTCCGTCCAAATAGGAAAGGTTCATCATAAAGGTAGCAGAGGCTTTCCAGACGGGGCCTAATCCAGATACTGATCAATGAACGTAAAAAATCCTCTTGTCTTGAGGATGCTTTCAGCATAAACATCCAGCACTTGACCTAAAGCTGTTTGACTCTGGACTTTAACGCGATTATGCCAAAGAGCTTTAGAAACTTCTATTTACTCTTGTTGTTGGATCAGCCAAATGAAATATTTTAAAACACAGGGAGGGAGTGGGACAAACCTTGTTTGAGTTTTGAAGCTTGCTTGCTTCTTACGTTCAGGAATAAGGGGCTGTATAGGATCTTAGATAAGAGGGAGCCTCAGGGCTTCAAAATGACAGCTGCATTCCATAGACTTCAATGGTATATGCAGTCTTCTCCTATGCAAACCTATGCACACTTATATCTGGGGTATATCCCGCTGTGCTTTGTGGGCTTACCTCCGAATAAAGTAGCACAGAACTGAAATGTAAATTGTGTGTTGGCGTTTAAAAACAAAGAAACCACAAACTCATTCGGACTGATGAAATGAGATGTTGACTCTGCTGCAACCTCGCTACCAGCCCTTCTTCTTTATGCTACCTCGCTCCTCTTCGTTTTAATGGAAATTACGTACTAGTAAATCAGAGATTCAAAGAGGCCTTGCTCTTCCATAAGCAGAACAGTTTCTAACTGATTTGTAGGCATTGTGGGTTTTGGGGTGTTGTGTGTTTTTTTCATATTTCTGCACCCGCTTTCAAAAATGAGCTGGTGCGAAGGAGCCATTTTCCAACCTGAATTATCTCTCACAAGTTCCATTTAAATGAATGGGGCCTAGGCAAGAACACTATTCATTGAAATAGACTTTAAGTAAGTAACCCTGCTGAATGAGCTCTGGCGGTTTTGTGGGTTGAGGAATATTTTCCAAGTGTTATTCTCCCCCTTTCCTCCCTCCCCCCTCCATTGCTTGAAGCTAGGATCTTTAGGGCTGTGTAACATTTGGTAGACACATGTCTTTCGGTGCAGGATAAAAGGGACCACTTTTGCTGCTTCTCCCTTCCTATCACATTTAGACCATCCTTCCTACTGTTTCTGAAGACTGTCCCCTATTGACTCTGTGCCCTTCTCTGAGAATAGGATCTGAGAACACACTTGACTGCAGTTGTGCAATGTGCCTGGTGATGGTAGCTTGCTAGCTTGAATGGGGAAAGACCATATTCTCTAAAACCTTACTCCGAATGTCTCTCAGTACATAATACAGTACACCTTTGTTCTTCTGAAAAAACCCTTTGGAGTTATGACCCACCTATCCTTAAGCACATCCTGCTCCCATGTAATTCAACTGAAGAGTTAGGCAGTTGCTTAAATATATTCCATTGAATTAAATGGAACTTTAGCCTTGACTGGATCGTGCTCTTGAACACGAAACAAATGATTCAGACTTTAGGGGCTGCCACAAGCCAGCTTACACACGTATGCACACCTGTAAAATAGATAGATACATCTCCACAGAATGAGAGAGAAAAGAATGCTACCCGTTTAGGTTAGAGTTCGCAGGCTGTGCGCCAGTCATGCACTCTTATCTGTTCTGTGAGATACTGCGGTCTCATCGAATCTGTATCTGGTCTCAGGAAGGATGCCGACGTTTGGTATGGGCGCTCATACACATATATGAACGACATTGTTTTCCTTTCCGGCCAATTTATTGGCACTGGGACACTGAGCAACAATCTAGACTATGGGCACGGAGTGAAGGAGTAATACCTATGTATGGGAAGAATGGAGATCTCTGGTTTCCAGGGTCGGAAAACAGAGGACCTTATTGCTAAGGAAATTTCCACCACCCATCCGTGAGTTTCTCCATTCCATAAACCTCCCTTTCTTCCTATCCAGTCCACACTTCTCTCTTTGCATGTTTGTGATTCATCTGCCTGTACGATTAATCCCCACGCCTATGCACCTACATACATACATTTCTCACTTGCGTATTGCGGCATATGTGGAAGGAAGGCTTGCGATCCTATGCAGGCTGACACTGCAGTCTTAACCAAGCCTGAGTAAAGTCCTATTGCACTCAAATTCAATACGTAAGTGGGCTTAGGTAAATTGGGGGAGTATGCTCTTTGCAACTCAGTGTGCTATACTTCCGAGGAAACATGACTAGGATTACGCTGCAGGACTGCTATCCCACACAGCCAAGGCAAGAAGGGCATCCTATCAGGATGATACCTGCGGTGTCTCAAGAGAACCAGGTCCAGCGTCCCATCCCTAGCACCTCGTTTGATCCTGGCCGTTGTGTTTGTTGGGCTGATTCCATCCGGTTCCATTTTAATGGGAAGGGCATTCCGTGCGTCGAAAGAAAGACGGCACAAGGGAGGCCACCCCTTCATAAAGGTGACCGGTGGGTGTTTCCCTTGCTTCTGTCCTGCCCAAAACATCTAAAGAAGGGAAAGTAGAAACATCTCATAATCTGTTAAGCCTGGCCACTGATCCGCAGTCCTAAACCAGACCTCCCTCCCCCGCGCCCCTCTTAAATCCTTTCCGCAAGCTAGAACTGTCCCAACAGAGGAGGCAACATTCTTTAGGTTTTCTGTGCATATTCTCTGTTCATCTGCATTCAGAGTTATGTCAAAAGTTCCCTTCTATAACTCACTTTTCTTCTCCTGGTGTCTTTTCCAAAGTTGCTATCCTTTCTCCACAGACGCCAGTGTTTATTATGGCCAGTGGGAGTTTATAGTAAGGAAAAGTAGAAATTCCTCTCTTATCTTTTTCTTCCTATTCTTGTTCCTTGTTCTTAGTTTGTTTGCTTTTCCCTGCAACGGCTTGAGAAAGTCTTCATGTGAGAGTAAACAGGAAGGCAATTCTTCCTAGATACAGGAGGGTTTCACCAGAAAATACTGCTCACCCCCAATTGCCTATCGTGTTTATTATTATTATTATTATTATTATTATTATTATTATTATTATTATTATTATTTGCAGTAGTGAAATTTAATTATATACAATGTAAACAGGAAACACTCATCGTATATCATATCTTGCAGATAATATCATATTCTATACAATTCTATACAATGGAGTTTGTATTATTATTAATAACAATAATAATAATATTTTCTCTTCACGAATTCTGCAAATCCGAATTTTATTTGCTCTTTTGAAGTTTCTCCCTGCATTTTTTTTCTCTTTTCATGATATCACGCAGTGGAGAAGTTGCTACTACTGAACAAGATTCAGGGGTGGGTAGTAGTAGGAGTCGAAAATCGTCCATTCCAAACAGGAGGAAGTGAAAATTAAGACACATTGGTTTCAATAATATTGGTTAGGTACAGTGTCCGGTGGTATTTAGGACTGTGGCTTTTCTTTTCTTTCTTTCTTTTTTGTACACATCTGCTAGTAAAGTTATTGTAACAGTGATGGTGAATTTCAGGAGTAGTAGTAGTCTGCTTACTGTAATTAGCAGTTGTAAATAATAAACTGCACACACATACACATCCTCCCTGCCCCTCCCCCAAAGATCCCAGACCTTCCCAAAACAGAAGTGGGCCTTTTATGCATCCTGTTCGAATCTTTCCCAATTAATCTTTCCAGTCTATCCTCACAAATTGTGAAGGGGGGGTGTTGGGGGGAGGAGACAATCTGCTCCAGACCAGCCAATATACACCTCTCTAAGTAGTACGTTTGTCAGGCGACAATAGTTGACTTCTTGACCACAAAAGGTCAGATCCAATGTTCTTTGAAGTCAATGGATAAACTCCCCTTGAACTCTGTTGGCCTCATGATAACCAGTCCACCCTATTCATTGCAGGCGCATGTGTGTGTATAAACCATTGTATGAATACCCCCTTTCACACACACACACACACACACACACACACACACACACACACACACACACACACGACCTTATAGCCATCTACTCACTATGCATGAGCATAACCTGCACAGATATTTATATAGATAGCTAAAGAAATAGATTTACTAGACTGGCCACAAAGCTTTTACATCTGGATAGAGTGGAGAAGTGTCTCTAAAATATTTGCTTTGTGGCTTGCAGGCACCTCATCCCTACTTAGAAGCAATTGTCATGTAATGTGTTGTAGGAGAGCAGATTCAAGCACTTATGCCATGCAAAATTTTTGGCATTCCAAGCTTTTGCACAGATGTTTGGTTAAATATATACATTTAACTTTTCCACATGCCTGTGGTGATACCCAACTCTAAGGTTATTGTTTATCAGGGCCGTAGACAAATGGATATTTAAGAACAAAGTGAAGTGGTTTATTTCCCCCCTGTCAGCTGCTGGGAATACACCTCCTATCCAAAATTGGGCCCTGAACTCACATCTTACAAGTTGATGGCATGTGTAGCAAAGTATGTAGAAGGGCTTTGATAGCGGGTGCGTGTTATTTTCCTTTCCTTTAGTAAACTGTATAGCAATGATGGAGACAGTCTCTCTTCTCTTACAGTGCAACCCTATCCATACATATTCAGAAGTAGTTCCCGTTGAGTTCAATGGGACTCTCAGGGATGTGTGTCTAGGACTGCACACTTCCAAAAGCAAGAGGCAGAGAAAAGGATGCAGATAATCGCATAAGAATTTATGTTTGCTCCCGATTTCTGCCTTCTTACTGTGCCCAAGTCAAATAACAGAATGGATCTTCCAGAGGTACTAATGGCGGAATGAGGAGTTTAAGCCCATATTATGTTGCTTAAAACTGTTTTAATTCGGAAATAGGAGGGGACTTTTAATTTTTTTAAAAAGTACCCGGCCACAGGCACTAGAAGCAAAAATAAAACAGGATCTCGATACCACCAACCTGAGCACTTTAAAATGCCATTTAGTTCAACGGGAGAGATTTAGGCACCTGCTTCATTCCATCAATAAAACCAACGGGACTTAAACTGTAATCCTATCAATACCAACCTGTGAGTAAGCCCCACTGAACACAGTGCGAGTCATGTATGAGACTGCACTGCATAGTGATCTTAACTTTGGCTGTAGGATGCCATAGGTGTCTGTCTGTCTCGCTCTTTCTACACTCCCACCCACCCACATAATGTTCATTATTATATCTCTCTTTGCCCAACGAGGCATCATTTCATGGTGCAAGAGTGGTTGCTGAATTGTCTTGAGTTTGTTCCACTGTAATCTGGATTAAAACACCAAAGAAAAATACCGCCCCTATTCTTCTTGATTTAAAAATAATAGAAGCTCGCGGGTTTACGATTGTTTAAAACAACTGGTTTTAAAAAGCAGTTTCGCTGTTTTAACTATAAGGTCCTTCTCTCTCTCTCTCTCTCTCTCTCTCTCCTTTACCAGAAGAGAAAAGGAGAGGGATTAAAATCTGTGAAAGGATTTTAATTAAGAAAATTAAATGAAAAGGGGGCACAAATGAGTTGTCTTGAGGGGCGGGGGGAGAGGGCGCGAGCAGGAAGCAAAGCAAAGCTATTCTAAACGATTAAATCGCCATTTTAACAGTGTAATGGGGTTTGCATACTGAAAGAAGGGGGGAACGGTCCTTATAGCTCATCAATAATTCATAGGAACTCGGGATCATTCCCAGGTCAGCAGACAGAGAGGTAAAGAGCAGCATCTATATAGGAGAACCAGCTCTTCTTCTCCCCCACCCCACCCCCGCCTCCCTGCCCCAAATCAAAATGCAATGGGTGACTCTTCCTCAAGTACTTGGGGGGAGAGTCTCATTTTAAGGCTCAAGTTTTAGTGGTCTTTCACAACCATCCACGCCTTCCGTAAACTCTCCTTCCAAATTGCCACAATTCGGAACCGCATTCGGTTTGTTGAAATTAAAACAAAGCAAAAAAACCTAAACGCCACAACTGCAATTAAGAACAAACGAACGAGCACCTATTCTGGTTTGACCAAGTATATGCAGACAAGAACATAGTCGAGAAGATGGGTGGCAAGGCCTGGACAGGATCTAATCTCAAACATGGTTTCCTGGGCAGCCCCTGGCAAGCCGCTGTCACTCAGCGTTAGTCTCCCTCCAGTCTGTAAAAGGAGAACAACGATGATAGCCTGGGATGTTTGTTGTAAAGGTGAGAAGTGAAAAATACTTTGCTGGGGGGGGGGAGTGTTAAGGGGAGAAGATATAGCCTGCTATGTGACATGGAGAAGCAAGTTTTCGTAGGTGTTTTACCCGCACACGCCTTGTTAGAAGAGGAAACGAATATCACCACTTTCCTGACTGCTTCAAACACGCTTCAGAATATTCATGGGAGCTATTCCCAAGCAAATAGAGGTGGTAGAGCTGATTCCAAATAGTACTTGAGTTTGCTTGTTTTCTTCTTCCCTCCTCCTCTATTTTTCCTTACCATTGTAAACCGCTTTGACTGCATTGGCGTTGCTATACAAATGTGTTGGTTGGTTGGTTGGTTGGTTGGTGCTTGGTTGGACGGACAAAAGAAAGAAGACTGAGATATCGTTTATATGAGATTATATATTTATTACTCCCTAATAAATCATTTGACCTATAGAAACACGTTGCCGGCTTGGTTTCTGGGGGATGAAGGTTTGATCAGATGACATGATAGTACCAACATCTGTTAACAGGGTAATTGATCAGCACGTGCATATTCTTCATCCAAAGGTCATAGCCCTCTGTTCCTTCCACACATGAAATAAACGTTAACTTTGAAGATGACAGTTTTGATTTGTGTCTCATAAGAAATCAACAGCTCCTGAGCAGTTTTAATGCTCTTTCCCAAGTATATCACTTCGTCTCACAGCCCCAAATTTATCCATATATATGTGTGAGGGGTGGGTGCCTTAAAGGAATTTAGAAGATCTTCCTTCCATGATTCTGTCCTTCCTCTCTTGGGCTGCTTTATTTAAAACAACAGCAGTGCAATTGAGAATGAAATGTTCATTCTGCTTTGCTAGATCGGGGGAGACAATTACCGGTACATTACCAAAAGGGCGCAACTCTTGGGTGCTTCCCCACGGTTGTCCTACTCAGAGTAGACCCACAAAAATCAGTGGACTTGAGTAATTTAAGTGTTTATCCTGAATGTGGCTCAATCCACCTCAAAATATTGCATATCATGAAGAGGGTTCTTGCATGTTCCGTGGTTGCCCCCAGAACCTAAGCCCAAGTGAAACCCAATGGGAATGCCTCGCAACTAAGCGTAGGATTGCAACCTAAGCCAGTTCAGCTCTGGACTCTAAAGGGCCCCAATTCCTCAAGTTTTTATTTCGGGTTGTTCTTGTTCCTGGCTGGGGTGCAAACTAACACTACCTGATCTTTTGGGATTTATTAAAACACGGTTTAATGAGGGTCCTGCTGCTGTTTCGCAGATGGAGGCAAAAAAAGGACAAACTTCCCTTAAAATAAACTCTGCGAAGTATTATATCGGTGTGCGAAAGAGGGGGGTGGGGTGGCGAGATTGGAATGGGGGGCGGCGGAAATCTCAAAAGCTTGTAACATCTCAGTATAACCAGCAGAGCCCGCTTCAGACCAATCCACCGCAGCTACCCAGGGTCACTTCCTGAGCCTTTCTGGCGAGCTCTTTGAAGAAGTCTTCATTTATCCCCCTGGAAGCTTAGCCAAAATGCACGGCGAACCACGCCCTCCCCACTGCGGGGTGGGGGGAGCCGCGAGCCACCTTCTGCAACCGCGCAGCTCCCCAGCACTAAAACGGCGAAAACAGGGGGCTCAACTATTGCCGCGGGTAGCCCTCAAGTTGGCAAATAAAAGAAAAACTGGTTCTCAAGGCGTCGAGCCCAGCTGTCCTTTTCTTCGCGTTCTCTCCCCACCCCCCCAGCACGCAGCACCCTTTTAAAGTGTGGTTTGGGAGGAGGGGGTGGATATAGGGATTGGAGGTGGGTTGCAAACGCTGAGTGAAATGAGGGGAAAACGAAAGAAAGAAAGAAAGAAAGAAAGAAAGAAAGAAAGAAAGAAAGAAAGAAAGAAAGAAAGAAAGAAAGAAAGAAAGAAAGAGAAAGAAAGTCTGCGCAGGTTCTGAAGACTAGGAGAGGTGAATACTGTATGGTCGTTGGTAGATTGGATAGAACGCCATTATAGCTCCGAGGGGTCAAAAAGGCGAGGGTCAAAAGTTTAGGCGGTGCGAGACCGGGTCTTGTGTTTGAGGCTGATAGACTGGATGTCAGTGCTAAAGAGGAGAGGGAGGGGGGAGGGGAGGGGAGGGGGAAGGGTGATGGTGTAGCGTGGGGGGGGGAGGGGAAGAGACCTTGCTTGTTTACTGGCTAGAGATGAGAGAATACGATCGCGAGGTAAGAGTTAGGAAGTGTAGAGAGAGGCGACTCAAAATGTTACAGAGCTGTTGTCTATGAAAGGGGGACAAGGTGGAGCTGGGAGGCTGGGGGCAGGCAGGTTAGCTAGGATGATGAGGTAGTAGTATTTTGAGCTTGGTGTTGGGGGTGCCTTGGGTCGATCTCTCTCTCTTTCTAAGTAAGGACTGTACTGAACAGTTTAGACTCAGTGCCGCAGGCAGTTCTTCCTGGGTAAGGGCCATTAGAGTGAATGGGCACTACGCAGGATCGGGGCAGTGCTTACATTCATTCACCACAATGGCGTTTGCGCGTAAGAGCTTCCTGCTGGATCACAACCTTCTAGTCGGCGCAGATTTAGAACACACACGTTTGTTCTTTTGAAAAGTTTCTTTTTCTGTACAAGCTCTTTAACTGCTGTGATCATCTATGTATACTATAAATTAAAGAGCTATAATATATTAATTCAATAACGTGGATTATTATTATTATTATTATTATTATTATTATTATTATTATTATTATTATTAAAGCATAACAAATCTTTGCTACACAGCGAACATTTATAACGTAATATTTTAATTAAAATAATCTTTGTAATCTTCCACACATCCCCATGGGGAAAATAATCACTGAACCAAAGTTGGAGGGGTGTTCCCAGGGTAAAGATGTATGCTTTTCTGAAATCAAATAACTATAAAAATACGTATCACGTCATTAAAATGAATAATAAACAAAGGAATTGGAAACAATATAGGATGTGTCAAAGAATGCTTCTAAAAGATTTTATCATAAGCTCCAAGCTGTAGGGGATTTAGGGCAGAATCCAGCATCCATTTCCCATATGCAAACAAACCCTGTTGATTTTTTTTTAAAAAAAACTACCTCGGTTTTGCTCAGCGCCCATTCATTTCGGTCTTGCGAAGGATAAATTTCAGCCTTAATCCTCTAGTAATATAGGATGTGAAGCATCCCGGAAGTTCTCCTACGCAACTTCCTGTTGGGGTGTTCTGTAAAGTTTTACAGATTAACTATCAGGGATTAATGGGTTAATAACTATGACTTTGTCTTTTAGGGGATTAATTGCTGTAGAGACTTTGCCTCTTAAAACTGGAAAGCAGTACTAACACTGTCTTAAAATAAATTGTCGGATACTATCTTAACCTTGGATCTCCCACAATACTGATGGGTTCTGAGCTTGCTTATTGTCAAGGCATTTGGAATCTGGGTTTTGTTTCACTTTATTATATTCATTTTCTTTAGATAATCATATACTGTCCTTCAACGTCAGAGTATTCGAAGAGAGACTATTCCATATTCCCGAATTTGATTAATAACATTTAATACGTTCACTTTTCCTTCTGATAAAAAGCGCCTTTTGTTTAGTCGATTGCAAATCATCTCACATTTAGGAGGGATTGTCCACTTGCTTCAGGATCCTCTTAAATTAAGAAGATAACTGAAGTTAAGAGTCTTAACGGTGTCTTCACAGAGGCTTAGCAGTGCAGTGGTAATTAACCGTTTTCTGCTCATTAATACATTGCTCGGTCAAACGGCTGAGAGGAATCGAATATTCGATTGGCTGGCAGATTTAATTTCTAAAACTCTGTTGCAAGAGTGTTAGGGCATGCACCTCCTCTGAATTGATGCGTGTGTGCTTGGGGGTCATTCCTCATCCGAATTACTGGCGCAGAATATATTCGGCAACAATAAAGAACGAACCAGGCCGGATTAAAGTCGACAGTAAAATAAATAAATAAATCATTTTAATTTCGAATGAAGGGGTTGATCTCAGCAGTTAGGATAATGGTACAGTTGGAAGGAAAATTTATGAAACCATTCTAAGTACACACACGCAGACCGCAGAAGCACCCCGAGCTCCTGTTCTTCCTTTCTTATAGCTCTCCTGTTCAACATTTAGCGGATTAAATTGAATTTAGCGTCAGTCGATTCTATATGAGGAACAGTTCCCCCCGCCTTGTTGCACGATGTAGGTGGAAAGGAGCGATTCACTGCAGAACCTCCATGAATCAGAACCACGTAGCTGGCTACCAGCTAATTTATTTGTGCGCAGATCCTAAACACGTTGACTATCAAAAGCAAGCCCCACTGAAAAGAGTGAGATTCGTTTGCAATAAAGCCTGTTCAGGATCTGGGATATAAAGTCCTGTTAAAGGTCAAGAAGACCCTATTGTTTTAAGTGTAAATATTTAGAACCAGGGGTGACAAGTTGCTGTCTTACCCTAGTTGCTGCGGCGTAAGTTTCGGACTGAGTCCAAACCCAAGTGGTTAGGATGGAGGTTTAAGCAGAGTTACTGAGTTGTAAATTGGGTTGTCCTTAATTTGGAGTAAGAGGTTTAAGGGGGTTGTGGTCCGCGTATTTAAAGGCACACCCGATCCTAAGCAAGAGGGTATTTCTACATCCAAAATGCATTTCTTGGGAGGTGCGTCACATAGAAATGGTTGGTTTCCATATATCTCCATTCGGATATCTAATCCCAAATTGGTTGAAATGCAAAAGCAAAAAATAATAATATTAGCATTTCAAGGTGTGTATTTGCGTGCGTACTCTCCCATAAAGCAATACAGGTTAATTGTAACGAACTCTTGAGGCTTTTTTTGCTTGGTATTTATGAAAGATCACTGTAAACGGGCTACATTTTAAGCGTAACTTGGGCGATCCATCTCTAGGCTTCTCTAATTACTACAGTTATCTCTGAAGCGCAGTCATCACCGCTCCAGGTTTGCGCAATAACAAGGGAGGGGGAATGTGAGTGGGTAACAACTCCGTTTGTTTTCAGAAGGTTAAAATCATCTCGGCATGAATTTTCATGGCTCACACAAGCACACGCTTCCTTTGCTCCCAGTACAGATCCCCGTGTATCCTACCGTTTAAGAGTCAATTTGCCACCATAGCCCAGCCCTCTATAGGAAGAGCCGTCAGGGATAAAGAATCCGAGAGAACAAGGGGATAAGCTGCTATTGGACGAGCTTTAAAACCCGTTCGTGGCGAAAATGAGAGCGAGAGGTTATTTCTACAAGTCCGCCCCCCCCCAAGACAATCCATGTAATGAGTTATTAATAGAAATAATTTAATGCCAATTGACTTTTCCATAGACTTCTCATGGCATGCCTCTGTCAAGTGCAGCAGGTAACCTGCTCTGCAGCACACCGTGTGTGTGTGTGTGTGTGTGTGTGTGTGTGTGTGTGTGTGTGTGTACCTGTAGAATAGATGGTGAACAATACATACATCGAACAATAGGCAGCTACGGGCCTGGAAAGCTCAAGCCTTCACAATCCATTACATTCTTGAAGCTAGACCTTTGATGAGTTAGGGTAACACCTCTGGTGGCTTCAAAGGTAGAGTTTCTTTCCAACAAATTTCCTTCCGGAATTACTTTAACTGGGAGAAGGGAGGGGGAATATATTACATAAGCGTAGGTGACATTCAACCGCAGCTTTGCTCGTGATGGGAAAAGGCACAGAGATTTCAGAATATGTACAGTACTTCTTTCCCTCCCTTTGAATCCCCGTATCATTTCTCTGTATTGTGTTTTATTCAGTGGTCGTTGTTTCTTTTCCTTTTTTTCGGGAGGAGGGAATAGATCCTATTCATGTGTGAGGAAAGTGTGTTTAAGTTTTAATTTGGAATGAAAAAAGTTTTGGTCCCGAAGCCAAAAAAAGGGGGGGCACATCAGCTGAATAATAATTTATGCATGTGTTTATTGAATGCATATCTAGATGCACGCATAAACAGGCTCAAGTGACGCGCACATATTCGTAAATTCATCTGTCTATCTATCTGCACGCGCGCGCATATGTCCTCGCACATTTCTCTTTTGCATAAGCATCTACTGGCCAAAGAGCAACTTACAAAGAGACTGGGGGGAAAAAGTCGCAGGCGCTACAGAGAGGAAAGCCTGCATTAAAATTCCTTGCCGTGGCATTTCCCCCACCCCTCCAAAGTAATGACCTGGGTAAAATTCAATATGACCGAGAGAACTATGCAAGCGTATTATAGAAAATGCAAGAGGGAGAGCCCCGGAGTGGGGTGAAACTCAGGTCAGCGCGTCTAACAAATATTAAAATGTTGGAGGCGCTGGGGACACGCCTAGCTGTTTAACAAAGACTGACAAAGTATGGAGATTAATACGAAAACTTGCGGGTATCCGAACCGAAAACGCTCAGTTAGGCCTACGGCTCCCTGCAAGCTGGTAGCCAGCTATTCCTTAGGCTTTAAAAGGCAATCGCAGGGGGAGGGGGAGGAAAGGAAAAGGAAGAGATTTCCTATCGTGGAAAAAAAATAATCTTTGACATGGAGGAAGGAGAGATACGACGGAAGGATCCAGTTCTCTGGTTGGTGTTTCGGATTCTTTTTATTGTGGTTGTGGCTGGACAGCTTGGGAAAGGCTGCGGCGTTTTGTATCCTGTCTTGCACGGGATGGTTATTTTTAACTGCGCGAACAAGGGGCGGGGGGTTGTAAACGCTTCAGTTTTTGTACCTTGGGGAAAGTGTGTGGGGAGGGGAGGTATAGGAGTCGAAGGAGAAGACCTCCAGGCTTTTTTTGCTCTCAATCCAGAGAAGGGTGCTGTGATTGCAAAATAAAGAGGCTCGATCCCTAACGCATTTGCTCGGAAGTAAGTCTATCCGTAGTAAACTGGAGCTGATCTGCTAGGTCAACGTGCAGAAAAGCAGCCTTGAACGCTGAGGCAAGCTCAGCAGTTACCTAGATGGGGGTCCTGAAAGCAATATAGAGGGGAGAGGGAAGTTCTCCTGCGCAAGCTCTCCCCCCCCCCCATTGCGAAGAACGGGATTCACGCGGTGATCCAAGGTAGCCAGAAGATAACAGTTCTTAGTAGTAAAATAATATTGGCATATATTGGCAGGTGCTTTGAGTTTGATGTTGTGCGGTCATGGGGGGGAACGGGACACACACATTACTGGGACGCCCGAGTAGCGTCCGAAAGGTGTGCACCCTCTGTGGCAAAAAATTGCTCAGTCGTCCTTTCCTATCTTTTTAAACTTTATTGTAGTATGCAAACAATGTATTGTGGGTCCCATCTGCCTGGAAACTCTGTCGTTTTAGGGCTTCATTAACTTGCCTCTTTGAAATGCAGAGAACGCCTGAGCTAAATCTGTCTTTGCAAACTTCCGAAAAGTTGAGACGTTTTTATTAGAGCAATTGAGAGTGGCCAAAACAAAACACGGATGGTTGGGAGGGTGGGGGGGTGTATCTTTTGATTTGGGGACAGCAGGCTGTTGTCCATGCCTCTGTGTGTGCGTGGTGCGCGGTGGGGGGGACTTTTGGAGAGGGTGGGAAGAATCGAACATTTCTGCTAGACGCTAGGGGTGCTGGTGATACTAGGATGAAACCCCCCTTTGTCTATTTGCGCAAGGCATTCTAAAAAAGTGGCGGTGGCGCTTTAAATTAAAAAAAATTAGATAGAGATATATATAAATAAATAAAAGAGTAGGCCTAGCTATTCGTTTTCCCGAAAAACCCATGTCTTGAGACAAGACTGGATGGAATACAGATGAAACAGGAGAGGGCGGGGGAAATGAAAAATGGAAGCGATCAAGGTCAGGAGAAAGAGGAGAGCGGATGTCTCAAAGGTGTATAACTGGTATACCTTTGTGCCTGGTAGGCTTCGTGGAAGGAAAGTTCTTTCTCTCCGCGCACTGGAGTTGGCCTGCAACTCTGCAAAAGTGCCCTTAGTCCTAAATTTGGTCATGATTCCCACTGAAACAAATTATTCCGAGTGTGGTGCGCTTTCAAGTCGGACTTGTCTCTGTTCTTAGTAGACAAATCTGCAGCTGAGATCCCGGATTTCCTGTGTTGTCGCCCGACAATATATTAGCCCCACTAAAACAACCGGGGCAGTTATGGGTTCCCCCCGCCCGACCGGGGTGGCGCACTTTACAAATAGGTTGCGACATATTAGTTGAATTAGACGGTGCACCTGGTGAAATTCATGGAAGGTGGGGGTGGTTGAATCCCGGGGACCTCGTTACTGACTTGAAAGCAAGCCCTATTGAAATCAGCAGCTCTTACTTCCATGTAAATACGTTCAGGTTCGGGATGCCCGTGTTGGAAAAATGATGCCTTCAGTGTTGGAGGGTGGGCTCGCACGGTCCATTACCTGGAAGTTGGAGATTTGGATTCCAGTGGCATGGCCTCTCAAGGGTATAGGCTTAATATGGCATTATGACTTAAAACACAAACGCCTTGTCTGTTATCTAACCAGCATCTGTTGTTGTAGGAAGCGGGAATTAACGCAGCCTTCTTGCCACGGGTTTGGTTGTTTGGGGGAGGAAGGAGGACAACAAGAATGTGGCTGCTTTGACTTTTTCCAAACTATTTTTTGACTCATGTGGGAGGCTGGTCTCGAAGCACGTGCGTTTCTTCCTCCTTCGCTCCCCGGCTAAACGGTTTAAAACAGTAATACCAATAACCTCTTGCCTATGGTAGTATATTCGATACATAGGAGAAACGAACTGTCCTCACTAATAGGGCCATAATCTATTGCTCTGCTCTGATACAGTTTCATCCAGCGTGAAGACACCTCATAGGTAGTCCAGTGCCAATTGCTGAGTAAATAATGAACAAACTGTTCTACCTGACGAAGAATTATGTGTAACCCGAAGGATTCCCTATTCCTACGCTAAAATAATATTGGGACCGCTTCCTTTCTTTTAATTTTTAAAAAACCGCAACACGAATTCCAACGCGTCTCATTTTTCCAGACCAGCAGCCTTAACAGCTATCTACATAAAACCGCGCTGCTCCCGACTTCCTGCCGCAAAAGGTTCATTACTTACACAAACTGCATATTTTATTCCTTTATATCCCCCTTTTTTCGGAAATGAAATCCCTTTGATCCTCCCCCATTCCTCTTCCCTGGGGTGAAAAGGGGTGGAATTGCCCTATGTGTATTGGGGGAGAGCCACACCCTGTTTTCCTGTTTGTATTTGTATTTGTTTTAAGATCTCCCTCCCTACAATAAAATAATATACGTGCCTACTCAGAGTTAAGCCCCATTGCGTTCAGTGGGACTTACCCCTGGGTAAATGTGTGTTAGACAACCAAATTATCGGAATAAGCCTAATGTTATTCCTTATTACAACGAAATCGCGCGAACAGGGTCGTTTTAGTTCTAATTAAACGATAAATCTCACTGAAGTGGATTGGGAGTGACTTTGTTTCTGCTTAGATCCTCCAACAGACTTTCCTTCTTTCCTTCCTTCCCTCCCAACTTTTCTGGACTACCTTTCTGCAACAGTATTCCTTCTGCGGAGGAAGAAGCAACAGTGGATTACGCGACAGAGTTGGGCTAACAGGCACGCGATTTTGCGACGCGTGTTGCAAGCAAATATTTCCAGACATACCTTCCTCCTGAAAAACGGATTATTTGTTTTTTATTTTATTTTATTTTATTTCGCCCACCTTTCCTCTTTGCTGTAAGCCAAAACGGAAGACTTCTAGCCAAACTCAAAGGAGAATCTCTCTCTCTGTCTTCTGTATGTACCCTGTAGATCCGAATTTGTGTAAAAGAAGCTGCGTCACAAATTCGCATCTAGGGGAATATGTAGTTGACACAAACGCTACGGAACGCATCCCTCAAGACGAAGAAGGAGGAAAAGAAAGGGAGGAAAAAAGGCGAAGCAAATCGTAAAAAGACTTTCCCTTCAAGGACTATTCCGTGTTGGTGGTGTGTTGTTTTAATGCCAGTGGGTCCCCCGCCCCGCCCCCATCTTTTAAGCATCCAGACAGGTTGATTCAAATTATCGGGTATCTTCTGCGGAACAGGAAATTCGCAGGGAGAGAACAGAACAGTTCTTCCCTTCTGTGTTCATATGCTTGCAGAAATTGTTCTAGAACCATTCCTTTCTGTAAATAGGGCTGAGAGAAAACAGGTCTCTAAGGATTACCTGTTTGGTGCCATCTGTGCGCAGGCGCCACTCAGCACTCAGAAGAGACAGGTCCCTGCCCCGAGGGCTTCCAAAAGGGGTGGATACATTGCGTCTTAATGAAAATGGACATTTAGGAAATAGACAGGAAAATTCAGGTTATGTTCCCTTACTTGAGTACTACTTTAAAAAGCTATTTATGCAACTGGATATATTTTTTTTATCCATCGTATTGTAGACTAACCCTAACTCTTCCTGCTCCTCTGTCTCCATACTTTTTAAAATATATTTTCTCCTCCTGGCCGGGGTGGGGGGAGAACCAGTCTAAACCAGAACCTGTCTTTTAAAGGGATGGGTAACCCGAATTAGTTAATGGCGTTTCTATCGATCTCAAACGAGCTCTATCTATCTTTGCCACCGGCTGGGCTCTATCACCAAAATTTAGGCAGGAGCTAGAAGATTAATGCATCATAAACCGAGGAGAATATTTCCTTTCCTCCCAGTCTCCTAGTTGTTCAGACGACATGTGTTGTTATTTTGCTTTTTCACTTCGAGGCAAACTCTGCCATGGGGAACCGTGTGTGTACACTCTCACATGCACGCTCGCCAGTGATTTTAATTCAGTCAATGCACCGGGTGGGGGCACTTGGATTTTGTGGTGCCCTCTTGGCTATGGAATGATAGATTTCTTCGGGATATGAAATTATATAAATCCTGATATTTAAAAAGTAAATAATGATAACTGTTCCGCAATGCTGAGTCCCGCCTAGGTTCCTGAGTGCATTTATATGTAAAGTTAAGTCCAATTTACTTTAAAACAACCTGCTTCCAAGTTGACTATGTGCTGGCAACGGAAAGGCTAAGAGCGTCCTCCCCCCTCCTTCCCCCCTTCTTGATTATTTCCTTATCCGGGAATCCCAGGCAAACCTCTCCATTGGTTCCTGGGGTCACATGGACATCTAACTTTGTTCAGTTGACGGCAAAAGTAGGAGGGCTCTTCGAAACAGGAAAACGAGTGAGAAGGGGAGGGGAAGGAAGGGAGAAGGGGGAAGGGGAGGGGGCCCCGAAAGAAATAGGAATAAATTTTAGTATATTTTTTGGGGTGTGCGTGTGTGTGAGTGAGCGGGAGTGTGCGTGCCGGCGCGCGCGCGCCCTTTTGCAATTCCAAAATTAATGGCCATGAGTTCGTTCTTGATCAACTCCAACTATGTGGACCCCAAATTCCCACCATGCGAAGAATATTCCCAGCACGATTACCTTCCCAGTCATTCTCCGGAATATTTCGGCGGCCAGAGGCGAGAGGAGAACTCTTTTCAACCCGAGGCGTTGTACCCAGCGCGGTCCGCCTGTAACCAACCATCCTATCCTCCATGTCAGGGCTCTGGGCACCCGGCATCGGTCCTGTCTCCCAGGAGCCAGCGTGTCCATGCTCCAGCTGGACTTCAAAACCATCTCTCCGAATCAAACCACACTTGCGAATCCATCACGCCAAGCCCACCGCCTTCCTGTAGCCAAAACTCTCTCAACCAAAGCCCGTCCTCTTGCAAAGAACCGGTAGTTTATCCTTGGATGAAGAAGGTTCATGTTAGCACGGGTAAGTGAACCTTAAAGTGCCGTTCGCTTTATACTAACCTGCACCTCAAAGTCTTGTTGGGAAGAAGAAGAGAGAGAGAGAGAGAGAAAAGCTTATTGCCCCCGTTGTAAAAGAACCATTCCCCTTGGAGATTTATGGTCTCCCTGTTTGCAGAGCGCTATAATTACATCCTCCATAAATTTTTATTGCTCTTCTTGGCCAACTGCCTTTGAAGTCCCTGTTAACATCCTCCTCCAGTTTCTTTCTTTCCTTCTTTCCCTTCCTTCCTCCCCCCCCCACCCCCGTCCTTTATTCTTTTCTTCCTTTCCTTCCACTGGAGAACGTTCCCCAGGAAAAGTTTGAAGGAGGTACGGGGTCTTTTATTTTCATTGTCGGCTTAAATTGTATTGAAGTAGAGAGTTTCAGCAAACTTCTACTTTGCCATTCTCCAAGGCTGGGGGTTGGGGGGGGTTGTTTGTTTTAAGATGGTCCCTTCAGAGCAACGTTTCAGAGAAGGATGTCTCGTGGGTTTCAATGGGAATGACTTCCCAGAGGGGAAAAAGAAGGTTGCTTGTCTTACGATCGAGGGGTTTGTTTGTCTTACATGTGGGGCAAACTTTATAGAACTTTGAGGTGCACAGGCAACTCCTTCGTACACGTGCAGGAGCCTTAGGCAGCTCGCTAGCTCGATCCTCAAGACGCTTAAGTCGGTGTATTTTAATTTATGCCTATTTAGCGACAGCGATTTGACTGTATTTAGTTCAACCCAAGCATTAAGGCTAAACTGAACTGCAGAGCAAGTTGTAGATCTATTTCGCACTCAAGACTCTGATGCATTATTAGGGTTCTGATACGCATATATGCATTCGGCCTTCCTTCTGTCTCTTCACATTTAGTTACCCAAAGGCTAGTAACACTCAGAGGCTGTAAAACGGAGTGCAGGGCTGTTACGTGATGTTAGGGTTCATAGCTGAATGCAACCCCCCCCCCTCG
This sequence comes from Podarcis bocagei, assembly GCF_964188305.1. Lineage (NCBI taxonomy): Eukaryota > Metazoa > Chordata > Lepidosauria > Squamata > Lacertidae > Podarcis > Podarcis bocagei. The sequence continues at coordinate 22,720,672 of NC_138138.1, forward strand.
TCTCGCTATCACTCTCGTCCTTTTTCACCTAACACTGTGATCTATCCTCTGGAGTAACCACAATGATTCCAATGGGATTACTCTACACTGCCGTTTAAGCTTGGAGGACTTAGGCGACCTCTGGACCAGGAGAACAGCCTGGCTTTTAATAGATTGGTGGTTGTTTGGTTTTTTAAAAAGAGCTGTGTAAGGCTTAACATAGATGCAGCGAAGCAGGAAGGTAGACGCGAAGATTTAGGCAGTGAATGGGCTGCATTGGGAGACACTGGGTGGGAGGAAAGGTCAGACAGGGAGACACTCGTTCAAGCGATCAGAATCAACCTTGTGTAACCCTCAAAGTTCTAAAAGTAAACTCTGGATACACCCACAGGAATGGCTGGCATTCGGGCAGTCCAATCCTAGACCTCTTTACCCAGAGGTAAGCCCTGCTGAGCTCCCCTCCTGTGTGGATAGATATTAGAGACTTACAGTCCCACTGAGTTCGATGGGACTCATTCCTACGATCGTTTAGATGGGAGCAAACACGGTTAAGCTTCGTGGGACTTCATTCCCACGGGTCTCCTTTCCGAGTAGGAGGTAAAGATCCAGGCTCTTAGAGTGTCGCTGGGGGAGGGGTGTGGTTTGGGGGACTTGTTTTGTAAAGGGCTGTGGCGTCTTCCAGGAGCCTTTTTTCCAAGAGAAGCTCGTGGTTTCTGTTTCGTTTTAAAGGGGCAGAAGAAGAGTAACGCTCCCCACCATCTTCTCCCCCCCCAACCCTGCTCCCCTCCCTGTTCCTGCTCTCTTTCTCTCTCCCCTGCCCCACTCCTCCTTTTGTGTTTCTACATTCAGTCAACCCCAACTACGCGGGAGGGGAGCCGAAGCGTTCCAGAACAGCATATACCAGGCAGCAAGTCTTGGAGCTGGAGAAGGAATTCCACTACAACCGCTACCTCACCCGGAGGCGGAGGGTGGAAATCGCCCACTCGCTTTGCCTGTCCGAGCGCCAGATCAAGATATGGTTTCAAAACAGGAGGATGAAATGGAAAAAAGACCACAAGTTGCCCAATACTAAGATCCGTTCCAATTCTGCAGCCAGCCTCTCGGCGCAAGGCGCAGGAGGAGGTGCCCAGGACCGAACCAATGGACCAACCCCAAACCCCACCGCCACCCCGACCACCGCCACCCTATAACTGGCCTTTGAGCGTGGCCGCCCGCGAGTGTGTGTGCGTGCGTGCGTACGTGTGTGTGTGCAGATCTGTGTGCTTAAGAACTGATGTGTGAAAGGGTGGGAGGCCTGGTAGTTTTCCTGTTCCTGAGGGAGAAACATGGGGGCGTATGGGGGGAGGGGACAAGGGGGTGGGTGAACTGGGACCACTATTTATACGAGGGGAGAAGAAACAAAGAAGGATGAGAGGGTTGGGGTTTTTTTTGCGGGGGAGGGGGGATTAGTTCTTTGGCCGGAAAGCAGGGTTGCCGTGTTTGGGGGGGTAGCTCCTCTGTTCTATAGGAGATGGGGTTTTCAGATTTGGCTAAGATGGATCCCTTTTTCATCCTTAATCAAGCCAAACTCGGGCCCATTTGTCATGTTTACTCTCGCGTACAAACGAAGGACCTTATGCCAACCATTAGCGCGACAGCTAGAGTCGTCTTTAATAAATGAGGCCCGGTTTCACCTAAGGAGAACTGGACTCTCTCTCTCTCTCTCTCTCTCTCTCTCTCTCTCTCTCTCTCTCTCTCTCTCTCTCTCTCTCTCTCTCTCCCCTTTCGAACACCCGCTTCTTCCACCCTACCCACCCCACTAGCCAGAAACCCCAGTTTAAACCCAGCCATTTACCCACAAGGCGACAGAAAAGTGTTGTTGGCATCTGCTAAACACAGCTCTAGATAGGAGAGGGATTCGAAAGGGGAAAATAGAATTCTCACAGCCCTCTAAGGACTTTACTGGATGATAAATATTGTAATATTCCAAGTAAGGAAGGGCATCACGCGGCGGCTGCGGCGGGGTGGGGGCGCGGTGAGAATCGGGGAAGGACACAAAATAAAAAAAAAGAGGAAGAAGCAATGTAATTTAAAGGCGGCAGGGAAGTACTTCAGGTTAATTATCTAACCTGGAAGACCTGGAAAGCGGAGAAGGGCAGTGCATTTCAGTCTATAAACTTGATTATAGCATAAGGCCATCTGGGTTCCAGCAGCCATGAAAATGGAAGGGGGGGGGTTGGTTCCTTTGTAAATAAGGATGCGCCTTCGCTGCCTTCGCTTCAGTTTTTGAAATGAATGTGAAGATAAAGATGAATTTTCAGGAAATTCCCCAGAGAAGTAAGGCGTGAGGAAAGGAATATGGGTATTCTCTGCTCTCGCTTTCTCTCTCCCCCCCCCTTTCCATCTTTCTCTCTCTCTCTCTTGTCCCCCCTCATTCTCTTCTCTCACCCTTCTCTCTCCTATACTGTATATGACATTCCGAAATGGTGTGATTCCAGAGAACTTGAGGGAGGGGGGGATATAACACTCCCCTCCTTTCGTTCTGTATAATTACCTCTTGTTGTTTTGTGTGATACCCATAAGAACATGTATATAGCAGCAGCCACGGTGGAAAAAAAACAACAACCCCGAAATAAAGCATTTATGGTGAATACGGTTGTCCGTGTCTTTCAGGGTATCTGAAATAGTCGCGACACTATTCCTTTGTTCTGATACTTTTGCAGACCCCTTTTCGATTCGACCAGGTTTTTATTGTTGTCAGTTTCCAAGCCTGCACTCCTCTAATGGAAACAAAAGATGTTTGACCATAGGGTATATCCTCCTTAACTACAGCTAAGCCTTATATGAGGTGATTTATTTCCTCTAAGCATGCATTAATGTGGTTACATTTTGCTTTCCAAACTGGTTCAAACTAAAATAGTAGTCTGATCGTTAAATTTCTACCTGGATGTTGAGACTATAAAGCAGCAGTGTGTTTTCCAAGAGATGTTTCTTCTCTGTCTTTTATTTTCTCCCCCCCCCCGTCCCGAGAAAAGCTACCTTCTTCAAGGTATTTAATACATTTAATGACCATAATTTTTGCACAGATGTTTCTCGGTGTTTGCAGGTTTTCTGTGTATTTTTATATTACAAAGGAGCCAGCCGCTGCAATAGCTCAAACTCTGACAAGCAAATAGATAATCAAGAAGACAAATGACTTCTTTTGTGCTCCATAGCTCTTGTATTAATTTTCATTTTCTTTCTCATACAAAGTATCGAAAATACTGTTTAGGACGAAATAGCATTCCAGTTCTAAGTTACAAATTTTGCGTGTGTGTCTGTGTGTGTGTGTGTGTTTGGAGACGGATTAGAGACCATGCAAAGAAAACAGTAATTTTCTCTTTTAAAATCCCTACTCCTGTCCCTAATACGGTCTTAACACGGTTTGTACCTTGGGGCAGAATCCAGCGGGATGTTCTCCTGCAAACGCTCCATTGCAATGGAGGTCGTATTCATTTCAGTGGAGCGTGTGCAGGAGAAGCTCCTGCTGGGTCTTGCTTTGAGTAGTGCGCAGGAAGTAATTTCCACATGAAGGTTAAAATACTCCAGGAACCTTCCCTTAGGCCACTTGCTATCCATTACTCAAATCATGTGTTACGTTACTGCTTTATTGTACTATCAGAACATATATCTCGATGGGGTTGATACCGATGGCCCAATCCGCCATGCTCACTGTGAACTTAATTTTAATGCGTGTGCATAACCTCCTCTTCCACATAAGATGGCAAACTCTTTCTATGGGAGTCAGTGCAAAAAACTAAACAGACAAAAACAACCTTATTGATTTTCACAGCACCTCGGATTCACAACCCCTTTTACTGTGGAACAACTCCTTAAAGCCATGAGAGTGATTGTAGAGCAAATGGCTTGTTGTGGACAAGCAACCACTGGCCACGATCCACTCCTCACCTAATCCAGGATTTTTTTACCATAGGGCTACTGCAGAATGAATCCAAGGCAGCCAACACTGGTGTGATCTGAACTTCTTTACTTGAAAGTACTATAAATTGAAATGAATGGGGTTAACTTTCGAGTACAGTACTGCGATGCTTGCAGGATGTCCTGGGACAACAGCGGCCTTGCAACGCAGCACATAAGAACTTGGTGCCAATAATTTTTTTAGTACCTTCGGTTGGTTTCTGGTCCATATTCACCTTACAGCAGACCTTAGTGGGTCGATACTTGAGGACACCATGTGAATTAAGCCCTTAGGCATTTTGCTGTTGTTTCTTATGATGCACGAAAGCTACCTCCTGGCAATGAGGACTTGAGGGACACTTGCGAGTAAAAAAAGAAGGGTGTTGTTGCACGTGTATTTCCCTAATCTATGCCAGGATTTTATTTATTTTTACGCGGAAATAAGTTTGATTTTTAGGAAGCTGGAGACAGTATCCCTCTCCCGATGGCTACGTTTCCATTGATTTCAGTGGTGCTGGGGGGCATGTCTCTTGCGCTTTTCAGGGTTACTTCAAGGCATTCCCTCTCTCACATACCCCAAACAAAACTTTTAAAAGCATATGCTGGTAAGAATGTAGCTTCTATAGAGCCAAATCAAAGCTGGAGAGGGTGAATAGGATTTGGGGTGGAGATTTCTATAGGCCCTAAAAGTTCACAAGCATTGTAAGCAGACAGAAGCTGAGAAAAATGTGAGAATTATACCGAAAAAATCATTAATCATTTCTTTTATTCAAATACTTATCCTTTTCCTATTGTTATTCAACAGCAAACCTCCGCAGACCTTCTGTTGGGGAAAAAAGAGTACCCAGGAGCCTTGAATCTTTCAAGATATCTTCAAGAGAAAATATATATCTATATATTAATATATATAGATATATATATATGCACACACACACAGACACTTGAACTTTTTTTTTTTTTACTTTTTACTTTTGTAAAATGGAAGACTCTACTTCAGACATGAACACCACCTTTAACCGCCTGGAGAAAAGATGTGGGAAGCTAAAAAGGTAAAAAAACAACCCCAAACATTCTCTGTGTGTTTTTTTTTAAGGCTCGGCTTGTTCTTTTGAAATTATATATTGCTTCGCTTTTAAGGATGGAGGGGGCGGGGACAACATCAAATGCCTTCTGCTCTTAAAAACGTGCCCTGGGAAGCCCGATTCTATGCAGCACGTTTACTCGAAGTAAATCCCACTGAATTGAATGGTCTTACTCCCAAGTAAGTGTCCATAGGGCTGCAACCTTAGATGAGTTTGCAGCCTTAAGAGGAAGCCCTTCCTGGTGGTTGTTGTTGTTTTAAAAGAAACAACACATGGAGTTATAAAGGCGGGGAAAGAAAGAAAGAAAGAAAGAAAGAAAGAAAGAAAGAAAGAAGAGAAAAGACTGCTAATAAGAGATGTTTTAAAGGAATTATAATGGTTTGATTTTTAAATGTGATTTTAACATCTGGGCTTTTGTGAAGAATGCTTGTTTATTTTCTAAAGACAATGTGGATGAGGGGGGGCAGGAGACTGGGTACTAGAATAAAATAGGTGCCTGTTCTAAAAGGGCGTCCTGCCTTTATTTTTCCGTGGGTTTGGAGTAGCTGGGAACCCTCACACTGTTGTTCTAGAACTCTTTATGCCAGGGGATGTTGTAAGGATAATGCAATGTTACATATTCCATAACTGCAGATAATACAGAGGAGGCGTGGCTACTTAATTTTTGATTTTAAAATATTGCCTTTGGTATTCATGCGCGGGTTTTTGAAGGTTCGCCAGCAGAGGTGTGAGTGAAGAGGTTGTCTGAGCGTCCGTCCATGATCTATCCATCTGCATTTCAAGGTGGGGGGGGAAGGTTTATATTAGAAGAAATGGAGTTAAGATCTGACCCTGGCGAGCTGCGGAGTGAGGATGGAGTTCATCCAAGGGACACGTTTTCTAAGCGATTAGCCTGGTATTGCAGCTACAGAATGACCCCTCAAAACCCCTTGACCTTTTCAAGACTGGACATTGTGCTCGGTGGCATTGCTCTCACGGAAACAGGGGCGGGCTAAAGCAAACTCCGGAGGCAAACGTGAAAACGAGAGCAATACAGAGAACCAACCAACCTCTGCTTTCCTTAGTCTATCGGTTTTCCTTTTGTGTGTGTGGGCGCCTGGCTTTTTTCTCCTCCTCCAGTCCGATTATCTTGTCGGAGGCTATGGCTTTTTGTTGTTGCTCATTCCCTAGCTTTCTTTAGGGCTCACAGTCCAGCAGGTAGTTCTCCTGCGCAATCCTCCTTGAAATGAATGGGAGATGGCCTAAATTTTGGCCGGTTTGATGGATTGGCTTTGAGGCTGCAATCCCATACACGCCTAACCTGAGAGTTGGTCCCCTTTGACTTGCTTCTGAGTAGGCATGCATAGGATTGCATTGTCATCGTGCAGTCCCCCATACTTTTGGTCTATTGGGTTTTCGTTTTAAATAGGTGCAATCCCTGTGTGGCAAAGTACAGTGACTATTATTATTTTTATCACAGTCTTCATCAGTGGTGGCTGTTGTGGTAATAGGAGCCTAGCCACCTTTTTCTGCTTTTACACCTTCTTCTTCCCTGGAAGAACAATGAGCAGTATGCTGATATACGTGGTTTTCAGATTAATTTCTGAGTCCCTGGTGCCTAGATTTGCTGGGTGACTCTAGGGTGACACCCAGATTTGCTGAAAAAGGGAACCTGCATGCGCACCATAGAGCTAAGTTTGTGTAAAGCATGCACACACAAATAATTATGCATTTGTTAAGGGTTCTGGGAACTGCGACTTTGTGAGTGGAAAACTACAGTTCCCATGATTCTTTGGGGGAAGTCATGTGATTTAAATGTGATTTATATGTGTGCCATGCATGCAATGGAAAGGTGGGGTGACCAGGCCATGAATTCGGCACCCCATCTTGTTTCTCATCTTCACCCCCTTCCTCACATTCTTTCTACCTTTTATTCAAGTCAAGCTAATGTCATAACAGCAGTTAGCAACGCTCACTGGTAGATGGGTTCAAAGGCTCTAAGAAAAAGCAAGGAGCCCTTTACAAAAGGTGTCGTTGATGGGTTCCTTGATAAACAAGTTTATTTATTGGGCTGGAGGAAAGCACCTTAAGGCTGTAATTCTACATGCCACTTACCTGGGAGTAAATCCCGTTTAGTTCAATGGGGCTTGCTTCTGAGAAGACATGCATAAACTCGCACTGTTATTCTGTTAAAATGGCTGCCTTGACCTTCTTTTGTCTTCCTTTAGGTATTAGGCTTCTCTCTCCACCCCCCCCTTCCCCCTGATAAATTTCAAGCGTTTATTGTAATGATTTTCTAGAGATCTTAGATCACCATACATTGTGGAATATTCAGGCCCACTAGACTTCTTCAAAAGGAAAATGCAGTGTTATGATGACGTTTTCTTTACAGCGACTGGGAGAGGACCCTGACTTTACATGGAAATGAAACTTTGTGCTCAGGAGCGACTTTTCCTTCATGTTACCCTGTTGTAAATATATCAGAAGACCCATTTATACCACCCCACCTGCAGCCTTCTATAAGGTTGAGTGAGGACATGAACCACAAAGTGGTCCAGAGGCTGAATATTTTCCCCCAGATGTGGACATTTCATCTTCATCTCCAGCTCACTTAATACCTGAGTACTGGCATTTAGATCTGTTTAAAGTGAAGCCAGTGGCACAAACTGGGCCTCAATCTACTCTAAGTGGTTTGTGGACCCGTCTGTCCAGGCTCACCAGAAGGAGATCTCTGTCACCCCTTGCAAAATGTTTACTTTTGGTTGTGCAGTTGGACTGTTATTTAAATCTCAACCACCAAGGGTGCTGGGTGGTGGCTGTTGTAGCAAGATCCCACCCTAAAGGTCCCAGGTTTCCGTAGGCAAAGCAGTATAGGTGCTAAACACTGCAATGAGGTCACCATCCTAATAGCGCAAGGTGGCCAGCTATTTCCTGAGCTCCCCATCCCAGACTAGTTATATATATATATTTAATATATTATTTTGGTGGATGGTAAAAGGAAGAACTATTGGTGTTAGACAACTGCATAAGGAGAGCTTAGGGGAGCAGGTGGTCTACTGTGAGATATAGAACATGGCATTTGTTTGTATGTACAGTATGTATGTAGGTATCTGCTTCTTTCTGGTGGCTCATCTTCTTTGTACTGGCGCAACATAGATTTGTATTTAAAAACAAACGCGCACAGCAGTGCACGTGTGAAAACGCCACCTGCAGTTGTGTGGTCTGAAAGCAACTGCGCCTACTGGCTGCCCTGTATCCTTCTTTAAAAAGAGGTTTTCCCTAGTCGCAGATGGGCTGAGCCTGTGATTTATTTATTTAGTGGCGAGGCCAAGGCAGTCTGCATATGCTCTGAGACTCTCTCTCTTCCCCCTTCTTTATTCTACACATGGTTATTTCTTCGTATTATTTCCACTATTATCAGTGCATGTACATATAAACCCTGTCTTTATCTCCTTATCTCCCTTTTCTTCTCTCCGTGTGTTCCTTTGTCTACACACGTTGCACGCACGCGGGTGCGCGGGCGCAAACACCCTCCCACAAACCGGATCTATGTTACAACCCTTCTACCTTTCCCTTTGGAAACGTCCCTTTCAATGACAGAGAAAGAGGCGTGGATCTTAGCTGGCCAGGGGAGCGGAGTTTGGGAGCTTTCTCAGTTTGATCGGTAGCACCCTGGCAGATTTATGATCCCCAATAAAACCGGCGTGTTTAAATTCGTAAATCAATCTGCCTTTCCCACTATATAAACGTTCATTTTATCTTGAGAGAGAGAGAAAAACCCCGCTCTGTTTCTCGCACCTACCAGGGCGAGAAGAGGCGCTTCCTTTCCTTTGAACTATAGAAGACAGAAACATCTTTTAAAATCAAAGTTGTTCTTTTTTAACAAAAAAAAGGGGGGAGGGAAGGAGGGGGAAGCAGACGGATTTTTGTTTCCTTTGCAACCCAAGGATTATAGACATGTTTTCTTTTCTGCTCACTTTTCTTCTTCTTAAGAAATATATATTTTTATAAATATCACTTTGCCTCTCTTTTAATGTCTCCGAGCAATCCGCGAGGTTTAAAAAAAATCGAAATCTTATTCTGGCTCTCTCTCCATTTTTATCTCCTCTGTAATTTTTTTTTTAAATCAGTTGTTTAAGTGGGCCAAAAAAGCCCAACTTTTTATTATTATTATTCAGCAATGTCTCCTCACGGCAGTGAACACTTGCAGTCAAACCCTCTTCTTTCCCTTCGCTGGCTTCGAACCATTTTAAGATTTCTCCCAAACCCCTTTCTTCTGCGATAGCAGGCCCCACTGATGGCAGTGGGATTTCCTCCCAGTATTTAGAATGGGATGCAGCTGAAAAATCAGTGGGATTTGCAAAACCAACGAGCCCTTTCTTGGAAGTACGTTCGAACGAAAGTCAGAATGACTTGCAATGTTCCCATCGAACAAACCCATTGATTCGCTTGGCAAAAGGGTCCCGACTGATTTATCCTGGAAGATCGCAGCTTTTACTTGTAAGCAAAGGCGTTTGGAATCGAACCGCGTTTGTTTTCTGCCGTTACGCTTCCACCCCAGAATACTGCGATTAAGATTTGGGGTGGGAAACA
>NC_138138.1:22735240-22930707 GCF_964188305.1 Podarcis bocagei
GGTGTCAAAAAGGCTTCCACACGTCAGGGAAATAGGAATGATTTCAGCAGTAGGGTACCCCTAAGCACATAGAGTTATATGCAACTAAGTTCTACTGAGAGCAGACCTATTGAAATCAGCAGACGGACGTTGGCTGTTAATTGCAGTGGCTCTACTCTGAGTAGGATGGACCCTGAATACAACTCTTTGGCTTTTTAAGGAATGCCTTCTAAATTTCGGTGGACTTTACTTTCAAATGAAGAGGGTCCCGATCCACTGAAGGAGTCCTATGGGGGCTCTGGAGTAGCTCTTGTTTGTTTCAATGGGGTTGGAGAGCTTCTCGTTGGACTGTGCCAACTAGAAACTCGATACAGCTGTGTTTGTCATAAGTGAATGTGCGAGAGGTGCTGAAAACGTCCAGCGCCTGACACAATGTGAGATAATATAAGGACGACGAAAGCAGCCGCAGCAACACTACTAGTCGTGGTCCGGACATTCCTTTTACCTTTCTATTCTTTCGTTGTGATTCTTCAAACCAGTCGTATACTTCTTTCTCTATCCTTCTCCCTCTCTGTTCCTTTCCTTCTTTCCATTGTATCGTCGTTTCCTTCCGATGCTCCCCTACACATCGACCTTACACTCTCTCCGTTGCTTCCCTTCCTCAAAGAAGACCACATCAGTTTCCCCCTAGCCTAGATCTTTGTATCTGCTGAAGACCCAGCTTCATTAAATCATAACACATTTCCCTATTTGTGTTCATTATCGGTCTATTCATCGATCGAGGTAATATAATAACTTTGCTGCCGGAGTACTTTTCTACAAGCTGTATCAGAATGTGCAAAAAAAAATCGTTGCACTTTTCGTTTTGTGTTCTGTGCATATTTCTTTATTAATATGGTTGATCTCCAATATCTCAGAAGATTAGCAATATTGCTGGGGATGATAAACGTAGGAATGAGATAAATAATATTTCAAACCCTCTTGATTATTGATATATTGATTATTCCTCCCACACACACTTCCAAATTGCTTCTGCTACTTAGTTGCAAGTTTCTTTTCCTGTCATCGTCACGTCAGAATTCAAATCTATTCACGAAACGGGAGTTTCCTTTCTTATATTTCCCCTCACAAGAGCTTTATCCACAGAGAAATCTGTGGCGGTGAAATCCAGCGTGAAGCTCAGCGAGCACCATTGAAACGAATGGAGACCTCTTGAATGCCACCATTAAAACTAATGGGACCTCTTGAATGGGTCTTGAGTCCACAGGAGAACTTCCTTCTTGATCAACCAAGTGAATAGTGCTAATAGAGGGGAAAGCTTTTGTTTTTTAAATAGAAAAAGTATAGTTTGCTTTATATGATTTCTGGCTCCACATCGCCTTTAAATTCCAGTTGGACCCATGAAGGCGAACTCACTCTTGGATTTTGCCAATCCAGAACTCAGTTTCCTAAATTCTATGTCTGTTTTATCTAGAAACAGTTCTCACCGGTACCGATTACATTTTTGTGCAGTAACCGTACTTGGGATCTCAGCCTTATGCGCAGTTCCCACTATTTTTAAAATCAACTGATGAATGAGCCTTCATTTTCTTTATATTCTGCATGCATCTGTTCTCCTAAGCTCAAAGTAAGTTGCAGCAACACTCCTTCCCTCCCACAATCTTCCAAACCATGGAACAACACTACGGATATATATTATAAATGAAACAACAACAGTCAATTGAAATCGAAATCTCAACTAACCAACCCCCCCTCCCCGCCCGCCAGTACCAGTTTTCACCCTAACAGCTGGTGTGGTGTAGTGGTTAGAGTAGCGGAATGAGAATAGCGCAGATCCAGGTTCAAATCTCCACTTAAGCCTACTGAGCGGTCTCCCTCTCAGCTTCCCTACCTCATAGGGTTGTTGTGTGGATGAGAGGGGAGAACCTTGGAGGCCACAGGGAGGAGCTCTCAGGAAGAGCCAGCCAGCCAGACAGACAGACAGATATTCGCTAGTTAGGGCTACTCCACTTCCGCTTTATTTTTTAAGCCATTGACTCCTGTGGGTAACTTCATCCTGGTTTAGTGAACTCTAGAAGAATCGGGTTGCTATCAGTAACCCGATGACACCTAGTCTAACTGGCAGACAACCTGGGGGGAAAAATGAGAGAAATTCCAGCGTTCACTGCCTAAGGGGGAAAACAACATTCAAAAATCCTGTGGCACCGTAAAGGCTAAACAGAGAGCTGAGGAACCCGTGGCCCTCCAGATGTTGTTGGGACTCCAACTCCCATCAGCCCCAGACAGCGTGGCCAATAGTCAGAGATGATGGGAGCTGTAGTCCAGCAACATCTGGACGTTCCCTACTCCTGAGCTAGCACATTGGTTACCGTATATCAAAAGTTTCCGTGGAGTACAGTCCACGAAAATGCTGTAATACATATGCTATCTTAGAATAACTATGGTACTCTTTGTTCCAACTAACATGTCTGCCCCTCTGGAATAGCATAAGGCTTCAACCCTGTAGACCCTTACCCGGGAATAAGTCCCATTGGACTTACTCCCGAGTAGACATGCCTAGGATTATACTGCTAGTGGATGGAATGTTGTATTACCGATACATTGCCAATGCAATGTGCACTCCAATAAACTGTACGCAAAAGGTTCCTTTGCTGTGAACTGCCAAAGATTCTGTCTCCGTGCACCACTAATCGGTTTATCCCGAGTGATCATTTTTACAAAGGGTTATAAAATTTTAAGGCGAAAGGCTCTGTTCTCGTAAATTTAATTCTTGGAGGTTTTAATCAAGTCAAGTCAAAGGGATATTGGAACGGTGGGTCCCTTAAGGCCATATTTGCCAACCCTGAGGCTCATTGTGTAACAACCCCATTCTTACCTCCCTAGCAGACCGACTCACACATAACAGAACGAGGAAGCCCTACAGCATAGCGGAGAGACCAGGTTCTCCAATGCCAAAGGCGCGAGCGGGAACAAAGGAGAGGAGGGTGGAGTTCACGCATGACGCTGAAAGCTCCCCGGAAACTCTCACGCTATTTGTATCCACGAGGGGATGTTGCTAACGCGAGCTAGAAAAGAGTCACGCTAGCTCGCGAAAGCATACCGATAAAGTTCCCGTTCTGCAAATCAGTATCCCTGACGGCTAAGCAAGCAAATTCAAACTAAATGAAACAACCCGGGCAGCCCGATTTTAAATGCATTTATACCCCGCTAGTTAATTATATGGGTATATTTTGGATGGAACACTGGACTTACTTCTAAGTAAATCTGTTTAGGATTGGGCCACTAGATTGATTAACTTGGAGCGCAGTGGCGACTTTACTTTCAGCGCCATGGAGTGGAGTGTGTGTTGATTTACTATCCATAAAGGACCTTACATCCAAGTAGGGCTACATAAATTTCATGACTAAAGTTAGGCCAACTAGTAGATCTGACATCTGGAATATACACAGCCCTCCATGTAAGCGAACCCCATTCATTTAAGTGGAGCAGACTGCCGCGCAATGAATATAATGACTTCGGTGTAATGCAGAATATAACAGTATACAGCTATGTACCATTCATAAATTCATTGGGCGTGAGCCAACAGGAAGTTCTCCTGCGCAAATTCCACTGAAATGAAAATAAATGAATTCTAATCGTTTCAGTGAGACATTTTCAAGTAACGTCAGGTACTGGATAGGGAGGGCAGATTACTTTGCCTCATATAATGCTCTCGCGATAAATATAAATATAATTGAGTCATTACATTTATCATGTTATAAGCAGAACAAATTTTGTCTACTTTGGATTACATTAAGCATATGCATTTAGGGGTGCTGTGGTGTTAGAAAACAGTGAATGGGGTAGCAAGTTCGAGCAGTGGCTGCAATGCTAAAATATGCTGTGTACAATCCACCGGGAAGGTCTCCTGAGCACCTCTCCCTGATATGAAGGTTCCCATTCATTTCAATGAGATTTGGCAAGAGAACTTCCCCCTGTATTTCCCTCCACTAGACATTAGAATCGGGGTGCACACTGAAATCATTGGGGGAATGGATTGCTGGAAATTGAAATCAATGGAATTTACTTTCGGGTAATGTTATGTGGGTCTCCTCGACGAATTTGCTATTTAAAAGAAAAAAAGGACAGTTGGTTAAAATAATGCAGGCTTTCATCTTATTTTCGAGAACTCTGGAGATAAAAAGGTCACAGACGTTAAAAAAAATACAGCTTCTGCAACGTGTCCACTTTCAGCAGGGATTACTGAAAACAAAACGAGGCGGGGTGGAGAAGGGAAGAGAGGAAATACGTCCACTGCTAGACTTTTTCAGAGGGACCACAAGCGCTTGGAATCAGTGTTTCGTTCACCTCCCTCTGCTTCCTTGTTGAAGAAAGGCAAATAGTAAGAAAATGTTGGTGTCTGGCTGGGAATTATCAAATTTAAACGCTTGCTAAAGCGCTGCAGTACTAACCCATGCCGTAGGACGAAGCCAAGCCCATTGAACAACACGGGACTCCCTTCCGAATAAACATTTCCAGGATCATAAACTGGATAGACATGTGCGCGCCCAACCCCAGCGCCTACCCGCGCAGGCGTTCTGAAGCGTAGAACTGGCCCTTTATAAAAGGAGAGTGTTATTTCATGTCATATTGTGGGGATGCATTTCTTTTTAAATTTAAAAACAAAACAAAAAAAACTTCGGCTATTAGCTATTCCCAGGGGGTCAGAAAACTCCGGGAGACATGTTGAAAGGGCAGATCAGCCAGGCATGAATGAAAAAGGGACCATGTACACACCGGATGAGTTCCAAAAATGGACTAGATGTGGGAATCACTAGCACAGGAAAAACCGAAGGCTAAAGCGACCTAGCTTTACCAAAAAGGGCTCGTTCTTTGTTAAAAGGCCAGTGTCCCTGAGCGCTTGGTTTCCAGACAGAACCCAGCGCCAGCTGCAGGCAACTGTAGATAGCGTGGGATGAGGAGGGGGAGGCCGCCTCCAGATTCCACGTGAATTTATTCCTTTGTTCCTGGCTCTGCTACCACCCAAAGGCCACCGATCTCAAACGACTTTCAGCGCAAAAGCCAGCAATTCCAGGCCAATCTTTGCCAGATCGTGGTGCCAGGTAGAAAGGGAGGGAGGTTCACACATAATAGCGGGACGGGAAGACATCTAGGATATAGACGATAAAACAAGGGATGATGGAAAGGGTGAAAAGTGAAGACACCAGCAAGGGTTGAGTTGGGTTACTGGTAGAAAAGGAACGGGGGGGGGGGGAATATGAAAAATATAATGGATTAATGGATGGAATTAAAGCTGGAGGAAGGCACGGCACGTTTGGCAAAGATCTAAGGACAGGGGGGGAAATGCATGGGTGGATAGACGGAGATTTTGCTAAAGACCACGTTAAAATGTCATGCAAGGCCGTTCCCATTCGCAATGACCTTTTCTCAGCTCCTTACCTTTCCGTGTTTAAGCATAAACCCGTAGCGATTTGCTATTTAAAACAGCCAACAGTAACAACATTTTATTTGAACCCTCTTGGTTTTTTATTTTATTTTTATTTTATTTTAACAAAGAGAGATATCTCAGTTAGCCTTTGCTCTTTTTCGATCCTTTTTTATTCCCCGCGTGAGAGACTGCTGAGGAAGAGAAGAGGGGGGGGGAGGACATATGGAATCAATTTCGTATCCTGACGTTGAGAACCAGCCAATTCCTGTTGGTCTTTTAAAACCAGAATCCATTTGGTCCCTCTCTATCTGGCACCTCTTGTCAGTCAGTAGGATCCCCCCTCTTGCAACATTTTTAAGTCTTTATAAAGAGAAACAGCCTCGCTTAGAAACGAGAGAGGCTTTCCTCCTCCTTTTCGGAGGTGGAGGGGGGTGGCAGAGGGAGAAAGCATTGCTGTCCCGTGAAAAAGTCTTCCGTGTCTTCGTCTTGCTGCAGAATATCTTTTATTTCATTTATTATTATTTTTGCTCTCTCTTCGTGTCTCGGAAACCATTGTATTTTTCCTTCTGTCAAGTTGGAATCCAAGAGAGAGCCCCCCCGCCCCCGTTCCTCAAAAAAAATAATCAAAAAAATCAAAGCTTCCTTGCGGTGGAAAAACCGACCCCCCAAAAAGACTCAAGGCAAACCTTAGCAGCAAAATCTACAGAGCTACAGTCAAGTAGTTCTTCTCTGTCTCTCTGTCTCCTTCTCCCAAACTGGCTTCCTTCGAGTTCCTCTGAACCTCGTGAGCCGCCTTCGATCTTCCTGCTGAAGTCGTTTGGTTGAGAATCGCTGCAGGTAAGAGGGATTAATAATAATAATAATAATAATAATAATAATAATAATAATAATAATAATAATAATAATAATAATAAAAGAAATTACAAGACAGATCAAAACAAATCCCAAACCACTATACAACTTCGTCTGATCCTAGCATAGGAAATTCCAGGGGCCGTTGAGATTTAATTAATAGCTCTGACAAAGCTTGGGAAGGCGTCCATTGGTCCGCTGGAGTTCTAGCTTGAAGCACAGCCCCCCCCTCCCCAAAACATCACCACCACTCTCAGAAACTAGTCCTGTAGCTTGACCAGAAAAGGCTGGGATATAGTAAACAAATAATATTAATGATCTCCTGATAATGGTTGGATACTGGGAGTCCAATGCAAATAAAATAAAGGGGACGCAGGTTGCTTCTTCCAAACCTGATGTTTGAACCAAATAGGTCCCCCCTCCGCGCTTGCCGCCCCTCCCAGGCCACATTTGTTAAATGTTTAACGCCTCTGGGTTGTTTGAAAGGGAAAACTACAAACGCTTCTTTATGGGAGGGGAAGCCTGGTGTTAAACAGAGAGATGTGATTTATGGTGTTGAGAAAGTTGTGTTTATTTGAGGTGGCTCCTGTCACGACCAGCCTTTTCCTAGAAGACCAAATCTGTATCCCTTCCCTTTTCTCCCTCTCTCCTCTCTCCCCCCCCCCGTTTCTTTTATGTTTGTGAGTTGTAGTTAACAAATATCTTACCGGAGTGTGAAGCAAGCAGTGTTAAGTCTCCACAGAACCAGCAATGTAAAACAAAGCTTGCGGTTTTACCTTGTAGGGGACCGCCTTAGTCTTTCAGAGACTGAGACATCTTACCAGCTTGTTTGTCCTCGCCATCGTATTTAGCAATGCACGCATTGTTTGGCCTTTGCAAAATCTGGGGGTACACCCTTAACCTGGACTCAAACCCCACCGAACACAACGAGGCTGCAGTCCTATACTCACTATAAACAAGGAGTAACCTCCATTAAACTCAGTGGGACTTGCTTCTGAGTAGACATGTATAAGATTGCACTGTGGGGTTTATCTCAGAGGAACAATGCATAGAATCGGGCCACCTGATTGCAATCCTATTGCACAGAGGAGCGAGTCCAACCGAACTCAAGGAAGTTTCTTCCAGGTAAACATGGACTATTTGGACTATTTTATTCTTTCCAGAGTTTCATGGTAAAGAATGCAGTCCGCATTCTATAGAAATAAAGGGCAAATTTCTCTTACACTTGAATGGCTGTACTTCTTTTTGTTTTTGTTTTTGTAAATGTTTTTAATGCTCTTAGACCAAAGGAGGGAAGGGACTCTTCCATCAAATTGGTCCTTCCTTTCTTCTTTCCTTGTTCCTTACAATTGCATCTGACATAAGAATTCTTCTTATGTTAGGAAGCCAGGGCTTTTTCATTCTGCTGAGTCTTCGGGAAGCAGAGGTTACAGTCAAACTTACACACAAAATAAAAATAAAAATAAAAGGGAGGAGGGTGAAATAGATAAAGCCACTATTGCTGACAGTACAAATATGTTCTGAGTTCAGGATGGCGATGTTAATAACTCAGTTCCTGGGACCATACCCCAGCTATAAACGTACACTTTTTTTATTAAAAACAAACAAAACACCACCCCAATGTCTAATATTTCCTCCGGCAAAGTAATGCCATATTGGAAGAGAGCAAGAACTCTGCTCTCTGAGCGCCTCCCTTCCCTGAAAATTGCTTTGCATTAAATTTCCTCAGCTCCAGAATCATCTTCCTTACTAGCCTCCAGCTAAACTTGATTAAAAAAAAACTGCTTGATGCGTTGACAGATGAAATCCAAGAGGAAACCACAAGGCCCTTAAGTGACCCTAATTTAATCGATTTTATCATAAATCATCAACTTGATGAAGAACCAAAGTTTTCATTGAAGGAAATTGATATTAATGGAGTGGCTGCTTCTTTAATTCAGATGTTGTTTTCCACCAGTTCGAAAACAAACTCAGTTGGCATTCTCTGGGCAACTTCTATGGGAATCATGTTGGGTTGCTGTTGTTATTTTAATTATCTTAATTAGCACAGTTTAGGTAGCGACGTGCCAAAGAACCACAAGGAGCCTCTTGGACTTCAGCAAGGTTCCATTACAGCATTGAGGATCTATCTAGACTGTGGTCAGATTTTAATGAATGCAGCACCAAATACCAAACCACTTGCCTCCGATAACCCACCAGATCGGAAACGTCTGTCTTCAGAAAGAGCAAGGATGCTGGTTCCCTATCAGCTATTCATCATGCTACCTAGCTGTTTGGGAATTGGAGAGCGAATGAGAGAGAGAAGGCTATTTGGCCCATAGTTTATAATATAATGATTGCGAATTTCCAAAACGCATTTTTGAATGTGTCAAGTCCTTGCGTTTACAAGTAGATCTGCAAGCACATCCCCATCCCAAGCAATGACTTAAAACCAAAGCTCTAAGTCATGCCCCACAATACTGCTTTTGAGGGCCTGTTAAACATTGGCCGCTTTCACAATTCTTCATCTTGCAATTAAAAATTAACTCTAGGCTTCAGCTCTATGCCCGTCTGTTATGGATGCCTAAGTCCCAATTAGCCTTTAGGTATGCTGATGAATGCCATAGATCAAAGAGCCTTGGAGGGTTTCAGTAAAGCAGGAAACGGGACAAGGAAACGGCTGGTTAATATGTGAAACCTAATATATCTAAGGGTGGATGAAGAAAACGCAACAGAATGGCATTCCCAATCCTACACGCCTCTACGTGGAATCAAGTCCCACTAATTGTACTGCAACTTAGCCCCATGGAGATGGCTAGCATCCCCAAATAGAGACGGGGGTGCAAGCGGGAAGAAACTACTTTGGGATAAAAAGAGCAGATAGTCACCTTCAAACTGGTTTGAGATGGTGTCTTAAAATGCAAAGAGCTGTTTTTAGAGTAAATGGCTAGAGACCAATAGGTTATCCCTGTACAGTGGTACCTCGGGTTAAGTACTTAATTCGTTCTGGAGGTCCGTTCTTAACCTGAAACTGTTCTTAACCTGAAGCACCACTTTAGCTAATGGGGCCTCCTGCTGCCGCCGCGCCGCTGAAGCATGATTTCTGTTCTCATCCTGAAGCAAAGTTCTTAACCTGAAGCACTATTTCTGGGTTAGCGGAGTCTGTAACCTGAAGCGTATGTAACCCGAGGTACCACTGTATAGGAGAGGAGTGCTTATCTGTTCTCTCTGTCTGTCTCTCTCATTCCATCCTACCCTTTCAGTCTTTTCCTGCCTATTAATTATGTAAACCTGTTTATTACCATTCATGGCACCTTCCAGTACCGCGGCTGCTGGCAATTACAAGCTCCAATAGTGTGCTGAGCGCTTCACAGAACACCCAAATTGCGCAGTCTCTGACAGCAGATTCTTAGCAATATCTGCTACCATACAGTAAGCCACTCTGTACCTCCTTGTGTATGAAGCAGAACCAAAATGCCGAGGAGGATTGTGTCCCTCTCTTCGCTCCTCCCGCTCCCCCGCCCAAAGTTAGTGATGGTAGATGACTCCGCTTGTTGTGGTTATATATTTTAACTCCCACCCCCTTCTCGAACTTTATGATGTTATGACGGAACTCGAAGTGAAGGAAAGGGGAGGGGGGGACACTCCAGCTCCATAAAGTTTGACTAGAACTCGGGTATTTGCCTGCCTTTTTTGCCATTTGGCAAGTTTCCAATATAAGAACAGCTAGCTGCAACCTCAGAAGGGAAGCCTTCGCCTTGCCTGAAAATATTTTCCTTTCTCCTTTCTTGTAGGCGCAATTTCGCTCTGTGGTATCCAATCGTCATCTTCCTTCCCAGACAGAAGTAAGTGGATTCTAAATTTAAATGTTGTGAACTGAGAGAATTATAGCTTGGCTCCCCCGCTTTTATTTAACGGGGTGAAATCTGCCTTCTACTGCTGAGATCAGGGTCTGCTCTCCAGGTCACTGGCCTCCAAAGAAGCCCAAAAGGCTGAAGGATAGAAGTGATGCACATGGATAGGAATTTGTTTTCTCACCCTTTTCCTCTCCCTTTTTGCATGCATGACTCTGAATAGTGTATTTTCATGCCAAAAGAGAGATTATCTGAAACTTATTGACGACGCCACCCGCTCCACCAGCAAGCAAACTGTCTTCATTACATTTATCACTTGCTTGAAGCTGCAATCTTCCCCTAGTCCAAATCTTCCCTTAGACTATCTTCTATTAGTCCAAATCTTCCCTTGGACTATTGAAATCAGTGGGAATTTGCTCCGGAGTAAACATGCCTAGGATTTCGCGGTAAATCAATGAAGAGGGGTGGAGTCTTCACTTTAGTCCCCATCCACCTCACAATCCACTTTAATTTCCCAGCTAGGAAAAATAGCCAAGGCCTTAAATATGTTTACGTGGAAGTAAGTCCTACTGAATTCAATTGGCCTTTCCTAGTAAGCACGACTAAAATTGCAGCGTTGCTGAGGAGCTAATCAAGTTTTATCTGCCCTGAATGTAGTTCTGCAGAACTCATGCGGAAGTAAGGTTTTCAAAAACGCTACACGGGCTCCCATGGAAGCGCTATTTTCTCCCAATTGACGCTGCTATTAAGAGGTCGAGCGTGGGTGTGGAACTGGGCCTCCTCCAGGCCAGCTCAGAGCCGCTTTCTAGTAAACCAGGAAGTGCTTCTGCCTGCTCCCACGGTTATCTCCGGCCAGGAAGAGATAACAACGCTGAAAATTTGAATCCTGGGGGGGGGGGGGCGGTGAGAGAGGAGGAAGAGGAGGAGAAGTGAGCCAGAAAGGCTAAACTGCTCAGTGAAATAACGGAGATGTCGTGATTTCCTTCGTCAATTTCACCCTTGCTGAAGGAGGGACCGCAGGGTGTCGCGTATGGAAGCTGCAAAAAAGATTGGTTGCTACTCAACAAAGTTTTACTCAGAGTACGTCCATGGAAATTAAGGGATATGACTAAGTTAGGCCCATTACTTTTAATGGGACTAACTCTAAGTAAAGCTTCCTTGAATGCCATCCATTCTCCTCTTTCCTCCTTCCCGGTTTTTTCCTCCTTTTTGGGGGGAACGCATAGATCCAAGTAATAAAACTCGGTAGCAAGAACCTAATAAGTTTGCCAGCTTGAAGTTAATCAGGTGGGAACAGTAAGGTGCGAGGTCTAAGTATTTTAAGAAAACACAGAAAGAGAAATTTGAAAATGGTCACGTCGTGAAAGTATGGTTCAGTCCTTTATTTCATAATTCGAAAGAAAGACAATGCAAGAGGTCAGCTGCCTAGTATCTCAAGGTCCCGCTCACACGAACACGTCATGTGAAGTAGGTCCTACGGTGTCCAGTGGCTTTTACTTTCAGGTAACCGCATAGGATTGCAGCCTTAGCAGTAAATAGCATTCAGAATCAGCTTGTGTTCAGGCTGTCCCTGTGCTTAGACAAGAAAGCCCTCGCATTTGATACGAAACCCGTTCCCTGGTAGCAAATCCCCTTGAAAATGTAGTTTCCATGGAAATCCAGATGCACGTTTCTGCTTGGGGAGAGTAACTCAGGTTCTCTGATCTTCCTCCTTTTTAAATATGTGCTGGACAGTCCCGTACTAGTAAAGCGCGCCCACGCCTCCCCTCTCCAGCCGCCCCAACTGCAGAACAAGATCCAGGGACCACTTACGCAAGACAAAGTGCCCCCCCAAGAGGGTGGAGCACAAAACAGACTGGGATTGTGGGGGGGGGTCCTCTCTTTCCTTCCCCCTTTTGGCTGTTGTTGTTGTTTATGTTTTATACTTTGGAGGCAATTTAAAGCTACTTCCGTTGATTGACCATTAATCCGGTGAGTTATTAGGCTTCTAAACCAAAGGTCGTGGGGGAGAAAGAGTTACAATCCATCAAGGGAAACAATCGGATAGAGAGATGCTGGTTTATCCTGAGTCGGCGCATGGGTAGAGTTTGCGTGCACGTGTGGCTATGAGAGGATTAAGGAGGAGGAGGAGGAGGGAGAATGTTAATCGCACACTTATTTGGATGTAAATTTCGTTAAGTCAGATGCACTTACACCCAAACCAAGTTCTTTAGAACTGAAGTTCTCTTAAACCTGCTCCTATGTAA
Source organism: Podarcis bocagei (assembly GCF_964188305.1). Lineage (NCBI taxonomy): Eukaryota > Metazoa > Chordata > Lepidosauria > Squamata > Lacertidae > Podarcis > Podarcis bocagei. Next base: position 22,747,579 of record NC_138138.1, read on the forward strand.
CCAGGGAAGACATCTTAGGATACAAATCCCTAAAACAAAAAAACAAAAACAGATAAATATTGTAGTAAGTACTGCTGGCTTCCGGGAACATTTCCCTGTGCACGTATGCCAGAACAATAGGGTTTGCTCAATATATTTTGCCGCCGTCAGGTGCCCAAGATTGGTCAGGGTATTTTGGCAGCTGAAGTAAAAAAGAAGAAGAAGAAGAACAAAAACTCCCAGACAGTGAAGGTACTAACAAAAAGAACCCAATAACAATATATAACATGACTAACAATGTGATGCCCTTTTGTGACACCCAAAATCAACTGTCTGGGGCAGCTACCTCGCTTTCCCTAATAGTTGGGCCATAAACAACAGGTTTACCCAACCATCCACCAGGAAGCTCTATTTCTATATAACTTATACAAAGTTTTAGAGCCATAAGCACAAATATGCATTCCATAGATGACTACACGGATAGATAGATTAAAAACAACTATAGCTACAGTGAAGCATCACTGATGTTAAATAAAATAAACAAGGTTTGTAGAGAATTTCCATACAAAAGGACCCATATAAAGATTTCTAGTCTTACAACAACTTTGGGGAAGTTTTTTCAGTCCACATCTTTCACTGGCTTCTGGGCAACCAGAGGCCACATGCCAGTACTGGGAGGGGCCAGAGACAAATGTGGGTGGAGCAATGAATGCAAATGTTACCTTTGTACTGATGTCTGATTTCTAAACACATTCACTCACCCTTATTCATCCTCCATCAAGGCAAGCAAGAGCCATTATCAGAGTTCCATAATACATTCCAGCCAGGCAAGAATACTTGAGGAGGGTGGCAGACAGGGCTGGAGAGATGGCTGTGGCCTGGGGAAAGCCCCAAGGGCTAGGTAACGATATCTAGAGGGCCACCGAAGGTCTGAGGTTACCTGCCCCTATTCCATAATGTGCTACCACTACTGATAGCCTTGATTTCCACAGCAGAAAGGGAAGATAAAAACGTAAAGGATGGATGGATGGATGGATGGATGGATGGATGGATAGACAGATGGACAGACAGTATTTCTGCAATAAATAACAACAGCATTAAGTAATGCCATCAGGCCACATAGAAAACCTTATGTTGAAGAAAATACACGAAGAAGACCAGAAGACACCACCAAACACTAGAATGGGAGAGTTTCTGTCTTTTTGCTGCTTTTCCATCTTTTTGGTGGGTACTGAGCAGAAACTTTACCCCATTAAAATAGACGGATTTTGGTGTGTGGGGAGGAAGTTTTCTCCTTCCTGAAGGCACTTTCCCCTTCCCTATAGGATTTTATGTCTTTTAGACTTGGATTGCTCCACTTCTGCTCTCTATCCAAAGGCTAACACCACTTATGGGGCTGTCTTGGTGACCCACCTCCCTGGCGCACTACCCCTGCCCTCCAAAAGCCAGCAGCCGAGATTTAAAAAGATGGGAATGACTTTTCCCTGAAGGCGCTCAGGACCACTTCACACGTGCGTTTTATACCTCTCACTGTCTTATCATCATACTAAGGCAATACTGGATGACTCGCAGCTGAACGTGCAAACTGTAGTTAATGAACTGCAGCAGCAGTAGCAGGTTAGCAGAAATCGTTTTAGTAAGATGCCTTCATTTGCGTTGGCCTCATTTTGCCGCCACTAGGTTTATTCACTGACTCCCAGAAGCGTGAGAATATTATTATTATTATTATTATTATTATTATTATTATTATTATTATTATTATTATTATTATTATTATCTGCTAGATTTCTCACACATAGAAACACTCCACAATGAAACAAAACAAACAAAAAAGCAACAACTTTATTTATGATGCAAAGAACTAATAATTTAAACTCAGAGCCAGAAATAGCACACCGATGATTGCAAGTGGTGTAAGTGGCCCGGTGCCAACTCGGTGGCCGTTCATAGGGGCGGGCGCCTCTAGGAACAACAAGAAGCAGTTGAAATGAAGCTGGAATTATTGCCAAAGGCTGCAGAATTGAGATGGGGGCAGCTGGGGCCTCCCGGGCGTGATTTATATTCCAGAGGTTCTGCGACATGCAGGGATACCGTTCGGGGAGTGTTGGTGTGTGGTTAGCGGACGTTTTTATTGCAGATTAATAATATTAGCATTCAGAACGGAAAACCGGGTTATTAGAGCCAAGGAATGTTTCCCCAAACGAAAATATTTTTAAATGATCTCTCCCTCTTCCTCCCTCTCGTTTTTCCCCCTAAACCAAAACCTTACCCAAGCTTCAGTGATAAATCTCAAAGTAGTTCGCCTTCCACAAATCCTCGGTTAATTGTTTGGCGAATTCGCTTTCTCCTTCGGCCCATTTTGTTCGCCTACACATGAGAATGCCAGACACCATCTGACTACCCTTCTGAATCTTACTAGACCTCGGTGGGATTAAAGTTGGGATCTCCGGCAGGCTTTAACTTGAGAGCAATAGCCCCTGCTTATATGCGTTGGGTTCGTGTATGCCCTATTGCAAAGACTCAAAGACTCAGAAGGACCTGTGTATGTGTATTGTGTACACACGTACTCGTTGAAAACAAGCGAGGCTTACTTGCAGGTAAATGAACTGGGGTTGCTTCTCCCTTCTCTCGGACCCGGCCCCTCGCGAATATACTGCCAAAGTTAAAAAACCACGACGTGCTAAGCATATAAGAAATAAAACAAATGGATCTGGATATTCCTCCCTTGTTAGGTTATTCCTGTTATTTTAATCGAAAGACATTAAGTTCACCAACAGGAAAAAATAAACCCGTTAACTCCCTACCCCACCCCCCAACCGCGGGAAAACGTACCCTAACAACTTTAGAGAACATCAAAAGCCTCTTGCTAACAACACCCTCTCCCCAATCGGGCAAGAGAACCCTCTCTCAGTCCAGCCTGCTAGGAAATATTCGGAACGAAATGCCTCCTAAATGCGTGCTTTCGCGCCTAAAGAATGGCTCTTCTGTGTCCATGCATCATCTTTAACTTCGGTTGGCTCCCAGCACACACATGTAAACGTTAGCTGGCAACTTTTAAAGTGAGCGAACGACGATGGTAAAGACCTGGGTCCTGTTGGTGAATCTCCGGTAGGAGTGTTTGGACAGTGGTGTTATGGGACGGAGGAGGCTATTTTTTACCCAAAGTGATTTATTCGCCTCCTGTCCCAAACGTATCTGTTTTTACGTTCTAGACTTTTACTAAACAGTCCAACACGCCCCCCTTTCCCCTCTCTCTGTATGTGTCTCTCTCCCTCTCTTTCTCTTGTTCTCTCTTTTGAACAGGTCCCCTCCTTTTTCAAATTGTACTTCTCCATTATACCTTCAGGACCAGCAGCCTAGGAACTGGTGAGTTTTAAGAAAACACCACTGACCTATTGTGGGTCCTAAAGTGCACAGCCAGCAGCCCCTATGCCATACCAGTTTCAGAAAGACCTTAAGGATTTATTCAAGGCCTCTCTTTTTTTTTTTTTACAGAAAGTTTGATACTTTACATTCTGCACTTAATCGTTTTGCTTTCTACCCTGGTCTTGTTTTGAGCCTCTATTCCATGCATCGTAGTCCTCAGCATGTAAGTCAGAAGGACACGACCTGGTATGTTCAATGGGACTTACTCCCTAGCGTTTAGATTTCAGCCTTATATAGAGCAAACCTTCTCGGATGTAACCCACACTGAATTCAACGGATTTTACTCCCAGATATATACGCATGGGATTGCAGCCTTAAGTCTTGGAAGGACTAAAAGGACAGTAGACCTGGAAATTCAAAAAGACAGTATTAAATACTCACACAATGCTACTAATTCGTTTTTTAAAAGTAAAAGTAAAAGAAAGGGAGTGTTTATGCCAATAAAAGTGCTTGCCCCTCCTGAAAGTTAGGTTTACCATCCGTGGAGGCACTACTTATTGTCCAGCAGCAGACTTCTAAGTTTCACCCGGAGAATTCCACAGGACGTGTTTTGCCAATGAAGTTCTTCTTGAATACCATGGCTCAGTTGAGAGTCCAATCTCAGGATGATCTTCCAAAGCAGAAAATAGTCCACCATCGCAAGCAGATCTAGGATTTCTTTTCATAACTCATAAAAAAAATTACCAAAGTGGACAGGAATAAGGTAACATTGTCCGGGTGGATGAAGTCACTTGCAATTTTAGGCATGAGAGACAAAGTTAGGTCTGAAAAGTTAAGTGACAAAGTTTTCCCCAAACAGGACCATTCTCAAAGATGGGGAGCACTAAGAACATCCCAAGAAAGGAATGAGCCAATTCCAGAGTCCACTCCCTTTCTGAATGCCAGTTTCCCCTTGATTCAGCAATTACCCCCTTCAAGGTAGAGGTGCAAAAAGAAGGAGGGGGAGAGAATAACAATAGCTCTCCTTTTCCCTTCTTCCTCTGCCTCGCACGCACCCAAAAATGTGCAGACACCTCAACTTCTTCCTCCCACACTCAGTTTGTAGCGGCAGCTCCCTTTCAGGTCAGCAGCAAAAGCAGAGCGAAAACGTTTTTGTCTTGGCAAGCAAAGCGCCTTGTGTTATGAGCAGGGAAGGGGGTCATAAATCTTGAGTGACTTAAAGAGACGTCATCTATCTATCTATCTATCCATCTGTCTATCATCTATCTAATGTTAAATAACTTCCCTGTGTCAGGTGAACTTATCACATTCCTGCCCCAATCACAGTCGCTTGCAAGTAAATCCCAATAAACTGAATGAAACTTTGCATCCCAGATGTTCAGCATAACACTGGTGAGAGGTGCCGGAAATGTAGATCAGTCAGTCTTTCTTCTTCCTTCCTATGTGTGAACGCTTGCATTATGGGTGGCATCTGACTAAGCCATACTCAGAGTAGACCTATTGACATCAATGGACTTTTACTAGTTGAAGATTTCAGCAGGTCTGCTCCGAGTTTGACGTGCTCGAATGTAACCCATAATGCATACACAACGTGAGCATTCAGGGAACCAATAGCACTCAACCAGGTTAAGTATATAAACTTTCTAAAACTTTCCCTTTCATGTCGCCCAGAAGGTTTGTAAAACTTTTCAGGGAGATGTTCTCAAGAGGTGTTGTTTGTTTTGTTGTTTTTAAAATGCTGCTTTCTTTTGCCGCGTCTCCCTCCCCCTCCCCGCATTTGCTTGTCATAATAATTAAGTCATATGGGAGGGTTATGCAATCCATTTTGGCCAGGGTGGGGTATAATGGAGGTCTGAGAGAGTTATCCCCCGCTTGCTCTGCTGGAGGAAATTGGGGAGTGGGAGAGAGAGAGAGAGAGAGAGAGAGAGAGAGAGAGAGAAGGAAGGAAAGAAAGAAAGAAAGAAAGAAAGAAAGAAAGAAAGAAAGAAAGAAAGAAAGAAAGAAAGAAAGAAAGAAAATCTGCCTCTGTTCCAAAGATTTATTAGCATAACTTGACACCTAATTGCGAAGCACGTGAATCAATACAGCTTTTGCTATCCTGCTAGGCCTCTGTCCGCCACCTCTCTATTTGCATATTTCCTTTCCACTCCTGACGCCGTCAGGAAGCAACCTTGGCGTTTGCCCAAGCCCTCCCAAAGCAGGAGGGAGAAGGGGGGAAAAACCACCCCTCCGTTCACCCAGCCCCCAGAAACGAAATCTCTACATCTCTCTCTCCTGAATCCCCCCTCAACCCCTCCCCCTCCCGCGCTTTCTTGTTTTAAATTGCCCGGTTTAACAAAAATAATAACTGGATGTTATTATTATGTCATTTAAATCTCAGTCTAAGCATTCCTTGTCGAGGATTTCATGTCAGCTATTCTTTCTGTTTCCCCCTCCTCTGTACCCTCTCTCTCTCTCTCTCTCTCTCTCTCTCTCTCTCTCTCTCTCTCTCTCTCCCTCTCTCTCCCTCTCTCCCTCTCTCTTGCCTTCTGCTGTTAAGCCAGAGGCCATTGTTAACCGTGAACAGGGCGTACCAAGACTATAGGGCAGCCACAATCAAAGGATTCCCTATACATCTTTGGAAGGCTGTCTAGCATCTTGTGGTTCCTACCTCTTCTCACCTTCCCCCCCCCCGCACTCCTCCCCAAACGGATTGAGAAAGAGAGAGAGAGAGAGGCGAGAGAGAGAGAGAGAGAGAGAGAGGACCCGAGCATCCCTCACCGTAAGCTCCTATAGAGATGTCCCCCCTCCTTTTGGCGTTATGACCGGATTTCTCTCTCTAGATATTCCTTGAACATTAAAAAAAAAAAAAAAAAACAGCACGGGAGAGGAATGGGGGGAGCTCTCCTCGCTTATTGATTGCGTTGCTTGCTGGCTGCGAAAATATATTATGTCTGCTCGCCGCGCTGCTCTCGTCAGAGGCTAAGGTAAGGTGGACCGAAATAGGCTATCAGTTTGTGAATGGCGGAGACCGTGTCTCCATGATTTATAGCTGTATGACTCGCATCGCGGTTCATGAAGAGTTCACAAGCTTTAAGCTTCCTTCCACGCAGCGTCTCTCTCTCTCTCCTCTCTCTCTCACTCTCACCCTCTCTCTCTTCTTCTTCTTCCCCCCTCCTTCCCTCCCCTTCTTTCTACCCCCCTTTCCCCCCTCTTTTTGCTATTCTCCCCTTCTATTTTCCTCCCCCTTTCTCCTTCGCCTTTTCATCTAGAACGCTTTCTTTCTCTCTCTTTGACGTGGTGGAGGATTCCCCCCCCCTTTAATTTTTCAAGGGGGGGAGCTCTAAATGTAGTGAACAATTTGCTGTGAACTGGAGAGTTGTCCGGAACCCCAGTTTATTATTATTATTATTATTATTATTATTATTATTATTATTATTATTATTATTATTATTTGCCTTTGCCCTACTATGGAGAAATACACCCTAAGGAGAAAGGCTCTCCGGTTTTCTCCCATAACCAGAGTAGGACTGCGAATTTTAGAATTCTTTTTCCAACATGGAGGTTAAAGGGAGCTTTTAATACTATATTTTCCCATGCTCCACGGCCTTCCCTTTGCTCTTGGCACAAACCCTTTAACGGGCTTCTAGATTCTTGGATTCACTCTTTTTTAAAAAAAAAAAAAACAAATTTGCAAAAAATAAATATATCTCTCTCTTGCAAAAGTTGCCGAGAAGAGAGGCTTTTATTTAGAATCCAGGTTCCTCTTCTGGAATAAAAACGAAACTTCCGAGAGAGAGAGAGCGAGAGAAGGAACTTCTGCGGTTACCATTTCGAGGACTAATTTCCAATGCACTATTCCTATTTATTATTCCGTTGGAGATTTCGGGGTGCTTTTTAAAACACACGCACATCCCAACAACTACAGCAACAATTCCTTGGAGTAAATCATTTACGATTCCACCCGTCTCCGACTAAGATAAATGACCGACATTTGGGACGTGTTGAAAGATGAGATACAAAAGGGGCGAAAAAATCTTCGCTACTGAACGCTCAGACCACTTTGGATTCCTTTTCGAGAAGAGTAGAATGGGGATTAATTTTTAATGCACTGTTTAATTCTTCCTTTAAAAGAAGAAGACATTTGCCTCCACCTTCTCGTAGGCCTTCCAGAGGTCCCAAGAAATCCAAAACAAACCAGCGAGGCCTAGTAAAATTATCGTTATGGCTGAACCGCTTAGTCAGTTTCAGCGAACCCAGTCTTTTAATATCGAATTAATGATTATTGCGTTTCTTCTTTATTTTTAATCAATCTATTGCCATGAGAGTACTCGAGTGTTTATGTCTGCTAAGGAACAGCTGAAATAAGACAGCAACTCTATCATTCTTTCCGGTTAATACATAGCAAATATTTTAACAGCCTGCTTCTAGAAGGCAACGGTTGTATCTAATCCATGGAAAATACGAAAGGATCACAACACAGACTTTTAGAGTTGCTGTTCTGCAAACTGCAGAATTTATACAGGCATAAACTGAAGAGGAGGAGGAGGAGGTTCGTGGAGGAGGAGGTGGGGCATGTGGTGGGGTATGAGGTCTGAATTATATTTAGGTTTCGAAGTGCATAGATGTAGGGAAGTCAGGGGGGAAGGTTGCTCCTGTTGTGTGTGCGTTCTTATGGTCAGAATTGACCAATATTGGGTTACAGTATTATTTTTCATTCTGTAGGGGAGTATAATAGATTGTAGCTCACTGGGAAAAAAGGCATTTGAAATGAAATACAGAATACAGTGAAACAGGATTCTCTCTTTTTCATCCTTCCGTGTGTGTGTGCTTTCTCTATTGATTTATTATTTGACCCATTAAATAATTCTAGCCTTTTGGTGCCCTTCCAACATGGAAAAAATTAATGTTTCCTTAGAAGGATACATCCTTTTTTTTTTTTTTTTTTGAGGAAGGAATTTCCTCCTCCCACCCCTAAATAAAGGGAGGACAAACCAAACATAAAAGTTAAAGGGAAAGAAAATAACCAAATGGCCTGGTGGCAAAACTGGGTTGTGTTTTATTTTGTTTAAAGAAAGGATGAGAAGCCATAGAAGGAAGCTGTTATATATATATATAGGACTAGCACCTTGGGAGTCGCAACTGAACCAGATTTGTTAAGGGCTTGCAGGGTAGAGTGGATTCTAGAGCCTGATTCCACACTGTAACGAGAGTTGCAAAAACAACATGGAAAACAGTATCAAAAGCGCCAACACCAAAGAATTCAGCACAGGTCTCTAAATCTGACAACGTTCCCAGCCATCACATCTCTCTAAATTCAGCGCACTAACGCGGCAGTCCTATATTTACACTTTCCTGGGAGTAAGCCCCCTTGAGCACACTGGGACTTACTACCGAGTAAACATGTCTAGCCTTATGCTGCAAGTGGACCATATGGCGGAATGTCAGAAGTTGAGTTCAGTTTTATGTTTAACATTAAAATGTTGATTTAAAAACATGGATCCTGATCAATTTTAACGTAACAGTGATTTTTTTAAAAATCCTCTTACACAATCTATACTTGTACACTTTATATTATTTTTCTGAGGTTCCTTGTTGGGGTGGGAATCATAGCAGGAGAATATTAAATTATAATACGAATTCAGCTTAGAAGAACTTGATAATTGCATGCATACAATATGTTTGTGTGTGTGGATAGATATAAAAATGATACCACCGGTACAGAAGAAACCTATCCAGTATGGATCTACCAAGTGACTTCACATCTCAAACTTGCACTTTGCTTATCTGGGAGTCAGCCCCTATGGGACTTTTACTTCCCAGCTGGGTTTTATTTCTGCTCGGGCCCCTTTTTTGGAGGTTTCGCTCACGGAAATTGACGGGCTTGAGATTCGCGTGGAGAAAGCCAAGACTCTATTGCTTTCTTACGAGTGGGGGTGGTCGACTTCTTCCTGTATGAATGTGTGTGTGTGGATATTGACAATGTTATGTATGCAGGCAGGCACCTATGTGCACACCTTAGAGAGTTAGATTGAATGGCCTATAAGAAATCCTCTCTCCCCCCCGTTGGAAGATTTCTATCCCTATCTCAGCAATGGTTCTTGAACAATACCAACCCAATTGGAAAGAACAAAAGGACAATACTGCTCAGGGGTCGGTTTTAGTGATCCAAGCGGGCCTGAGGAGCCCCTTTCCCCTTCTCTGTGTTTTGTCCTGGAATAGTTGGCGAGGCTGCTCCAGGGGAGAAGGGGCTCGCCGAGAGGCGCGCCCAGGAGCGCCCAGGCAGCATCTGCTATCCGCTCCCCTCGCGCGCAGCAGCCCGAGCTATTCATGTCACGAGGCTTTTCAATGACCAAGATGGATTCATAGGCCGTGCCGTATTATTGTGTGTGCCTTTCTAACCTTTCAGGTCAGCTTGCAAAAGACACCGGGGAAGGCCTCCTCACCACGTGACCTTGGGGGTGCCAATGTCCTTCCATGAGGGGGTCAGCCAGAGCCTGGTAGCAGCGCGCGAGAACCTCGGGGAGCCCCAGCCATGCAGAAAACAACCTACTACGACACCTCCACGCTCTTCGGGGGCTACTCCTACCAGGGAGCCAATGGGTTCGGCTACGAGGGCCCTCCGCCGCAGCCCTTCCAGCCTGCGGCTCACGTGGAGAACCACGACTACCAGAGGCCGGCTTGCACCCTCCAGTCCCTCGGCAACGCCTCCCCTCTGGCCAAAACGAAAGACCTGAACGGGAGCTGCATGCGCCCCAGCCTGCCTCAGGAGCACCACCCGCCCCCGCCCGTCTCGCCACCCCCCAATCCTATCACCGCCACCAACAGCAACAGCGGCAGCAGCAGCAACGGGGGCGGCAGCAGCAATAACCACAGCCAGCCTGGGGGGGTCAAAAGCGCCCCCAGCAAAGCCAGCCTGGGCTCTAGTAACGCCGCTCTCGCCAAACAGATTTTCCCCTGGATGAAAGAGTCGAGGCAAAACTCCAAGCAGAAAAACAGCTCCCCCAGCGCAGGTATCTGCTTTTGGAATATCCACCATCAATGTGCATAAGACACACACGCACACAGGTGCAGGGGCACAGTGGGGCCAGGCTGGACGGGGAAGGAGGCCGGTGTCCAAAGCTTCCTATCTAGAGGAAGATGGGGGTGGGGGTGCTGAAAGGATATGTTAATGCATGCAACCCAAAGGGCAAGGCCCATTGGAAGGAGAGGGGCTCTGAGTCCAACATCAGCTAACTGCAGCTGTACAAAGAGCCACAAAATAACAACAATAATAATGGCAAGCTCCCAATGGGTTACTGTGAGCCACTGCCAAGGCAGGGATTATGCAAAGGTCCCTGCTTGACATATGAAGAGCCAGGGGTAGGCGAAGACCTAGAGGACGAGCAAGACATTGGTGGCTCCAAAAAGTGGTGCTAGGCCTGCTAAAGACCCTGAACCGGAAGGAGGAAGTTGATGTACAAGTGGGGAGTGGCCTCAAGGCTTAGACTGGATGGGGTGAGGGTGGCAGGCAATAGGAGGAGCAGTAGATTAAGGTGTTGATGTTATGAGAAATGGGCTTCTGGAGTGTGCAAGGAAGGCAAAAGAGCAAAGAAAGGGGATAGGGAGACTTTGCCTACATGCGTCCATAGCTCAGAAAGTTGCATTGGGTCTCCAGTCTCTCAAAGAAGGTCATGGCTTTGGGGGTCATCTGGATATTAAAGCCAGTCTGGGCTAGTCCCGCCGCCACCACCACACACAGTGTCTGACCCAAGTGACAGTGATAACCAGGCTGTGGTCGAAAGCACTCTGCTTTTGTGCCAGATGAAATTGGCTCGCATGGATGCCAGTTGCTGAACTCAAGGCTAGTCTACATATGCAGCAGGGAGATGTGGTGAGATAGAGTTGTGCCACTTTGGGCTACAGGTGGGAGGAACATTTTGGAAGGTTTTCTGTGCTTATTTTTTTAAAACTGCCCAGAAACTAAAAGCAGGTGGAGGAGAAAGGTTCTAGCCTTCCTTTCTTCCTTGCAATGAGTTGTTGTTGTTGTTGTTGTTGTTGCTGTTGACCTAAAGGCTGATCCCTGGCTTGCATTCTGAAGTGTTGCAGTCTGCTCCATCACCTCAGGACTCTGCCATCCTACTCTCGGTCCCTTGCAAAATCTGGCTGTCATTGGCTCAATGCCTGGTTTTTATCCCTGACAAAATGTGTTTTCATCAAAGCCCAAGAAGTGTGATGTACTCCATTTTATATCTCATTGGCTTAGCATGGATGCTCACTAATACCAGCCAGAGAGTAACTGATTTGTTGCAGTGCTAAAGGCTACTGTTATACCATACTCAGGCAAAATGGCTTTTCCCCCTGTCTCTCTTGATATTTTGATGAAAGACGTATTAAAGACAGCAGGTTTTATATAGGACAAAACAGCTGCATGACTCTGGATGCCATCCTTAGGATATATATGTCAGAATTCTAAGGATATTAACTTGGAAAGAAGTGTGAGTGACTTCAGTGGAACCTACTTCTAAGCAAACTTAGGATATGCTCTTATTTGGGAATTGATTCATTTGTCCTGCTTGTGGGTTCCCTACAGGAATCTGACTGGCCACTGTTGTAGGGATGAGTATGAAAAATAGAAAAGGATATATTTCTTAGATATTATCCTTTGTGAGTTTGGCAGAGTACATCCCTTTGTAAGCAAAAAATAAGGAAGCTAGCTTTAGCCTTTTAATTTAAGTAATTCAGGATGCTTTACTGCAGACTGGATTTCCTGTTATTTCCCCCCCTTTCTTCTTCTTAAAACAATAAACATGCAAAAGAGTCTTCTTATAAGTAAAGATAGATTTACTCACTCAGTTTCACAGTAGCAGTCTTGAGGCAGGCTTAAAATGTAGCTACAGACATATATTATAGTTTAGATTAGACTTGGAGTCTGAGCTGTGACTCAGACTCAGCACATGTCTTACTTCCCTAGTCACTGATGAAGCATCAAAGGGAAGAGATCAGATAGCAGAGATCAGAGAGAGAGAAGGTTGTGCCCCTTTACCTGGCTGGACACAGTGGGAGTGGCTCTCACAGGGAGAATTTCCTGTAGACTCTGAGATCCAACTTCCTCTGTGTGTGTGCCTTTCTAGCAATCAGAAGTTGTTGGTTTTGACTGCCTTATTTTAGATATCCCACAACTGTGAGAAGAGAATGCTGGACTACACAGTCCACCAGGACTGTTCTTCTGAGTGAAAAGGATTTGTTTTCTTGGACTATCTTAACCAGTTTTCCATGCAAAGTTCCTGTGCTTAACATGCTCTAGTAGTGAAATGTGTGCAGTGTGTACCATGCAATTTGTGTGCACAATTTGTATAAAACAAAGTGTTGCCATTGCACAAAATGCACAGAACTGGATTAGTGCCTGAATTAAGGCTGCAGCCAATTTGAAGTATAATTTGGGTCTACAAAGAAGCTATATTGTTTTGGTTGTGACATAGTTTGCAAACTCACAACCTCTTTTTATTCATGAGTAAATCTTATACTGTGGTTCTGGGGCTGATGAACTTTGCCTGTATCATCTGTGTGGGAGGAAAAAGCATTTAAGGAGACAAGCAGATATCAAGCATTCTGAAGCTGATCTGCCTTAGACAAGTTGCCAATGATAAACAGAACAATCCAAAGCAAATAAGTGATGTTTCTGACTGTGAAATGCACTTACCTGGAAACAGACAAGCGCTCAGGCGTTCTAAGTAAATGCCCCATTTCTTATGGAAATCAATAAGAGCTTGGTAGTTGTGAGTACCTTCTCCCATTGATTTCAATGAGAATTAAGACTGCAATACTAACCCCACTTACCTGGGAGTAAGCCCCATTTAATTCAATAGGGTTTTCTTCTGAGTAGGCAAGGTTAGGATTGCATTCTATGTGCAACTAACTTTGTGTGGATCCAGCCCACTTTCTTTAAAACCACAGTGCATTCGAAGTTTCACTGATTCCCACATGCATGCACACCAGTTGATAACACATCACTGCATGCCTTACTCCTGAATGTGAAAACACATTTCTTAAGGAAATACATTTGATGAGATTATATGAAATCCCAGCTTCTGATCTACAAAGATTGTTTCATACACCATGTTGCAATCACTGGATGATGAACACACGAATTTCTCCCAGCTTCTACTGTTCCCCTTCCAAGTACAGTGGTACCTCAGGTTAAGAACTTAATTCGTTCTGGAGGTCCGTTCTTAACCAGAAAGTGTTCTTAACCTGAGGTACCACTTTAGCTAATGGGGTCTCCTGCTGCCGCCACACGATTTCTGTTCTCATGCTGAAGCAAAGTTCTTAACCCGAGGTACTATTTCTGAGTCAGCGGAGTCTGCAACCTGAAGCGTCTGTAACCCGAGGTACCACTGTAAATGATAGAAGAATCTTTTTGCCACTTATAAAACATATCCCTCAATGTTTAAAAAGTGGTTAGCATTCTTTACTGCAGGAATGTTAAGGAAGGTAGGAGAGGATATATTGTTTCGATATTATCCCTCCTCACTCATGCTAGTGAGTAAACAGCAGAACACATTCCCTTTGCAACTTATTACAAACCAGTTGATGACTTGTTAGAATCCTTTAATTAAGCAATCCAGTCTGGCTTGTCAAGTCTGGCTTGTTTCTGGTATGTGTCCCCTTTATTTCCCTCTTAAAATAATAACAACACAACACAGTCTTCTTTAAAAGTAAGAATAAAGTTTTACTCACATCCAGTTCACAGAAGTAATCTGAAGGTAGGCTTTATCTTGTGGTTACAGTAAAAAGAAGTCTGAGCTACATCTCAGACTTTCTGCTTGTGGACTACATCCTATGTGACGTTTGAGTCATGCACTGGCTAAGAGCCAGGAGAGTGAGAGTCCAAGAGTAAGAAAATAAGAATCCAAAAGAGAGATGGTTGTGTGACCAGCCCTTTTATCTGGTCAGCTAGGGTCACGCCCATCTACCTGGTCACACACAGGGGTAGGAAGCTCCAGAGCAGGTATGACAGGAAGTCCTCCCTGTCTGGAGCCACATTCCCCTGTGAGTCCATTCTAGGCAACAGGGAAATGTTGCACTTGACTGCTCTAGTAATAATGCATCCCACATTTATAGTCCTGTGAATGTCACAAACATCATGTAGTCAGTACAGTGGTACCTCGGGTTAAGTACTTAATTCGTTCTGGAGGTCCGTTCTTAACCTGAAACTGTTCTTAACCCGAAGCACCACTTTAGCTAATGGGGCCTCCTGCTGCTGCCGCGCCACCGGAGCATGATTTCTGTTCTCATCCTGAAGCAAAGTTCTTAACCTGAAGCACTATTTCTGGGTTAGCGGAGTCTGTAACCTGAAGCGTATGTAACCTGAGGTACCACTGTACAGACCTAAGTTGCTAAATGAGCAATGAACCACAATACATGCATGTAGATATATCTCAGAGGTACAGGCACACACACATATAAATAACAGATACAGACATCTTTGGGTATATTTTTCTTATATGCAATTCTCTCTCAAAAAAGTTGAAAAGTACACGTGCAGTAGAATGAGGTGGTACTTCTGAGGTAGTAAAATGGGCGATTTTGTTCATTTTTTTGCAACTGCTTGCTTACATAATCTTCATGCATGCCAAGAACTAGCATAGTAATGGGCAGAATGGGCTAGAACCTTCAACACATTTTTTCCTGTACAGTGGTACCTCGGGTTACAGATGCTTCAGGTTACAGATGCTTCAGGTTACAGACTCCGCTAACCCAGAAATAGTACCTCGGGTTAAGAACCTTGCCTCAGGATGAGAACATAAATCGCATGGCAGCAGTGGGAGGCCCCATCAGCTAAAGAGGTACCTCAGGTTAAGAACAGTTCCAGGTTAAGAACGGACCTCCAGAACGAATTAAGTTCTTAACCCGAGGCACCACTGTAGTGAGTTTCCTTGAAGGCAATTAAACATAAATGGCACTCCAAACTGCAGTCTGCAGTTGCAAAACTTGATGTAGTTGCATTACATCAAGACTCTACCACTACATTGAACTAGGCCTGTGCTCCACTGATTTACACTCAATTTTACTTCCTTCAGCTAGGCTGCAATCCACAGCACTGGAATCAGATGCAAAACTCCCCCCCTCCCAGGAATGCGTTTCCCTTTTAAAAAGGACATGTATTGGGATTCTGGTCTGTATGAAAAAGATGAATCCTGCCCCTGAAAGCTTTTGCCTCCCCCCCCCCCCATCTCTGATGTTGGTTTTAGTTAGTGATGGGAAAAGGCCCTCTGCACATGCTCAGAGGCACTCTGTTATTTATCCAATATTTGGCGTAGGAAAGAGGTTCCAAATTTCAGTTTTGGTTGTAGGAACACATGGAGCACAACCCAGCAGGCAGTTCACAGACCTCCATTGCAGTGAAAGAAAGCTTGTACAAGAGACCTGCCCACTACATTGAGCATAGCATGTGTGTGTGTGTGAGTGAGTGAGAAAGATAGAGAAGCTCATTGGCAAGCATATACTCATGTTTGCGCCTTACACACGTATGTAGAAGGGCGCATGTGCTTTTGTGGGCTTGTTTAAATCACGCAGAATAACAAGGACACTGACACTGCAGGCCTGTGTACAGGAGCGCCTGATTAATTTTGCTTTCCAAACACTGCCCACTTGCCAGGCGTAATTTCCTTTGAAAGGGTCTGCTTCAAAATAATCGACTCCCAAATAAATAGCCTCGGATTCCTTTTCTGCATGACATGATCAAATTTTCATAAAGCGAGGGGGCAGCTTTGGAGAACAGAACTCTTAATAAATGACATGATTATGGAGTGGGGGAAATGGAAGGCGGAGGGGAGGCTGAAAGTCTTCTCGCCTGTTGGAGGATTTATTAAGAGGCCTGTGCATTCAATTTTCTGCATGTAAGTAATTATCTCTGATTTCATTTCCCGACCTCCTCTCCAGAAAGCTGCAGCGGCGAGAAAAGCCCTCCGGGCAACTCGGCTTCCAAGAGAGCCCGCACGGCCTACACCAGCGCCCAGCTCGTCGAGCTGGAGAAGGAATTCCATTTCAACCGATACCTGTGCCGGCCCCGACGGGTGGAGATGGCGAACTTGTTGAACCTCAGCGAGAGGCAGATCAAGATCTGGTTCCAGAACCGGAGAATGAAATACAAGAAGGATCAGAAGTCGAAAGGTTTGGGCTCCTCTTCCGGGGGCCCATCCCCGACGGGGAGCCCCCCGCAAGCCATGCAGTCCTCGGCAGGCTTCCTGGGCGCCCTGCACCCCATGACCTCGAACTACGACGCCCCGTCTCCGCCCTCCTTCAGCAAACCCCACCAGAATGCCTACGCCATGCCCACTGCCTACCAAAACCCCATCAAAAGCTGCCCCACCCAACAGAAGTACGCCAACACGGCGCCGCCGGAGTACGACCCGCACGTCTTACAGGGTAACGGGGGAGGCGGATACGGGCCCCCCAATATGCAAGGCAGCCCCGTGTACGTGGGCGGGAACTACGTGGACTCCATGCCCAATTCCGCCCCGTCGCTTTACGGGCTGAACCCCCTCCAGCATCACCAGCCAGCCAGCATGGAGTACAACGGGGCCCCCCCTCAAATGGGCGCCAACCAGCACCATGGACCTTGCGAGTCCCACCCGACTTACACAGACCTTTCCACCCACCACGCTTCGACTCAGGGTAGAATCCAAGAGGCGCCCAAACTGACCCATCTGTGATGAGGAGGGGCCAGATCGGGTGGGGGGTGGGAGTTAACAGACAACTGGGACGTGGCGGGGTGGCTGGGTGGGTTAGATCGGTTTGTTGGTTTTGTTGGTGAGCTTTCGCTCTCTCTCTCTTAAAGGAACAAACAGACAAAAAGTATTTGTGTTGAAACCCTTTAGGAAACGCTTTAGATGCGCCCTGCAAATCGGAAGGGTTACCTTCTGCCTCTTCCTTCCTTCTGCCCCAGCCTGCTATTGTCCCCCACGCCCCACAAGAGGAGCAGGCGGGAGTCGGTGTTAATGGGGGCGGGGGGCGGGGTGTTGGCTTCCTAGGGGCAGGGAGCTAAGCAGCTCGCCTGCCGGTCACGTCATTTGATTTGGGAACCTTTCGGCCAATCCCATCCTCAGAACTGGGGTGCGTGGAGGAGTGGCTTGTGTTTCCAGGGGGTGGGACAAAATGCACTCTGCACATACAGCACAAAGTCCTTGGCAACTTTCGAATGTGAGACCTCGCGTTAAAAAGGGGGGAAGTGGGGGGGGAGCAGATCCCTTGACTGGGCCTTAAAGGACCCTAGTTTCAATTAAGTCCAGCTGATGGCCATCACTTAAATCGAATGTTGTGAACTCAGCGAGGTTTCTCAGGGAGGAATCTTCTTTTTTCAGTGGGCAGACTGAGGTGGCAGGGTTCTGGACAGTAGTTTTTCAAACTGCAGGGGGTGTGTGGATCATTTTTATTAAATGCTCCTGCCCCCCCCAAAAAAGTTTCAAACAAAACCCTGCCTACAGTGAACTAGCACATATTCCTGACGTGCTAGATTTCTACATACAGGGAGTGTATCTATATTAAATGACGGAGCATTTTAAAATGCAATTCCCCATATGCAGTTTGAAGTGGTGTAGCTTGCCCACCTAGTTCTTTTACTGTGGAATTACTCTTACTGCTCCCAAGTAAATCTACATTTTAAGCATCCTCAGTTGGAAAGATGTCCCACTGAGACCAGCGAGACTTCCAAGCTAGAGCATTTATGGTTGTGTGTGTGTGTGTGTTTATAAGGCTTGTAGCCAAGCAACAGTAGCAAACTTTCACACCACACCACCCCCCACAGAGCAACCCCAAGACTGAGTCCTGCATGCCACAAAACCAGGGCTCCAAGCCCACCTCTTGAAACCACCCTTTGGTGTGTAACTACCCGGGTGGCAAAGAACTCGCCTTCCCCCTCCCCCTTTCAGGATCATGGGTGGGTGGAGTGACGATACCAAATGTTGTCACTGCCAGTTACTCCCAATGAAAAATGTGTGGCCTTGTGTATATGCCCTAGGCAGACCATTAAAAAGCCGGCAGAATAATTTATTGGTATAAATTGATGTAGCTCCTTTCCTTTAATACAGATGAAACTGATTAAAATAGGTTGCTCAAGATTATCCTACAGATGTCAGTCCTCAAAGCGCTTGCTTTGGCAATAACACTTATTGAAAGCATTGGAGTTGATGGACACAATGGAGGCGGAATGCTGCTGAAGATCATGGAAATGGAACTCACAGACTTTCTGCTCCTGTTTCGCATTGTGTCCATAAGAATACTCTTCCCAGATCTAAACACCATTCAGGCTGCTCTCTTATACAGTATATGCTTACCTGGAAGTAAATCTCATTGAATTCACTGGGAATTCTGAGTAGGCGTATGTAGGATTGCACCACAAATTGTAATAAAAACCCATGGGGGGAGAGAGAAATGCATTTATCTACAATCTTAGGCTACTAAGTAGATGTTGTAGAGACAATCAGGTACACATTTAGATACATAGATATCAGACAGCAAGGCCAGTTGATATTGAGCAATGAACTTGGGGGGGGCGCTCACCAGTGAATTTAACCCCCACTTACAATACACTTTTCAAAACCTGACAAATAAATGGACAATTCCTGAAGTCAATACATCCATTCTCAATTTGCATTTTCAACTAATTTTGGTCCTGGGGTTTCGACACAAATATTTTGAATGTAGAAAAAATGGGGCTGATTTTTATTTATTTATTTTGCGGGGGTCGGAGAGGAATGGAAGAATCAAACGACACAGATAGTTTAATTTCTTTACTTCTTTTTTTTAAGGGTAAAAAAGCAAGCATACAACATGCACAACAAATTCTGGTCGTAGTAGATCGTGAATACACCAATTCGTCTTAAAAGAAGTAGCTTCCGCCCCCCACCCCACAGCTAACCGCAAAAGGGTTTCTTTGAAAAGAAAAAGTCTAAGACGTTAAGTAGAAAACGGCCTTCCTGAAGTCTTCCAGTCCCTACTCATCTCCACCACATACAAACTGTTGAATTTTCCCTCCTAAGCTGGCTCTCCTCCCCCTTTACCCCTTTCCTCCGCCCACCCTACAGCCCCATTATCTAAAAACACCACCCTTGTCAATTCTTTAGGGCTACCTATGCTCCTCTCCTTGAATCCCCACTACCTCCGACAAGGGCTGGGGGAGGGGGAGAGAGAGGAAAGCGAGATGCCCTTTTGCAAACTAATTTATACAGCAAAACTGGGCTTAAAAAAGAAAACAGGGTTTTTTTGTGCAAAATGTACAAGGGGGCGACATGATGAAGGAAAAAAAAATAGAGACCTTCCTCCCTTACTTCCTTGAGAAGTGGTGGCCTCCCCCGTTTCTTTGGGGTTCGCTATGGGTCGGGGGAGCCTCACCTCTAAGGCGTCTTGCGTTCCTTTGCGTCTCTTTTCTTGAACGTGAAAACAGGGTATATTTGAGCAGAAACTGTTATGTCCTCCAAACGGAAGCGGAAGGAAATGGCCCTTTGGGGAGGGGGCGTGTTTCCTGGCGCTTCCTCTTTGGCCTGGCATCCCTCTTGCACTTAGAGTTTACATTTTAATGGGTATATATACCAACTTTTTGAAGGACACCCATTGGAGACGTCTTTCAATGGGGTGTGTGCGCGTGTTCCGGTGAACATTCATATATATAAATATATATATATTATATATTTATTGGTTATAGCCAGTTTTAAACTATTTTTCCCCTTTTGTTGGTTTTGTATTATTTATCCCCAACATTTATGTATTTATAAGAAAAATATGTACTTTTTTTAGTATTTACTTGTTATAAAGGAATATGGTGTTTTTTCCTTGTCATTGTACAACCAGTTTTTTCCTTTTCTCTTTCTTTTTTTAGTTATTGTAATTTAGGGAAAAGCCAGTAGTTACCTTCGTACTTAAAATAATGTGTTTAGTTCTACTGGAGGCATGAAATCCGAGCCAGGCTGTAATTGTATAGTCCTCAGTTAGAAGAACTAGCTAAACCCTCCCTTCCTTTCTCCTCTTCCTCCTCCACCACCACGCCCTCCTCCTCTTTTTTGAAACATCTTTCTTTGTTCTTTACAGTAGATAACTTTATTTATTTCCTTAAGGGTTGTCTGTTGAACAATTCTTGAATAAACTTTCTGTTCTTAATTGGCTCTTGTTCCATTGGTCGGGTTTGAAAACAGGCAGAAGAAGAAGAAGAAGAAAGCTTTGGAGCTGTCAGATAGGGGAGGGGGTGGAAAAAAGAACAACACGTTTCATTTCTAATTTTTTCAGACATTAACGAGAAAGACATTTATCTATTTCCTTCTCTCCCGCTTCTCCCTTAGGTTATGACTGTCGCTGCTTTATTTTTACAGCTTATAAAATCCGAGCACTTTCTCCTAGATGATTGTGTTTACTTAAAAAGTTAATCGCTAGGGGGTTCATTTCTTCTCCAGCTCCCCCAATCTCCGCCTTGTCTCTCTCTCTCCCCCCCCCCGCCCTGTTTTCCCTTCCACTTTGAAATTCTTGTTCTAAATAGTCTCACGCCAATTAAAATTACCCCTCATCTTTTGTGGATACAAAGAGGTCCGATCACGTGCCGTCCAGACTAAACAGCCATTGGGCCTAAAATGAAAACAAAGGAAAATGATTAATCATAACAAAAGGCACTCACGGGGGTATCTGGCTGAAATTAAGAGCGGGAGTGTGTGTGTGTGCGGGGGGGGGGGCTATCGTGAAATTAAATCGCTAAATAAAACAAGAAAGGAGTTCAGGGC
Organism: Podarcis bocagei; assembly: GCF_964188305.1. NCBI lineage: Eukaryota > Metazoa > Chordata > Lepidosauria > Squamata > Lacertidae > Podarcis > Podarcis bocagei. The sequence continues at coordinate 22,768,650 of NC_138138.1, forward strand.
AGATGCTGTAGCAGCCGTGGAAAGCGAGGGGGGAGGGGAACGTGCCACAGCGACAGAGATAAGATAAAGGCTCTGCTAATTTGTATTTTATGCTCTCAACTCTTAAGAAAACTTATTTTTACAAGCAGCGCGTTTCCATAAAACTTTTATGATGTTGGAAACCGAATGTAAACGGCCTGTCAAATTAGAGCGTCACGTTTATGTGCCTGTAAGAGCGATTCAGGTCGAAATGAGAGCTTTGTGGAAGAGAGAGCTCGGGACAGGGCTTGGGAAGAGATTCCGCCATTCTCTGACTGCGAAGAAGGTCTGCTATTTACTCCTACTGCTACGACGACCAGCCCTGTTGCTGCTCCTTCTCCGGCAGCTCCCACCACCACCACTCCTCCTTTATTCCATGCAAAACACTGTGCTAGGTGCTGTACAGAAGGAAAGTCACTCACTCCCCTGGTGCCCTCACGTTCTTTCTGCCTCCCCACCTTGAATGAGCCTTTGCCATTTGCTTAAGGGAGGCTTGCTTTGTATAAGAGGAAGGAGGATCGATTCCTAACTCTACTCTGCCCGGTTGGGGAGTGAGGAAGCACGCTCATTTCTGGAACCCCTGGAGTTGGGTTTGTGATGTGGAGACTCAGAAGTGAAATGCAATACAGACAATATGGGGGATTCAGAAATTAGGGGGACTTATTCAAGGCCTATGACCTCCAGTTACTGAGGATTTGGGTTGACCTATCTATGCAGCTTTATACTTATACCAGAAACCCAAGTGCAGATAAATTCTTTAGGCACAGGAGGTTGCTGGTTTAATAGATGGTACTGACCATTTTGGTGCATCTGTGATATACATTTCCTGCTCTGGTATAATGGGGAACTTGTGGTCCTCCTAATACTGTTGGACTACAGTTCCCATCAGCCCTGACCATCACACATGCTAACTCCTGTCAGTCCACAACATTTGGAAGGCCACAGGTACCTTATCCCTGCCCTAGGATATAATTATGTCAGGGATTATGGAAGGAATATGAAGCCCCTACCACTAAGCCATGGTCCCATCAGTCATGGTCATAGCCCTGATCCATATGTTGCTATTGCGGTGGTGAGATGTTTTCCATGAATCCTAACTTTAAGATACAGAGGTCATTTCTGTAATTTGGAATCATATGGACTGGATTATCACCATGGCTCCTTTTCAACACTTCTAGCCACTTCTGCAAGCTGCTTGTGGGAAGGGACATTGTGGGAAGGAACCAAATTGTTTGCATAGTTCAGCTTTAAAGGTAAAGGGACCCCTGACCATTAGGTCCAGTCATGGCCGACTCTGGGGTTGTGGTGCTCATCTCGCTTTATGGGCCGAGGGAACCGGCGTACAGCTTCCGGGTCATGTGGCCAGCATGACTAAGCTGCTTCTGGCGAACCAGAGCAGCGCACGGAAACACCGTTTACCTTCCCGCAGGAGCAGTACCTATTTATCTACTTGCACTTTGATGTGCTTTCGAACTGCTAGGTTGGCAGGAGCAGGGACCGAGAAATGGGAGCTCACCCCGTCATGGGGATTCAAACCACCGACCTTCTGATCAGCAAGTCCTAGGCTCTGTGGTTTAACCCACTGCTACCCACGTCCCAAGTTCAGCTTTACCTAGGGTCAAAATAGATGCTACGGTGGTCATAAGTACAAAGGAACCTACTTTATTCTGAGTCAACCCCTTGTTCCATCTAGCTCAGTATTGTCTATATTGAGTGGCAGTGGCTCTCCAGGGTTTCAGCCAGATGTCCCCACCTGGATATGCTGGGGATTGAACCAGGGAGGTTCTGCATGCAAGGCAGATGCTCTGCCACTGTGCTATGGCCCTTCCCCACAGGACTATCCTTGGCCATGTGTTCCATCACATATAAATGCACCTGCCATGTTAGTTGGCTGGTTTATGTGTAGAATTAGCATCAATTGCTGGAACGTTTGCTTTACATCTCAGCAGGGTAACTCACATGGTAAGCATAGTTATATGTGATGGGCTATGCGTGGATCCCTTATAGGGGAAAGCACTTCACCAGTGGCTGCTGTCATGTTTGCTCCTTATTGTGCATGTTACAGATGCTGTTTAAGACTAGACCCAGAGTACAAAGTATATTAATCAGGTCACAGACATGGAGATTTCTGGATGCAGTGTCTAAACTATTCACTGAGTTCTATAGGATTACATTAGAGTAACTGCTTCTGGGTTGAGAAATAATTATTTCTACATGATTGGATATTGTTCTATGTCCATGCTTATCTGGTGTAAGTTGCTGTGGTAGTATGCCATAGGTGAGTTTCATTGTGTTTACAAATACCAACTAACAAAACCCCAAGCAGTTCCATCAACTTTAATAGGACCACCTTAGAGAAAGGGAGGGTGTGGATTGCAACACATGTGTAATGAATATTCTCCTTCCATACAACTATTGTTGGTCTGTAGCCCTACATTTAGTTAATGGGTAGACTGAATCCACGGACAGGCAAGAACTTCAGGCCAGAGGGCTTTGTAAGAAAGATTATTTTAATTTTGTTTTATGTTTGGTTTCGTATATTAAGTTTCAACTGATAATTTTAGCCTTGAACCAATAATAAATAACAGTTTAGTTAGAAAAAAATCTGAAACACTCTTTCCCCTGTGTCCATGACTGTAGCTGGGTTATGTTCATCCATGCAATAAGTAATTTAATATTATCTGATGCTATAATTTAAAAGCATAAGAGCGTGGAAACTTTGATTGGGACCTGATCAAACAACAATAGTCAAGAATGTAATGCCGCCGCCTCCTCCCATTTCCCTGAATGTGATTTTATGGATGATATAACTGAGCCAAAATATTGGCATCTTTGTTATTCAGTCCTGTGTGAAAAGGTTTCCTCAAATAGTTTTAAAATAAGTTTGTGTAGTGCCAGCCAAAGAGCCCAGTTCCTTGCACAGTATCTCCATAAATAAATTTAAAGAAGTAACAGCACTCATTTTTGTTTTGTAGTAGTGCTGCTACTACCACCAAATAAAGGGAATTCCACTAAAATCAAATTGATTTGGCTTTAATATGCTGTAAGTATGAGGTTTGTTTTCGTTTCTCAAAAGTCTTTTGCTTGGGAGAGACACATGTTCTCAAGGCACGCTTGACTAGGGAATGTATCAAATCAGGAAGCCTCTTAAAAACATACACACATTGGAAATAGCTCTTTAGCAGTGCAGTCCTATACATTTCTACTCAGAAGTAAGTCCCATGAGTTAAATGTGGCTTATACCCAGGTCAGTGGTATAGGATTGCAACATGAAGTTCCAATACCTCCAGTTTAATTGAGGTTTAATTTATCACCAGGTTCTAATAGGCCTCTGCTTTTGGGAATGCATAGGTAAGGTCATGTCACAGCAATACATCTGCAGTTTGAAATATCCCCTCCCACACATGCACTCTTCTACATTTTTTTCCTGATATGTTCTTCAGATGGATTCTGGGTTCCACTGAAAAAGAATACACCAGGATTCACCTCAAAACTTGACTATTAAAACAGAGTCAATAATATGTGTGTGAGAGGGGACACACACTAGAATTGCCATTCCAAAAGCAATGCTTTGAGTGAATCGGCTGTACCCATCTGTATATGAATTTTTGCAGCCAAGTCATCACTACACTTGCAATATTTGTGCATTCCTTAAAAAACAAACCCTCACGATAAACCCTTCAATCCAAACCATGTTTGTTCTCATTCACAAAACTGACACGTGCAAAGGGCAAGTGCTTGTGGTATTTTAACCACATGGTACCAATCCATCTTTATGTCTATGTCTGAAACATTTGTGCGTGTAGTCTGCAGTCCATTTAGAAAGCTGCAAGACTACAAAACCCATGACGCTGTGATGCTGTGGGTGAAGCCCATATGGACCGAAGCATTCAGGGCATTTAACTGATGTCAGCAATTGACAGCATTGAAGGATTGGCAGTGCAAATGCAGCCAAGTGAAATCTGATTAGTCAGATGGATTTCCTGTGGAAATCTGATGCTCTTGGCCTGGGAAATGGAACAGAAAGTAGAATTCCAGTGGTGGGTTGTGTATGCTTAACTCAAGCATTTAAAAGTAATTGCATTTCAAACAACCGGTCTCCGTTTTTCCCCATATTCTCTCACCACACCCCAATCTCCTTGTAAGCTAATAAAAGTGGTCCACTCCATTTTAAATCATCTGCACTCTACACTTTTTTAAGATTATGGAACAAAATAGAATCTTTCAAAAGTTTTGCAGATGTTGGTAAAACGTATTAGAACACTATTATTCTCTTCCTTTGAGTGTTAGGGAGAACTATGGATTAAAAAAGTTATAAAACTACTCTGAAAGGTTGTGCATGCTTCAGATAGGAACATACTATTTTACTAGCAGCAGAATCTGTGATAGGATGAGCCTGACTACACACATTTTACACAAAATCTTGCAAGGAATGGGCATGGGGAGAAAAGCAGAAACAAAAAAAATGCACATCATCCATATTCCCACCACCAAATCACATCAAAACATGTTTTTTTAAATAATATATTTTCCAGCACCTTCTTAATGTTACTTTCTTGATTGCAGCAGATAACACAGTTCTCAAATGTTTGTAACAAAAAAAGATAGAACTAGGACTCATAGTAGTACTACTACAGGAAATTTCAGAGCACTTCATGAATCTGCATGCATAGATTTTGGGGGTGTTCTCACATTTCCTAAACCTCAATTTCTTCCAGATTTAGGGTTTTTGTACAATGCCACCCACACAGATGTTTGAGCTGACAAAAGTTGCCAAGCTTTTCTTCACTCCTCAGTGTAGTTTCTTAGCCTTACTTTCTAGAAAGTCTGTGGAAGGAGATAAATGTAGCTTGAATAAACAACATCAAAGAAGCATTCTAAGGTTTTCAGAATTCCCTTTTGATTCGTTTTTATCTCTTTCTCACTCTTTCAACTTTCCCTCTTCCAGACTCCAAACTTTCTGATTTTGTACCTTTACCAAGCAGGCCCAAATCTATGAATAAATCTTCACTTAGGAATTCTGATGAACGTCCAAATTCTTTAGGACGTTAGCGAAGCCCGGGCTGTCAGAAGTCTTTGGTGGAGAAAGATTGATCGTTTCTTTCTCTCCCCCTCACTCTCTGCTCTTTTACTCTCACAGTTTGCGTGGAACTTTTTTTTTTAAAGGACTGATTATATATTATTAACTTTTTTAAAAAAAATAACTCCTTGAGTTTATGGTCTCTGGGTGCATATAACTGAGCCGGGGTGGGGAGATACATTAGGTTCCCCCTACTTTTAAAGAAAACTTTGGACTAATAAACTCATTAACAACTGTTTCCACTATCGCCTATTCAATCCCAACTGCCCTCTTAGGTTTTAGAAGAGGACAGCTTCTAGAAATAACTCTTTCCAACATCCTTTCACACTAACATGATATTCTCCAGCAGTGTTTATAATGTGTTATATATATATATATGCAAATCCAAACAGATTTGAGTTTGCTAATCCACTCGTTTTTCTTTCCTTGGGTTTCAGTGTTGGGCTGGTTGTAAATTATAAGTTTTCGGCTTCTACTTGGGTGATTTTTAGTTCATCCCTGGTGTCTGTCTCTTCTTTTCTAATTCCTCCTTCCTGGACTGAGCTAAAATCAGCGATTCAATCAACCAGACAGAGGCGAGGCAATAAGGCAAACTGTAACCACCACCATCAACCCCACAGTTGCCTCCTCAGCCCTTTCGCAATATCTTCCTTAACACTCACTTAGCATTTGTTAGCAAAAGGGGGGAAATCAGTGGCATTCTCCCAAGGATAGGTAAGCTGCCATTATTTTTATTCTCATTATTTTTTATTGTTGTTATTGTTGTTATTGTTGTTATTATTATTAGCTATTAAATAAAAATACTTTATGTTTTCAACCGGGCTGGCCCTGCTATTGGGCGAGCCAGGTCACATGACCAGGATTGGCTGCAATTTATCCCTGCTCGTCAGTTTAATAGAGCAAGGTCCCCATACGCCTGTATTATCAGCAATATAAGATTTTTAAAAATAAAAAAAACGGGGGAGGGAGGGGGAGGAGACTGCAAATAATACTAATAGTAAAGCGATATAAAATATTGGAAGGGCCTTTAAGATCAACCGTTCCTTCCCCTCCCATCCACCCGCGTTCCCCCCCTCTTTCCCCCTCCCTTTTTTTGCACTGGGCCCCTGGAAAAAGCCATGAATTTTGAATTTGAGAGGGAGATAGGCTTCATAAACAGCCAGCCATCGCTAGCGGAGTGTCTGACGTCCCTTCCCGCTGTCCTGGAGACATTTCAAACTTCATCAATCAAGGAACCACCGACGTTAATTCCTCCTCCTTTAGAACAAGCCCTCCTCGGCTTGGATCCTTCATCCAGCAACCAGCCTACGCCAAGGAGCCAAAAGAGACCAAGACATGGGCAGGCCCAGAGACCCGCGCTCCAGCCTCCTTCCCTGGCAGGAGAATTCCCCTGGATGAAGGAGAAGAAATCCTTCAAGAAAGCCAGCCAGGTCCCTGCTGCTGCTGCTGCTGCTTCTCCTTCCTCCTCCTCCTCCTCTTTGCCCGGATCTGCCGCGGGTTCTCCTGCAGGTCTGTATACGACGAAGGGGGGAAATTGGGGTGTCGGGTGGGGGGGACACTGACGGAGTTGACCGAACAGGACAGAAATCCTACTATCTAAAATGTGCTCTTTACTGGGAAACAGAGGCAATGCTCTTCTCGCCTCCCTTAATCCTAAACCAACTCCAAGCAGAATGATTGAAATGGCAGGGAGAATCATTCTCTCTCTCCCTCTGTCTGTCTTTCTCTTTCTCTCTATTTCTTTCTTATCCTCTTCTAGCAAATCTCTAGAACAAGTTACAATAAAAATCCACACAGCCTCTCCGAACTGGTATTCATTTCTGGCCCTCTGGGCGCCTTGTTTATGCTCTGGCTAGTCATTCCAGTGGGAAACGGTGGACAATACAGAATATAATTCGCTTTTTGGGGGGTGGGGGAGGAGGGGGTATATTTATAATATATTATAAAGGTGTTTTTATGTCAAGATTAAAAGAAATATGGTTGGAAAGAAGACCTCAGAAGAAAGGAGCGGGGAATCTAGTCCTTTTTAAACCATCTCTATTCCATAGATTGGTAATTTGCAGGGCACCCTGTCCATTTACCCTGCAGATACGAGAGTCTTCCATTTCAACATTTCTGTCCCACCAACTCAGTTAAGTCCCGTAGGATCTCAAGAGGTGCAATTACGTAAATTGTAAATTCTGGACTACATGGTCTAATAGTTGGGGTGGATGACACTCCTTCACTTCAAAATGTGATAAGCCTCCTTCTGCTGAGTGGGGGGCCTGGACCTCTACTTTACAAGCCTTGCCCTGACAGCATCGCGGTTTGGTCAACCTAGCTAGCCACCAAGCTTAGGAGGAAAGGAGCTCATTCCGTTCCTTCAGGGTCCTCACCCTCCCACGTCCCACCTGCATACATCCTGGATTTGTGGTTGGGATGGACGTCCTTGGGACTCCATTGGGAGAGAAGCAACGAGGTTGTTGGGAGGGGGACACGGTATTAGCTCCTTGGATCCCCTGTTTTCCAGGCTGTGTGGATAAAGAAAGATCCTATCGGTTCTTTCTCTCTCTCTCGTCCCCTTTTGTGTTCCCCTTTCCTATTTTCCCCGCTAAGAAGGCTTTGCCATCCCATTATGAAAGGTCCCCTTCTTAGGCAAGAAGGTAGATTGGGAAGACGGAAGGCAGGAAACTGACGTCGTCTCTTCCAATCGATGGAGGAGAGGCTTGAAGATGTCTTAGGAAGACTTGGTCTTCCACAAGCGTGTCTTGAATACTGATTTCTCCATCCCAGAATGAGCGTGCGAGGAATTCTTCCCACTGAGCCTCCCTCAAAAAATGCACCATCCCTCCCCCCTCCCCCTCCCCCTGCCCTGCCCCCGTACTCTGTTCTTTGCAGGACCTTAAGGAAGTTTCCCAGCGCTAAGGGGTGTGTGTATGTGTGTAAGACTTTTGACTGAGATGCACACAACTTTGTAAAATTTCCCTATAATTTCCAAGTGGTTCCCACGCACGCCCTTGTCTCAATTAAAAAAAAAGCGCACGTGGGCAGACCCCCACTTAGGAAGAACGTTTCTTCACCCAGCTGTTATTTTTAATGGCTTTATTTCGTCTCGTTTTCATTTTTAAAACTGTCTTCTTCTTCTTTCTGCGTCCAAGACGTCCAGGGTTTGTTAGACAACAGCGGCAGCGGCTCTCGACGGCTGAGGACGGCTTACACCAACACGCAGCTGCTGGAGCTGGAGAAGGAGTTCCATTTCAACAAATACCTCTGCAGACCCCGCCGGGTGGAGATCGCGGCTTTGCTGGACCTGACGGAAAGACAAGTGAAGGTCTGGTTCCAAAACCGGCGGATGAAGCATAAGCGACAAACGCAGCATAAGGAAATCCCCGAGGGGGACGCCAGCTTGGATCAAGGCAGCGAAGAGGTGGAGGAGGAGGAAGAGGAGGAGGGCAGCTCTCCATTTGGAGACGTCCTGGAGATCCCTTGTCCTTATCCTGCCCGCAGCAGCAGAGAGCCGCCGAGGCCCCCCGCTGGCTACCTGACACCCGCCGAGGAGAGCGCCCCCAACGCAGAGCCAAATGGGACAGCTGGCGCCCGCTCTTCCTCCTCTTCCTCTTCCTCCCTGGACAATGCCTTCCTGGAAAGCCAGAAGTCTCCTTTGTTGCCACCAGACCTGAATATTTTCTCTGTGGATTCCTGCCCACAGACCTCAGAAGGGCTTTCTCCCAGCTTCCAGGGGTTCTTAGACAGCCCTGTCAGCTTCTCCGTCGAAGATCTGGACTTTTTTACAAGCACACTTTGTACTCTCGATCTGCCACATTTGAATTTCCAGTAAACACCCTCCGACATTCCTTATCTGCCTTGGGTTATATGCCCCTATAAATATACACAGGCATGCACACACCAACAGCTCCCCATGCCATGGAAACCGAAAGTACGCTCCCCCACCCCACGCCTGGTCACAGCCCCCCCCCCACTGAAAAAGCATTTATTTCGAAAGAGGTTTGTGAGTCTCTAGTGGACCCGAACCTAAGAAACATTTCTGCCACTTTCTTTTAAAGGAATCTATGTTCTGACTGAATTCAGGTATTTCTATCTCGTATATATATTTTTATTCGGACAAGAATAAAGGGGTGCCACGCTTAAGGAGATATTTATCAAAGGAGAAAAATGAAGTCTGGCCTTTTAAATATCTTTAGAAGCTCCCTTCACCCTTTCCCAGAAAGCTTGCATTAGAAATCCTCGACTCAAGAAGAAAATGTCTGTCCATTTTTCTAAAAAAAAGTGAACTTCTCAGGAAACAAAGCAAGACGTTTAGATTTATTAATTTAAAGAACAAAATAGGAAGAAGGAAAAAATAAAAAAGAACAAGAGCGATGGAGGTTTTGTCCCTTCTTTTTATGTTTTAGAGGTAGATTATTTATTCAAATGCTTTAATAGTAAAATGCAAATTATTTATTGTACATTATTTTCATAGATTAAATAAATGGCTTTATAGTATTAAACGCTGCATTCCTGTTTTACATTCACCTTTTTAAAAAAAGCAGGAGACTGTATTTCGTTTTCCTCCCTTTAAAAGTCTTTGAGATTTTATTTCTATTAGCCTTCGTTTACCTAGCAAGAAGAATTAGCGGCGATAGCCGCTGAGGAGTATAAATATTTTCAAAGGCTTAAAAAGCTGTACTAAATTTTTAAAAAATCACGTTCTTTTCTCTTTTTATTAACATTTTAAAATATGTAGCATGCGCAGCAGAGATCCTTTAGAATATTTATAATGCTAAAAAAAACAACCAACAAAACACCTCACTTTGGAAATATTTCAGTTGATGCGCGTTAATATATGATTTGTTCTTGGGAGGTGCGGGGGGCGGGAACCACCCTGAGCAGGAACTATTTTTATTTAAAAAGCATCTAGTTAACTAACACAGCATAAACCAGAAAAGGAATGGAAAGTAAGGGGCACAATTTGCAAACAAAAAGATTATTATTGTTGTTGCAATTATTATTATTACAAAATATCAGTAATGCCCAAAGTTTCTAGGTCTCCCCTTTTTTGCTAAATTAGGTCACCCCTCCGTTGTAAAAAAAGAAAAAAAGAACGGAAAAAGCCCCTTATCCGCAATGTCTCAGAATAAGGGGAAGGAGAGAAAGACAGAGAAGAAATAATTCAATAGGTGGGCGCAGAGATTTTAGATTCTCTTTGCCATGGTTTTTACACGTCACCTCGAGAGGAGAAACAGGCGTCTGTTCTCCAATTTTTTAGCAATGTGGAAGAAAGGGATGTTCCAAATTTAGGGACACGCAGAGAGGAACGGAGAAAAAAATTAAGACGTGAAAACAGGGAATTTCCTATGCAGAGAAGGCTATTCAATCGACTAATTCATACTCCCCACGTACACAAACGAAATAAAAGACGCGAGAGCAAACAGAGCTTTTGAACGAGATTAAATCTGTTTCCTTCTGTCTGCTTTTTAGATTCGGAATTAACGATTGGTTGTGCCTATGGCTCCTGAGGACCTTTATTTCTTAGCCCTAATTTTATTTTATTTTTTAAACCAAACCTCATCTTAAAAGTGGGTGGCTTGGGGCGGGGTTGGCGGCGGAGGCGAGCTTCTCTGGGTTGCGAATGGCAAGCGGTCAGAGAAGAGGGATCGCCGGCCGTGAGTGTGACATGCACAATGTTAACACACACATACACAAATAAATCATATTACGTCTCTGCTAAGTCACCGGTATTTCCCCTAACATGGCAGGATTTTGGGAGGCATTCAAGTCGCATTTGTGGGCCAAAGTAACACACTGAGATCCGGGAGAGGAAGGGCGGGGGGGGGGGAGAGCGTTGTTGGACTCTAGGAGATCGGAGTGAGGGGGGAGGGGAGTAGGAGCTCAAAATGGCGCAGGAATCGAAGACTACACAAGTCGAGGCAGGGGGAGGGTGCGGTGAGGACGACCAGGCAGCCATTATAGATGGAAGAAACTGTTCTATTATTCCGGGGGTAGGTTGTGACGCGGGGAAGGGGGGTTGGAAGGGTGGGCGGATGGAATGTTGGTTGTGATTCTGAACAAGACAGGGAGCTTTTGAGATTCCGACTGCTCCATTCGTAAGATTTCATTCAGCAAGATTAGACAATTATCATGATGGGCTTCTGCATCCAAGGACTATTTTTTTATTAACGACGTTCTAAGATGGTCTGATACACGTTTTCCCCTTCGCTGCAGATAAACCCTGTTTCATTTCTCCCCACCCCAATTCCATCCCCATAAAAATGTATAGCGAAGGATAGGAGGAGAAGAAGAAGAAGACCCACGTTTGTGGAAGGAGAAACTGCTGCAAGGAAGGCGTCTTCTTGCACGTCGGTAAGAAAAGAAATAAAACGTAGGCAGTGTTGTTGTTGTTTATTTCAAGCGCGCTCCCACTCCTCCCCCCCCCTCCACCCGCAGACACGTATGATCAAGGAATTATACTTTGGAAACCACACTACGGAATCAAAACCACATAAACAAACACACATTCCTGCTCATTCGCCACTCCTTCCACCCAAACCAGTTGAAATCTATTCTGTAAGTATCTAGGTAATCAAGAAGGCATCTGCTTTACAATTTGCGCTGCATTTCTATGTACACATCTACACGAGAGTAAATCTCACTGAAGTGGGATTTTCTTTTGAGGCAAAATTCCACTCTATACGGTGTAATACCATGTTATTCAAGAGAAATTTCTTGGCAAAGCAGGGCAAAAAGCATCACACAAATATTCAAATATTCTCATAAATGAGAATGCATTTATTTGTTTTAAGGTTTCTCCCGCTGTGGTTAAGAAACTGCCTCAATAAACCCTCTGGCTTAGCAGTTGAGGTTGCAGCAGGGCTGGCCCTACCATTAGGCAGAGTAAAGCAGTCGCCTTAGGTGGCATAAGCCTAACCTACTGCAGAGGGTTGGTGTGAGGGCAAAATGGTGTTGTGCAAACTATGCTCTTTTGAGATCTGCTGGAGGGAAAGTTGGAGGTTAATGTAAGAAAAACAAACCAATAAAATAATAGGCTGAGAGTGACTACAGGAGTTAACAGTGCCTGAGTATCTATCTCATGATAAAATGTCAATTTCAGTTACCTTCAGTTGTTACTCAGTCAGTAGCACACATGCAGAATTTTCTCTCTGCTTTTGCTTATGCCTAATGACAACAAATGGCCCTTTAAGATACCTCTGAAGTTTTTACCATAAAGCAGCAGCTTCATGAATGTCCTAGAGTGGCCAGTCCCTCAGCACTGCACTGCTGCATCACCAAGATTTTCTCCATAAGGTTTCACAATGCTTGCATCCTCACTTTTCTCCTAGTGTTAAGGATGGGCAGACTCCGGGCCTGTCAGATCTACTTTACTTATTTATTTACTAGAACTTCAAGATCTCTCAACCAGAGCCAGATGCAACAGACATATGGTTCGAAGGAAAAATAGGGTGTCAGCACATTCGGAGCCTAGGAATTTAGATAAACATAGGAAGCAGCTCAGACCATTGGTCCAACTAGTTTGATATTGTCTGTGCTGATTGGGAGCAGATCTCCAAGGCAGAGGCAAAACTAGGCTTTATTTCACCCTGGTCAAAAACCCAGTTTGGCATCCCTCCACATGCATTTGTGCAGACACACACATTGGCTGGGAGCCTCAATGACACCCCTCTGGAGGCTTCATGTGGGGGGACCCAGCTATCCCACACACACACACACACACCTCCGCAGCTATGGCTCTGTCCAAGGTTTCAAACAAGAGTCTCCCTCAGTCCTACTTGGAGATAACAGGGATTGAACCTGGAATCTCCTGCATGCAACACATTAGCTATGGCCCCTTGTATGCACACGTATCTATCTAATGCATTTTAACACCACCCTTCAATAAAATGTCCAGGGTGATTTATTTTGGAAGAAAACACTTGGGGGGAAGCCCCATGTAACTTAGGTCACACCCAGCATACATTAAAAGCACATGGCTTCCCTCAAATAATCATGTGCTTTAAACATACTTTAAATGGTGTAGATGTGACTCCACTGGGACTTCTAAGTAAGAAGGCATAGAATTTTGCTCTGCATCCACCTTACATTTAAGGCACATTTAAAGAACATTCCTTCAAAGAATCATGGGAACCATAGTTTTACCCCCTAGGTAAAGGTAAAGGTACAGGGACCCCTTACCATTAGGTCCAGTCGCGGACGACTCTGGGGTTGTGGCGCTCATCACGCTTTATTGGACGAGGGAGCCAGCGTACAGCTTCTGGGTCATGTAGCCAGCATGACTAAGCCGCTTCTGGCGAACCAGAGCAATGCATGGAAATGCCCTTTACCTTCCCGCCAGAGTGGTACCTATTTATCTACTTGCACTTTGACATGCTTTCAAACTGCTAGGTTGGCAGAAGCAGGGACCGAGCAACGGGAGCTCACCCCATCGCGGGGATTCGAACCGCCAACCTTCTGATCAGCAAGTCCTAGCTCAGTGGTTTAAAGGGCTACAATTCCCAGCACCTCTAACATCCTATGGTTTCGATAATTCTTTGTGGGAGAGATATGCTTCAAAAGTGCTGATGCAGGCCTCAGCGCTGGCATCGCAAACAGTTCCCCGTGATACATTCTGATCACTTTGGCTCAACCTGATCCCTGGCAATCTTTAAGGACTCTTATCTGTCTATACCAATCTGCAGCGGTTAGGAAGGCAACTATATCAAGGGCTTAATGTGAGATTTACTTCCAGTGCAAGAGAGTTTAGCCTCAGAACTGTTAAAGCAATAAAGAAAAATATGCCTCTGAGCATGTGCAGAACACATTTCAGTTTCCAAGTCAAACACATATAATAATGTGCATGAATAACATAATGTAGATTTATAGCATTTTGTAAGGAAAACAACAACAGCTGACTGTTCCCAGGGGGGTACTTACCATTTAAACAGAAAGTGGGGGGAGGGGAGAGAGAAAACAGTAGCAATGGATGAATATGAACAGATGTTTTTTAAATTCTGTGTTCTTAAATATGGATGATTACGTCTGTGGATGCAGATTAAGGGATTAAGCCAAACCCACATGAAAAATGTGTGTGTTGAAGAGAAATTTGGAGGGTGGAACCATGTACATTAGGCATGGGGAACCTGTAGCCTTCCAAATGTTGCTGAGCTACAACTCCCATCAACCACAGACAGCATGACCAATGATCAAGGATTATGGGAGTTGTAGTACGAAAACAGATGGGGGAAGCACCACAGTGTCTACCCTCACTTTAGATGATAATGTGTATCTCCTTATTTCAAAATGTGGTATATGGTAAGTTGCCCCTGCCACATCTGGGGGGGTCTTCTTACTCATTTTCCCAAGTGGAGTCCTGGGCCTCTGCCTCAACGTGCTTCCCTGAGTGCACCGCTGAGAATGGACACCACAGGTAATTATAATGCTCACATTAGGGTTCAAAGCCTTAAATGACTTAAGCTCCAAATACTGTATCTAAAAGACCACACACTTTCCTACAGACCCTCTTGGGTCTTAAGATCAGGTGGAGCACACAGTGGAGATCACCATTCCCCACCCCCACCCCAGCAGAATCATCTCATCAACTAATTTGATTGGGAAGGGCCTCAATCATAAAGCAAAATTCATCCATCCACTGGAAATTTGATTGAGATACAAGGCCACTGTCTAACTACAAATTGCCTCTCCCCAACGGCTCAGCAAAGGCAACCAGAAGAAGTAAATCTGAATGCAAGGGGGACATGGTTCAGCAAGTCTAAACCTTGGAGGCTCTTTTCATTGAGTAGGCTGAGTCCTTTGAACACAAGGGACATGTCTCTGAATATATGAAGGGTGTATTTGCCAGTTTGTATTTACAAGAATCCAGAGGCAGCCTTAAGAGTCAGAATCACTATTTTTTGATATTAAGCAGTCTAGAACCTTGAACCCATGGTCAAATTGGCTTAAGTTCTAGCCAGTGGTAAAGCTAGAATATTTGTCACTGTGGCCGGCTTGGGTGAATTTCCCACAGTATATCTGGGGCTAAGGATAGGTGGGCTACTAAATCCAGAGTTCTGCAAAACTGTAAATGGAGGCTAAGGGGCTAAAAAAGGTATACAGCCTTCTCTTTCCATTTGCAAGGCCACAGACACACAGAAATAAATGACTCATTTATGGACAGTGTCTGGCATTTCTCATGCCATACTTGAGCATATTCCAGAAGCCAGTAATATTAAATAAAATTGTGGATAATGAATAGCTTTCCTTGGTGCTTTGGACGTGGCCAACCCCAGGAGGGAATTTCCTGGGGAAGAGATGAGTGGTACTCAAAAGAGAAACACATTTATTGCAGTGCAAGAAATGCAAAAAAATTAAAAAAGTAGGCAGGATGCCAAGGAAGATCATTTCTATTAAGTCCATGCCAGATTCATTGTTAAGCTAAATAACATGGTTAAGATGCAAGGGTAAACACCCATCTGCTGGCAGCTGCAGGGGGGTGGTTTTGAATGGGAAAATGGCCAGCAGAGAAAGAAATAAGCACTCCCTTTCCAAAACACTTCTCTGATCAAAATCACAGCGTCCAAATGGTGCTTTTCTTTAAAAGAGCAGGACTTTTTACACCATTTGTGTGCAGTTTGCCTAAAACAGGCTTTGCCAACTTGGTGTTCTCCAACTGCTTTGAAGAACAGGCCCCGCTGGCTCCAGCCAACATGGCCAATGGTCAGGGATGCTGGGAGCTGGCATACATGCAACTACATATGGAGGGTACCATGTTGGGGGAGGCTGGCCTGTATTGTAGAGCAGAGTCAGTGGTGATTTCTTGTGAGACAGGGCTCAAGTTCTCCTGGTTGACATGACCTGGAACGTCTTCCTTCAGTCTCAGATGTGCAAGGGAATTTATTGTATTTGATTCAACAATAAAGATTCTGGGGCCGCTCAGCTCTGGCAAAATGGAGTTGAATGAATAATGACCTGAGGCATATGGTTCCTCAGGATGGTGTGAAGTCTCAAGAGGTCGCCATCTTGCTGAAGCTAAGGAGAACTGAGCATGATCAGCGCCCGGATGGGTGATTGCCTGGGAACCCCCTTGGGTTCCATGGTGCAAGAAAGGTGGGATATGCATGCAAGAAAATAATAAATACATAAAAATAAAAACAAATATGTAAAAGCACCTAGCAATCAAAGTGTTCTGAGTAATCCAAATGTCTTGGAAGCTCAGAACATGAGGACTGTGTCCCATTTTATAATAAAATAATTCAGTGTTACTAAATCAAAGAGCCTGCATTTCAAACCCTTTATTTGGTCCAGACAGAGTTACAAGATGCTCAGCTCACCCTTCACCTTTGCTTCCCTTTTCAGGAGGAGGCAACACAGAGAGGCATATCGCCCCACTGCTGCTTCTCCATCCTCGCTACCTGGGTTCTCAATCATACCACCTCCCATCCTATTCATAACATTGAGGGACTGTGATGTTTGCTTCATTGGACTGAGTATATATACATAAAAGTGGAGAAATTTTTAAAGCACCAAACAGCAATTTGGACAAGTTTGCTCTAGATACTGGAAGGATGCTGTTAATAATGAAAACCATGTATTTGTTACAGCGACTAACAAGACAGTCTTAAAGGTACACACACTCTCTCCCTCTCCTAGATATATACAGTAGCTTCTAGATCTATAAAGTTTCTAGCCTTCATGGAAACAGCGATACATTGCATTTTAACTGTTAGAATGTGTTCTTGCCATTAGAAGAAGACATTATAGCCCTGGCATGTAGCATTCCCAACCTCTTTCCCCAGGTTAACTGAAACATACAGTATTTCTCATTTTCATCTGCTCCTAGGAAGGCAGTTAAAAGGCTAAGCTGCTGTTTGGTAGCTATGAAGGACTGTGTGGTGAACAAGCTGAAACTTAATGCAGACAAAACAGAGGTAGTATTGTACAGCTGGTAGACGGATTGGCTGACACAGGTTTGGAGTTTACAACCTGTTCTGAATCGAGTTGCACACCCCCTGAAATACTAAGTTTTGTAGCTTTGGTTCTCATTGACTCACTAATCTTCTTAGATGTGCAGGAAGAATTGGTGGCAAGAGGTGCCTTTCCCTAGTTTTCTGCACTTAACTGAAAACCATCATTGGCATAGCAAGGCCATAAAACTGATGGCTGCAAATAGAGGACTTGTTCTACCAACATCTCTATAATAAAAGCCTTTTCTGCCTGGCATTGGTTGCCACTCAAAATGACCAGGTTCACTTTGATTCTGAGAATGCCATTCAGACTGCACTAAGACTGCAATCCGTTCTTTGGGAGTTGCTGGATCTCCTGGTGTTGGTTCATACTATGCCTGAACTCAGAGCATATTGAGGAGGTGATAATTCAGCACTGGGTGGAGAGAGAAAGTGAGAGGGGTTAATTCTCTAGGAGGACCAATGCAAAACAACTGACACCTTATCAATACAAATCTCTAGCTAGGGCCCTTCTGCGGATCATAATGACTCCTCCAAGTCGCTGCAGGTCTAGGCAGCATGCCACTCACAGCCACCAATCAATTCTCCACCCACAGAAAGTGACTTAATAAATGGGGGGCCTCGCTGGTTATTATCCTTGCTCACAGCAAACCCTTCTTATTTGTCCTAATTAGCAAGACCAAAGTGTCAGAGGAGAGAAGGGAACACATTCAATAAAATCTAAATTATTGAATGACTGAAAGATTTCACCATTTGTTTAGCCCATTTTTTACTTCCTTCAAAATGTCAAATGCCAGAGGAAACACGTTTCGAAAGCCCTGGCCTGATGCTCTCAGCAACTGCAGAGCATAAATTACGCATCTGATGGTTGCCCTCTCCATGAGATGAGAGCTTATTAACTGCAAATATACAAACAAGGCAAGTTAATGTAGTATAAAGACACCAAAGCAATATTTACCTTGTCCTGATCTAGACTATGGATATGCTAGCCATGGTGCCACTTGAATGCCCTAATGATATTACACACACACACACACACACACACACACACACACACACACCAGAATGGGAAACCTGTTCAACCCTGAGGGATGCATTCCCACCCAGGCAACCTTCTGAGGTTCAAATAGTGCTGCTGGGTGGGGCCAGAGGCAAAAGTGGGTGGACCATTGAGTGTAAATTTCTACACTCCCACAACCCTTTGAATCCTCCATCCAGGGAAGCAATAGGCGCTATACAGTGGTACCTCGGGTTACATACGCTTCAGGTTACAGACTCCGCTAACCCAGAAATAGTACCTCGGGTTAAGAACTTTGCTTCAGGATGAGAACAGAAATTGTGTTCCGGCGGCGCGGCGGCAGCAGGAGGCCCCATTAGCTAAAGTGGTGCTTCAGGTTAAGAACAGTTTCAGGTTAAGAACGGACCTCCGGAATGAATTAAGTACTTAACCTGAGGTACCACTGTATAACCAATTCCAGCCAGGGAAGAAACCACTGAAGGAAAGTGCAAAGCAAGGTCAACAAGATGTGTTTCTAGAGAGGGTATATGGTCTGTAAGGAGTCCTGGGGGCCAGGCAGAGAGGCTTGGAGGGCCACATTAAGTTCCAAGGTGAAGTCTTAGGTTCCCCACCCCGAAACATACAGTGATACAGCCACATAGGAAAAAGAAACCTGGGGGCGGGGGCGGGGAGCAGTTACACACTCAACAGGAAAGTCCGTGAATAGATGACATGTACATTTGTGGTCCAGGAAGAGACTCCTAGAACATATGAATTGATGAAGCCAGGCATGAGTAGACTCAAAGGATGTAAGAACATAAGACAAGCCTGCTGGAAGAGGCCCATCTAGCCCCAAACCCTGTTCTCACAGTGGCAGATACCTTGGGGAAACCCCCAAGCACAAATTAAGGACAAGAGCATTCTCCCCTCCTGTGGTTTCCAGAAACTGGTATTCAGAAGTACCACTGCCTCTGATCATGGAGACAGAACATAGCCATGTGGATAGTAACCATGGATAGCCATATCCTCTGTGAATTTGTCTATCCTTTTTTTAAAGCTATCCAATTTGGCGGCCACCTCTGCCTCTGGTGAAAGTAAGTTCCACAGTTTAACTATGAGCTGTGTGAAGTAGTACTTTCTTTTTATCTGTCTTGAATCTTTCAGCATTCAGATTCATTGAATGTCCATTAAATTCTAGTGCTAGGAGAGTGTGAGGAAAAATCTCTGTTCTATCCACTTTCTCCGTGCCATGCATAATTTTACAGACTTCCATCACGTCTCCTCTAAGTTGTCTTTCCTCTAAACGGAAAAGTTTCAAATGCTGCAACCTTTCCTCATAAGAGCAGATGCATGAGGCGTAACCCCCTGCAATATTGCTTTCCAAAATTCCCATTGGTTAGTTACACCAGGGATGTCTGGATTCTTGTTAAGTCATATGCTTTAATAACTGTTCAGAGGCCAGTTCATTCATGCATGCCACAAAGCAGGAATGTTTCAATGGATCATCTATATATTTAAGGACCTATGGCATGGATAGTGTTGTTGCAGCAAGAGGAGGGCATGGCTTTCCCAGATGGGTAGGTATATTAGTCTGTTAGGGCAAAATCAACCAAGAGTCTTATTGCAAGGTGCTAGTGTGTGGGGTGTGTAGATCGGGGGAGGGAGTAGCACTGCAGCCTAAGGGCCATATATAACTCAGACTACACCTATTGGAATCAATTGACATGACTGACTTAATTGATTTTGATGGGTTTATTCTTAGTATGGCTTAGCTGGCGACAGCCCTAACACATTCATCTCGGAGGAAGGGCAGGATATACCGTAAGTTTTATAATAAACAAATTTATTATGGCAGAACCCTTCATGGACCACAGACAGATGTCCGGTAAAGGATGTCCTGTTGCAAGGGTCAACCGGCAAACATAGTAGAGTGCCAAACCACAAGTAGGTTCTGGAAAGGGTAGGGGGCACTGCCCAAAAGTCATCAGTATGCCATCCTTGAAATACTGTGTCAGTGAAGACTACCCATGAATTGAGGTTTGCCAAGGGAAATCTTCATGGTGTGCAAATTCATGCCATGCACCACCCTGTCTTTAGTGATAGCAATCTTTGATGCTCAAAGGGGTGGGAGGAGGGGGAGGAGGAGAAGGAGGAGCTGCTGCTCAAGATTATATGTGGGAAAATTCCTCCCAGCTCTCAGGGCCCCACTACTGAAGCTCTAGTTGAGGTATTACAAGATAATCTTCCTAAATGTATTGAACCCAGTGAGATTCTTTGCTCCCCCAACTTTTCTAGGAAGACTGTTCCAGAGTTCTACACCACTAATATATATTTTAAAATCCCCTCTGATTGCTTTTCTTTGCAATAAAATTGGGGAGGGAGGAAAGGAGCCTCATCAAGTCAAAGTGAGTATTAAGAGGGAGGCTTTTATCGGTTGTGCTTTAGGGGATAAGAATAATTAGTGACACTATCGCCTCTCTAAATACACAAGTGAAAATGAAGCAGTAAATATAATTAAAGGCTAATGTCTAATTAAATATTTTTAGGAAGCAAGAAAAAAAGAACAACACCCTGATACTTGATGGAATACACCATCTCTTTTAATTGCAGTACCCTGATGGGATCCCATTATTATTTTGTTGTTCGGAACCTTCAAGATTTTCTCGTGTACACTAGCCAAAAAGAAAATTGCTAATTTGGAAGACTGAAGGAAATATAAAACAAGGGAGACACCAACTGTGTCACAGCTACCCTGTGTCTTTTTGCTAAAGAGCTGTACTGAAATGTGCAGTGGTGCTCTGGGGTGGCAAAGCAGACACGAAAAGGGACATGAGAATTATATGTCTAAATAAATATCAAACCTAGTTTCTGAACCCATTTCCTTGGCTTTACAGCCCTTTCTGAGCACTGAGCATGCTGTGGAAGGGCGAGGCATGGCCAAGAGGCAGTGGGGGGTTATGTGCCTTTTCATGCTCCCCAGGGATGCATCTCCTTCCCCTTGCTTCAGACTTTGATGTTTGTAGAGAGTGAGCAAGGGCACAGAAACACCCTGCTCTGTCCATTTGGCCCTGTGTCAATGGAGACTGTATCACTGCATGAACTGGGAGACCCTGAGCCAGTCACTGCCTCTCAGCCCAACCTCCCTCACAGGGTTGTTGTGGGGATTAAAGAGGTGAAGAACCACATATGCCACCTTGAGCTCCTTGGAGGTAAATGGTAGAATAGAAGTGCAACAAACAAACAAAATCCAATACCCACCTTCCATGATGCAGACCGTCAAACAGATGGGCACTTTGCTTAATAACAGCATTCCAAACAATAGTGATAACAAATATTATTATCAATCATTCTGTACTGTGATAATAATTAAAATAAAGCAACTAAAACATGCTAAGCACTCTACATATATTAAAATTCTTTTTCTTTGGTGATCACTCGTAGCCGAGTAAGACTGTCTTCCATAAACACAGTTTTAACAATGACAGTGGAGGTCAATTCTGGATCCACACGTCCTTCCTTAATGGGAGCATTGGTTTCCGGGTGGGAGTTGATCATGGTGTGGATTTGCCGAGTATGTCTTCCTCTTAGCACGTTTCTCCCTTGCATCCTGAGTTCGAGTGTCTTCAAAGCCCATGACACCTTTGGTAAAGGCTGTTCTACAGGCTTGCAGTTTAATAGCCATGATACAAAAGGAAAAAGGAATGAGCAGGAAAGAAGGAAGGAAGCATTGGAATTGCTTCTCCTTCCTTGACAGATGGATGAGGTTAGAGTGTGCCTCTCTTTAGGGCTGCAGTCCTGGGAAGCCAGAATTGGCAGCAGAGTGTTCTTTCAGGCAAGTTCCCTGCAACTGCTATTTCTCTGATTGATGGATGGGACCAGGCTGATCTTCCCTTTTGCCATGATGATCTTTCTGGCAGGCAGGGGGTGCAGCCTCCCAGTAGTGGCCCTTGGTGTCCTGGCTGGTAGCAGAGGCCAGAGCATGGTTCCCATTGATTCTGAAGTCCTAGACCAACACGCATATCACATTGTCTTTAAGTAAGTGCTAAGTGTGCTGAATTAAGATTGCCGAAGAAATACCAACAACCTCAGATATGCAGATGACACAACCTTGATGGCAGAAAGTGAGGAGGAATTAAAGAATCTTTTAATGAGAGTGAAAGAGGAGAGCGGAAAATATGGTCTG
Organism: Podarcis bocagei; assembly: GCF_964188305.1. Lineage (NCBI taxonomy): Eukaryota > Metazoa > Chordata > Lepidosauria > Squamata > Lacertidae > Podarcis > Podarcis bocagei. Next base: position 22,790,858 of record NC_138138.1, read on the forward strand.
AAGCTCAACATCAAAAAAACTAAGATGATGGCCACTGGGCCCATCACCTCCTGGCAAATAGAAGGGAAAGAAATGGAGGCAGTGAGAGATTTTACTTTCTTGGGCTCCGTGATCACTGCAGATGGTGACAGCAGCCACAAAATTAAAAGATGCCTGCTTCTTGGGAGAAAAGCAATGACAAACCCAGACAGCATCTTAAAAAGCAGAGACATCACCTTGCTGACAAAGGTCCGTATAGTTAAAGCTATGGTTTTCCCAGTAGTGATGTATGAACAGTGGCGTAGCGTGGGGGGTGCAAGGGGTGCAAGCCGCACCGGGCGCAACATCTGGGGGGGCGCGCTCGCTGCCTCCGGAGTCGCCGAAGAGCCTCGGGCGCAGGCTGTAGCAGAGCCGCATGTCTTGCGGCGCCCGGCTGAAGGCGCCCGGCAGGCAGCGGCTCTCAGTGCTCGCCGCGGAGGACGCACCAGGCAGCCCCTCCTCACAGCCCCGCCTCCGCTGCTGCTGCTGCAGCTGCTGGGCCGTTGCATTTTCCTCGCCTCTCTGCCCCCCTCCTCCTCCGGGCAAGCGGCGTCGTTTGGGCAGCAGCGCCAGCGACAACTCGCAGGTTAGGGGTTAGGGGGGGCGCAAATTACGTGCCTTGCCCCGGGTTAGGGGGCGCAAATTACTTGCGTTGCCCCGGGTGCTGACAACTCACGCTACGCCGCTGTGTATGAAAGTGAGAGCTGGACCATAAAGAAGGCTGATCGCCGAAGAATTGATACTTTTGAATTATGGTGCTGGAGGAGACTCTTGAGAGTCCCATGGACTGCAAGAAGATCAAACCTATCCATTCTTAAGAAAATCAACCCTGAGTGCTCACTGGAAGGACAGATCCTGAAGCTGAGGCTCCAGTACTTTGGCCACCTCATGAGAAGAGAAGACTCCCTGGAAAAGAACCTGATATTGGGAAAGATTGAGGGCACAAGGTGAAGGGGATAACAGAGGACTAGATGGTTGGACAGTGTTCTCGAAGCTACGAACATGAGTTTGACCAAGCTGTGGGAAGCAGTGGAAGACAGGAGTGCCTGGCGTGCTCTGGTTCATGGAGCACGGACACGACTAAACAACTAAACAGCAACAACAAGGGTGCTGAGGGAGGCAAATGCAACCTGAAATCCAGGACATATCAAGGAACTAAAAAATTGCCACAAATGAACTGCAAGGATACTTAAAGGAGAGCAGTGGTGAATAAAATTTCCCACTCCTTCTTAGATGGAAGGGCCATGCTTAATAGTGTCTTTCTTTTATCCTTAATTACAGTTACAAAACATAACCAGGAGTCTTTAAACATGTGCCTAACTCTCAGCCTAACCAAATACAATTTACTCTCCCTGACTGAAATATGGTAATGACCTCAAGTTGATTAACTACTGACTAAACTGCAGCCCTACAGACTATCCAGCATGTTGGAGAAAGAACTTGATAGCTTGGTTGTCCACAAGCACACAGAGGTTTTGAAAACTAGGGGTAACATTAATTGAGTCAGAAAATGACCACTAGCCCTATGAGGCAGTATAGACCTAATCATGAGCATTTCATACTGCCTGGACAGGGCTATGTCAGTTACCATTTTATCTGGCACAAAAAAACCCCTAAGTATCTGTACTGGTCCATAAGGGGAATGAAACCCTCAACACCCAAAGTTCTGTGATACCTTTTGGGGGGACCATCCAAAAAGTCACAGAAATCTGGCAAGCTTTCTCCAAGGTTCTCCATAACTCCATAACTCTTCAGACAATATTTTATCTCCTCTTTGCCTGCCCAGGGACCTGTGCATTTCATTTAAGGCATGGGACAGATCCAGCCTATAAGCCAGACTTTATTCTCACCTGCCAGAGGGAAAGTAGCTATTGCTTCTTTATCCCAGAATCCTAGGTGAGTAACCTGGTATTAGTAGCACCTGGAGTAGGAGTGGGATTTTTACACAGCTTACAATCTCCGTCATAGAACTGAGTCTACACACTCACCCAATTTCTCATTCTTTCTTTTTGTTTTCCCCATACCACCACCTGATATTTTGTATAACATACTGCCTGATGAAGAGTTCTGGAGAATTCAAAAGCTTGCCACATTTTTTTGTGGCTATTTGGTTGTCCCTAATAAAGGCGTTAGTGAATGGTTAATTTTGTGTGGCTCTTCCATGTGCTTTTCTCTGCAGTGAGTTCAGTGGAGAAAGCAACTCGGAAAACACTGCTTCCATCTTGAGGAGGCAAGGAGCACCATGGCCCCAGGCAGCCAAAAGTTAACAGTCGTAGACAAGTGCAAAGGGAAATGCCAGAGGCAGCCTCCCCCTCAGTGGAATGTCAGGATTCACACCAGGATCACAGGAAGCACTTAGGCACACCAAAAGTGGCCTTAGACCAGGGGTCAGCAAACTTTTTCAGCAGGGGGCCGGTCCACTGTCCCTCAGACCTTGTGGGGGGCCGGACTATATTGTTTTTGAGGGGGAATGAATGAATTCCTATGCCCCACAAATAACCCAAAGATGCATTTTAAATAAAAGGACACATTCTATTCATGTAAAAACATGCTGAATCCCGGACAGTCCGTGGGCCAGGCCAGATTTAGAAAGTGATTGGGCTGGATCCGGCCCCCGGGCCTAAGTTTGCCTACCCATGCCTTAGACCAAAACAGATAATTAAGCATTGTCTACAATTTCTGCAGTGACTGGCACCAGCTCTCTATCATTTCTCAGACTGGAGGACAAGACTGCCAATGACTACTAGCCATGATGGCTGTGTTTTACTTCTACTGTCGGAGGCAATAGGCCTCTGAATGCCAGTTGCTGGAAATGCAAGTAGGCAGTGTGCTCTTGAGATCATGTCCTGCTTGCAGGCTTCCCATAGGCTTTGTGGAAATGTTCAGGGATGCAGAAGAGGATATACTGTTTGATTATAGCCTTTCCAACTTGTGTAAACAAGTTCACAATTTAGCAGAGTAACACCCCCCTTTTTAAACTCACAGCGGATGCATATGCCCAGGCTCACTAAAGCCTCAATAATAACTGTTCTGGTATTTCCCCCTTATTCCTTCATAAAAGATAAGACACGACACAGTTTTCTATAAAAGTATAAAAAGAGTTTACTCACTCACATTCTGTTCACAATCAGATCCCAGAAGGCAGACTTAGCTTAGAAAATAACATACACCTGGAAACTATCTCATAAGAAGAGCATCTTTGGCTAAGCAGATGTTGCTTCTTTGACAAAAGTAGCCACAGAGAGAAGGATGGCAGCCAGTCCTATGCTTTTGTTACCTGCACAGGTGAGGCCACGCCCACCTCTAGTCACATGCAGAGGAAGTCTGTCCCAGCCCAGAAGGAAACCGGAAGTTTACCTGCTGGCTGGACAAACATTCCTCTCCATGTGTAAACATGTTCACTCTAGGAATGTTGTGCTTGACTGCTCTTGTGTTCCACATCCCACAGGCTCGTTAGCCATTGTGAGAACAGGATGTTGGACTAGCACTAGATGGATCTTTGGCAGGGGATTCCCCCCCCCCAGCCAGAACTCACTGGAACTCATTTCCGCTACCATTCAGGTGGACGTCATTGCCATTATAAGGGAATGAAGGAGGCGTTCATTGTGAATTCTGACACCTCTTTTTCTAGAAAAATAGCACTGGTCATTGGCCTGATTCAGCAGGCTCTTCTTACATTCTTATGGAGCTTTCCACACTCTTACCTAGAGATGCTGAACCTGGCACCTTAACTTAAAACCATGGAGATTACCAAACTTAAAACCATGGAGAGACCTGGTTTGAACAAAGACATTGGATTCTTATCTCATTATACATGACTAAGCCATTTCTCACCTTCTCACCCCTTGCCTTTTCCTGTAAGACCTATTACAGTCGTTAAGCGTCGTCAACAGGCTCATCTCAGCTATCTGCCAATCTCCCATTCCCACCACCCTTCTGAGTAATACCCCTCCCCACCTTTTCACTATATAGAAGGGTCCGGCAACTTCTGTTTCAGTGTATCTGAAGAAGTGTGCATGCGCACGAAAGCTCATACCAAGAACTAACTTAGTTGGTCTTTAAGGTGCTACTGGAAGGAATTTTTTTATTCTGGCACCTTGTGTATGCAAAGCAAGCACCCTGTAGCTCCACAGCTGAGCTACGGTCACACCCAAAGAAGAAAATGCTTCTGAAGATGTGCAAAATACTAACTCTGCCACGAAATTACAAGCTGGCTACCATCTGGGATGCAAGGTTGCCAGATTTTAAAACAAAACAAAACCGAAAAACAAAACCAATTACACCTTTAGGCAAACAAATGTAATATGGTGTGAGCTTCCAAAGGCAAAAACTACTACTTCATCATCACCTGCAGGGTGTGGCTCTCAAGCAAACTTCAGCTCCAGCAACACATCTCGTTTTAGAAGCAGCGCAGCTGTAGTGAAACAGGAATGCATTGTTCACACTGTCTCTGCCATGGGCTGTCTTTGGGATGAGAAAATACATGTCTTTCTCTCCCTCCTCCTCTTCCTTTCTCTTTAATGGTCAGGAAAAGTTGCCCAGAGTTCCCTGCAAGTACAAAGTCTCTGTGTGTGTGGTGTGGTGTGGTGTGGTGTGGTGTGGTGTGGTGTGGTGTGGTGTGGTGTGGTGTGGTGTGTGTGTGTGTGATAAATATGTGATGGAAAAAACAGATATGAAAAAAACAAGATTCCCTGGCAGCTTGTTCTATTGGCCCTAACAAACCACAAAATTCTTTGCCTTTTTAGAACTGAAACAAGTTTAGAAGGGGGGGTTATCAGATTCTTCTAACAAAAGTCTTCTTGCCAATGTTCAAAGATATAGTATTTATTTATTTGTTTGTTTGTTTGTTTGTTTGTTTATTCATTCATTCATTTATTTCCACTGTTTTAGGTTGTGGAGGTTCTTACTCTCTTCTTTTAGTGGTTTTCTTAAGACAGGAGTAGCAAAGTGCAAATGTGGCAGATTGATATGGTAGAGCTACATATTTCCTGCATTGCAGTAGATTGGACCAGATGATCCTTAGGGTCCCTTCCAACTCTACAATTCTATGAATCTGTAATTCTATGATAGCGTGAATGTCTTAAAATGAGTTAACTTCTTATTGGATTTCAAAGGTGAGATCTCAAAACTCAAAGGCTTGAATTTCAGATTGCCCTCCCTCTTTTACACTGAGAACCTGGTTCTATAGAATAGGCATTTTATCCATATTTTTTTTTCTTGCTGGAATGTCCTTGCCAGTTACGGGTGCGCGAGCGGAATGGGCATGTTAACTTCACCGTGGCTCCCATTAGATGTATGTATGCCTTTGGAGGAGAGCGCCTTCCTTGTTTTATATCTTCCCCCGGAACAGCTAGCAGACATCTCCCCTTCGGTCTGCTGTGGCACAGATCTGCCGCAAGACTCCAGAGGATGGGGACGGGGAGGGCTGTGTGTGTGTGTGTGTGTGTGTGTGTGTGTGTGTGTGTGTGTGTGTGTGTGTGTGTGATAGGAATGAAAGGCGTCCTCCTGTAAGTCACTCCCAGTCGGGAGCAGATGGCCAGCGGCCGTGAGGTTCCAAAGGGAAATGTAAAGAAGCAGAAGAAGACCCTCAAGCAGCTCATTTCTCCTGTTGGGACCCCCAAGCGCACTTAAGGAAAGACCTTTCTCGACACACCTTTTCCCCCAGGCAGTATCATCTACACTGGGAAAGCCCAACAACTAGTTGTTGCAGTTTTAAATCTAGCCACTTTTAAACTGGCTTGCAACAAGCCGGTCTATTGAGTTTTCCGTAGGCAAACAACTAGCCCTTCGCCATAGCAATAAAGTGGAACGAAACGGTGTTGGGAAGTCGTAAGCGGTTGGAGACACAGCAAACTTAAACAAGCCAGCTAGCTGTGATTTTAAAGCAGAGAGGAAGGGCTCGTTGCGGGAAGCTCGCGGGCATGCAGATAGGAGGATGTGAGGTTTTCATAGCGCGCTGCTGCTATGCCATATGAGAAGTTCCTTGGATGATGTTTCATTAAGCGAACCACGCTCCGAATGCTTATTTAAATCATACGGTGCATATTTGCGTCCTGTTTGCTTTCATTCCAGTTCTCCAGTTTCTCTTTCCATGTGTATCCTACTCGTTTTTTGGTTAGGTTTTTTTTTTCCCAGGAAAAGAAACTTGGTTGTTTTATTATTATTTTTAAAGACACTATTGTCATAGAAGCCCCTAATGCTTATTTAAACCACGTGATGCCTATTTGTGTCCTATTTGTTTCCCCTCTAATTTCTTATTTCTTGCTTTTTTTGGTAGAATTTTTCAGCCCCATAATCCTGGTAAACTTAAAAAAAATCATTATTAGTATTATTAGTAATCGTCATCGTGCGCGTCACCATAATCCTGGACCTGTCTCTCCCACAGTTGCTAAAACAAAACAAAAACCCAATATGCGAATATTTCCGGATACCTATAACACTTTTGGCTCTCCCTTCTCCGCCATACCCTCAAATTCAGAAGCACTGATAGGACTTGATAAATGGCCTCGGGGTTTTATTTGGGCTTTAAGCCGGAAGAGTTATTTATTAGTCTTTCCGTGACCACAATTTGATGTCTCTTAACCAGGCAAATTAATCCCGCGTTTAACAAGCCGAACCCCGGAAGGAAGAAAATGACAAGCTGAGACCTGAAGTTAGCCATACTTTCAAAGGGAGGAATGGCTTTTGGGTTTTTTAAAAAAAGTTTTTAAAGAACTCTATTAGTTCCACACACACACACACACACACACACACACACACACACATTACTGGGCCACCATATTAATTTCTTTGGGAGAAAGTTCAGCCCGTAGAATGTCATGTAAGAACACCCAAGCAATCGCATTCTGATGACCCGGCAGACCTAACCCAGGGAGAAAGTCCAGCACCTGCCGGGATTCACAGGTTAGGATCGCAGGCCTCCAAAGTTTGATGAGAACGTGGCGTATATCACTGACTCAAAGGGTCGTCATGGTTTCAAGGTTTTGTAAAGGCGTCCATCTAAATAAATAAAACGTCCATGCGGGAACAGTCCTAGACCTCAGGATGCCAAAATGGGCTCTGGCTTCCAGTCAGGTGAACAGGATAGCAATTATAGGGTTACAGCCGGCTAAGTGTCGCAAAACTAGCCATGTCTACTCAGAAAGTATCATCAACAACAACTGAATTCAATGGGGTGTATTCCAAGTGGGATTGGGATTATAGCCTTAATAATTTAATGTAAGTGTTATGTACTTGTGTGTGTGTATTTGCAAACAACATCACTTTCCCTTCCTTCTTTTAAGTCGTTTTTATTTTTTATTTTCCCCCCTCTTTCCTTTTTATTTCTTGGCTTCAGCGGCAGACCTCCACCCTTGGGGTCCTGAAGCTTGAACTGTTATGGGGGCCCCTTCACAACCAGCAGCAAGGTCTGGGTAACCGCTGTTATCTTCTTCAGTGGAGTTGTTCAATGGCAGATCACCACAACGTTTTTACAAAAATTAACTACTACATCTCAGATTTTGAATGAAATTGCTGTACTGGGTTACATCACATGTCAAAGTCACTGGTGTGAATTAAAAAAATCCTGTGCCTTATAGTTTTTGAGTTACGGGAAGGAGGATAAAATTAGGGAAATGTTATATACAAATTGGGTCTACTGGACCCAATTATTTTAAGCAATGTGGACTAAATTAGCTTCTGGGGTCCCGAAGCTTAAGCTTCATTAGTTTCATAGTAGATCCGCCCTTAGTTGTCTTTGTTCCTCTTTGACTCACCCTTTCTTTTCTATCTTCCCAAAATCTCTCGAATATAACTCCAGCAATTCTGTACTTACCCACCCCTCCTTCCCCTTTTCTGTAGTATGGAGCCCATTAAATATATACCCCATAAAGACAGCGTATGAAGCTCCTCCAATTTGACGAGAGCAACTCCATAAATGTGGGGGTGGGGGTGGGGACTCTATAATTCACCCCACCCCACCCTTTCAGCACGAGATATTGCTATCAATTCCTAAAGCCTTTCAGTCGCCCGCTTCCCTTCTTCGGGGTTCTGTTTGATGCGTCATTAAAGGACCATTCGGCTACTTTCGAGAGTCCATAAATGGATGATTACGAACTTTCCCTTCCATGGGATTGCCTCTTTCCCTAGGCCATGTGTAAATTGACAAAGGAGGAAGAGACTGCAAACCACTCCACGCCTAATAGAATGGGAAGCCCAGGCAAGCAACATTTATTTACTTGTTAGCACATGGAAGACAAGAGTAACCTCCAATCTGACGCCCACGGTCATTTGTTACTTGTCAGGATATTTACTGGTAGTTCAGCCCACGAGGAGAGCACCAGAGGTTTAGAGCAGGCCAAAAGTTCACCTACAGGGCTGGCTTTGGAGGAGAGCAGCGAAGTTTGGTGGCTCTCAGCAACATTTGCTCGGGAGGGGAAAAAGAGGAGAGGAAGAGAGAGACTCTGAGCCCCTACTCCAAACGAAACGAAAGCAACCCATCTGAAGAAGCATTCAAGAACCCAACGCCTATTTTAGCTGTTTGCACTCTAAATCATATGAGAAACCGCCTCCTTTCAACATTGCCTGTTCTTCTGTTCTAGAATTTGCCAGTCTTAGTAAAAGTGTGGCTGGAGTAAAGTGGTCTTATTGGGAGTCGTTTGCTTGTATGTTTCGATTTTAAGAATGATCCGCAGCAGCGATTAAAAACATCCCATCCCCGCAACAGTAGCTAAATCAAACTCCAGTGACAGCAAGCCCAACTGGTAATATAGTTGCTTTTTATGAAATGTAGAAAGCGGAGGGGTGGAGGGTGGGGAGGGCCTAAGGATGGGAATAAATGGATGGATAGCCAGATAACATAAATAACGGGTAGATGGATAGGGTAGATCGAATTTCAATTTCATTTGCGTTTTCCCCCCTCCAACAAAACACAATTGTGTTTCTAACTTTATTTCACAACTCATTAGAATGTTGATTGAATTAAATTGCTCTTTAGCACACTGCTTCCAGACACAAAGGCGATGTGCAAAGCAGAGCTATTTGGATTTAGTTTGTGTAGTTGTTTTTTTAAGAGAAAGCAAAAAGCACTTTAAGCAAACTCCATAAACGTTTAAGTATCTTTTGGGTGATTAATTTTTTTAAAATGAGGAAAAAGAACATTTTCCTTCATAAAGAAGCCTTCCCTCCCTCTCCCCTCCCCCTCCCTCTGTTTTGCGGGATACGTGAGCCTATGGTAGCTGATATGGGGGGGGTGTAAAGCGCTCTCTCTCCCCCCCCCCAGCTAGGAATAAAAGTTCTAATTATTTTTACCGTCTTATGAACTGGAAGGTGTGTGTGTCTTTTTAACTCACAGAACAGAACTTGAATAGTCCTAACTTTCCCCCCTTCCTTTCCCCAACCCCTTTCTGTCACTTCCTTGCCCCCCTCCCTTCTCTTCCGAAGTCTTTGAGGAGGGTGGGGGAACCTTTTGACGTATCCGTGTTGTTAATCAGATCGATGGGGAAAAGTTTGATTGAAGTTCCTTTGTCATGCAAATGTCAAGGACTTGATGGATGATGGTAGATATCTGACAAACTTCAGGAGGCATTTGTTCATTGGGCTTGATGGCGACCACGTGGTCCAGACCCCCTCTTCCACCCCTCACCCCACCCCCACCTTTCCATCCCACCCCCACCCCCACCCTGAAGGCTTTGGGAAGGAGGGGTGGGGGTATGGGGGGCTCCAGGGCTGGAGATCCGTAGATGGGAAGGCTTCTCACTCTCTCCCCCTCTCTCCCTCTCTCTTTTTCCTAGTTAACTTTTGACATACTATCTAAAGGTTGTAGGGCAGAAAGGATCCCCGTAAAACAGGCTGACCCTCTTCCATCATTGGCAAAGGAACAATACCTAGAATGAACTTCTTCTTAGACTATGCAATTTGTAACCGTGGGACGAGCGCCTACGCGCCCAAGGACTACCAGCATCTCGACCAAGGGACAACTTCCTTCCCATCTTGCTCAGGTACCTCTCCTTCCTGTGACAGCTATCATCAAGAGGGACGCTTCGGGACGACGGGGGTGGGCGCTGCTGGGCTCAACGCCCACCAGCAGCACCACCACCACCAGCAGAACTCCAGCTACCCTCCTCCTCTTCCTCCCAACCCTACTGGCCTTGGCATCTCCTTCGCGGGGTCATCCCAGCCATCGGGTACAGGATATTCGGCAGCCCCCAACTGCAGCCCAAGCTTCGCCAACCAGCAGTTCTTCCTCGGCCCCCAGGAGACGGATGGAGGCTACTTCCAGCCCTCGGCCTACCCTGCCAGCGTGGCTCCTTCTTCCTCTTCTCCCTCTTCTTCTAGCCTCGGAAGCTTACCTGACGGTTTCTGCGCCACCCCGGGCCAGTTCCAGCCACACCTCTATGGGCCCGAGCAGGGTGGCTATTTGCAAGGGGCTTTTGGCAACCTTTCCCCGCCCTTACAGGAGAACAAAGACCCGCGGGCTTGCTCGGCCCAGCCATGCCCCATGACTGCCACCACCGGCACGGCCACCACCCAGACCTTTGAATGGATGAAAGTGAAAAGGAACCCTCCTAAAACAGGTAAAGCCCCCTCGGTTCCCTTTTACAAGACGAGGGGAGGCTAGCAGAGGCTGCTTTCCATGTTTCTCCCCTCCACTGGAAGGTGGTTGTTGTCTCCATCATGCCTTACTCCAGAGAATCCCAAGAGCACGTGACTTATGGAGTCACATGGAGGCAGGATCTGGTCCAGAAAAACAATACTCTTAGGCCCTGCCATCACCAACTTTCCCATCTCTGGCCGGAACGCAAAAACCATAATGGGTTAGGTGAGTGTGTAGAACAGAGGGCGTGGTTGGAAAGGAAACGGATGGTACAATATGCCTCTGTTCTGTTTCCAAAGTTGCCCGAGGGGAGAGAGAAGGCCAGCGTTAGCTTTAGGCCCTGAGAGGCAGACGGGGGTTCAAGCTGCAGAATGGTATCTAGTGTAGAAAAGGAGGGAATCTACTTTCCTTCCCAGGGATCACCTCCCCATCTGGTTATGGGGCAGGCTTGTTTCATTCATTATGTGATATGTTTATGCCGCTTTTCAGACGGACATTGCCTCTCAGGGCTGCTCACAGCACTCAGAAAACGTGACACCAGTTCATTTGGTTGGGGTTTCACCCAGCAAATAGAGGCACACATGCGCACGCGCGCAACGAGCTCTTCTAACATTCCGCGGCACTTTCACTCTTCGGTCCATGCCCACGAGAAGAGAATCAGTGTTTCCCCCTCCCCCACGCGCGTGTTATAAAGGCATGTCTGAACCGAGTCGAGAATGGTGGTCTTGTGGCTGCTTCTTCACACCTGCAATTGGCCGCTGTAGCATCAGTAACAGGGTTACCGCTAAACGCTGCTCCACCAAGTCTCTGCCAGTGAAGATCAGGACTGCCTCATATCATTCACCCACAAGGGTAGAGGAGTCTAGTGGTGGGCATGGCATCATGAAGATAACTTTCCTACTGCTGTAGTCAGTCAGGGCACGCGCAAAGCCCGCGAGATCCATCCCTGCTAAATGTAGGAACTGGGAAGTGTCCATTGGGTGCGTGTCACGCATAGTACCAGCTAGAGCAGTCCTGGCCTTTCCTATAGAGGCTCAGCCCAGCGCTGGGTTTTTCTGCAGGGCAGCATCCTCTGAGGCTGGGGTGGCCGAGCTTCGCACAATTCCCTTTAGGGTTGCGTTGGAGTTTTTAATTCCTTGGAGGGTAGGGAGGCGCCGTCTCATGGAGGAGTACTCCTTGACGTCTGTGAGCAGCAACCATTCCAAACGAATGGCGCCCACGCAGGAGAATGTCGCCTGAATTACCCCCAAAGTTCCTCGCTTGTTTGTTATGTTTCAGTTTATTCAGCTGGTTTAAAAAGAAAAGAACAAATCTTAGCCATGTAAGAAGGACCCCAGTAGATCTGACTGGGGGAAATTAGAGGAATTTGCAAGCAGGGATAAAAATGGAATTAAGGGAAAGACCAGTCCATTTGGGGGACTGGGAAGCAGGACCGGCCTAGAGGCGATGGATGGACAGAGGGACGGATAAAGATACCCGGTACAGGGCTTCAGAGTCAGCCCGAACATCTGTTTCTGACGCTTAGCCTCAGCCCTGGAGCAGTGCAGTTAGAAGCGTAGAGAGTGCCCCTGAGCAGGTGCAGAGTATACCCCCCTCGTCACTAACCACAGAGAGTCTTCTCACACCCGGGATGTAGAGGATGGTGTCACAATTTCCCGGCGTGTCTTTTCCTAGCAATTATGCATTGGCTGGAATGTTTATTGGGAGAGTTATCTTATCAGGCTGGGTCAGAGCTAGCAGCTGAGTTCACCAGAGTTTATCCCCGGAACCTGTTAAACTTTACGGACCACGTGAAGCAGTAGTTCGGTTGATACGTTTATCCGAAATAAATCCAGTGGGCGAATCACCTGTTTGCCACGCGGTACCCAAGGCAACGCACACACTTGTAACCTAAAACTTGCAAGTGGGTCCCTGCAACAAAATGTTGCACCATTAAGTGCTTCTTGTTCAGAGTTCCAGTCATTCTATTCCGCTCTCTCTCTCTCCTTCGTTGTCCTTCCTTATCTCCCAAAGCCAGTATCCCCGTATCCACTAAACATACCCAGTCCTCATTTGGCTGTTTTTGAGGTTTTTCTCTCCGTTTAGGGTTTTTGGGGGGAGTCGGTAATTAAAAATAAATAAATTATTTTCTCCACTAATGCCTACGGACAGAGTTCCCCACCATCCTGGAGACATTGAAAAATAGCTTCTCTGTGTGAACCAGGAAGTGACCTATCTAGACAATGAGATGGTTCTTTCTGCCCTTTATCTCTCTCTGCGTTTCTCTGTCCTCCTGTGCTGTTCCAGCCTCTCCACTCCAGTTGTCAGGTTTTTTTCTACTCAACATTCGGTGCCTTTGAACCATTATGAGAATGGTGTGTGTGTGTGTGTGTGTAGGGTTTGCGCATAAGGTTAGTGTGCGCTTTTGGTACTTGTGCAAGTAGCCTGCACTTCTTTCTGGCTTCTTTCTCGAGCGTTGGAATTGCAATTTTGGCAGGAGAACGGATGGCATGGTATTAGTATCAAGATAAAACTATTAAAACTACAAATGATAATAAGCAATAATATTGTTACCCGCCATAGGCACAGGAGAAGGGCAGTATAGGAGAACGACGAACTGATTTGATGTGTTTCTCTTGTAAGCCGCCTTGGGAGCGGTTGTGGAGGAAAGGCGGTGTACAAAAAAGAAGTAAATAAACAGAAACTGTTAAAGGTGGGGGGGGGGACAGGTAAAGTTGTTTTAAAGGGCAATGGCGAATAATGCAAAAGTGTCATCGTGGGCCCCAATTGTCACAACACAATCTTCTAGGATCCTAGACTGGGGTGAAAGAGTAGGAGCCCTCACACCAGGAGTAAAAAGGACCCTCAGTGGCCGTACTCGTAGAATGTTCCTGAGGAAAAACCTGCCTTTGAGCATCTGCAGAGTGCACCTATCTCTGACTGCTTGATAACCACAGACCTGTTCCCACAGACCCTGCAGGTGGTGTGGAAACGGGGGAATAATCCAGAGCTCCCCCGCGGGTGGGCGTGTATGTGCTTCTGATTTTAGACCCGAGGGGCCTGCAATTCTAACGCGTGGCTTCCTTGCTTCCTCTCCCCCCCCCCCTTTGCTTTGGCCTTGTGGCTCGTCTCTGAACAGCGACCGTGTCCGACTACGGCTTGGCCGCCCACGCCAGCACCATCCGGACCAACTTCACCACCAAGCAGCTGACGGAGCTGGAGAAGGAATTCCACTTCAGCAAGTACCTGACCCGGGCCAGGCGGGTGGAGATCGCGGCCACCCTGGAGCTCAACGAGACCCAGGTGAAGATCTGGTTCCAAAACAGAAGGATGAAGCAGAAGAAGAGGGAGAAGGAGGGTCTGGCCGGAGCCCCCGCCGCCCTCAGCGGCTCGGCCAAGGAAGCCAGCGAGGCGGCCTCGGACAGATCCAGCAGGTCCTCCACGCCCGACGCTTCGCCCAGTTCCGTGTCCTCTTGAAGGGGAGACACGCGAGGTCCTCCCACCCCCACCCGCACTCGAATATCCTCCCCACCCACAGGCCCCCCTTTAAGGTAATAGCTCCTCCTTGAACAGAAACGCCAGGCCGATGCGCAGGCTGCCTTAAGCCTCGGTCGTCACGCGCAAGCACATCGCACGTCCATGGAGCAAGCCACCGCGCAGGCACGTGTATTCCTAAGCGCGGGCATCTGTGCACACGGACGCCTCGATTGTAGGTGCACACGAACAAGAACCGCGTGTTCAGAAACAAAGAACCGTGTGTTCAGAAACACACCTACAGATCAGCTTCCAACTGACGCACGCATATACTTTCTCTCCCTGGGTATTTTTTTCTGGTGGGGAGGGGTCATAGGAGCCAACTCCTGGCGGGCGGGGGTCTTCGAACCCCCCCCCTTAAAAATATTTGTGCCTCCCTCCAAGTTGATGGGCATTGCCATTCAAATAGTATGCGTGCACTGCGTCATGTGATCGATTATGCGGGGCGGGGCTTACCTGCTCCCGCCCCCTATATTTTATTCAAGTTGGAGCCCTATCTCCGCAGAATTGTTTATGGGCTCGTACCATCAAGAGTTATTGCCTGAGGCTGATTTGCAGCTTTTCCCGCGCCTGCCTGCTCTGACAAACCCTGCATGACAGGTACACGCGTGTTCCTTTGCTGCCTGAAACATCCACGGAGCAGGACCGCAACTCTCACACTCCTCCTTCCTTGGCAATGCGGAGGAACCCATCGCCAGCTATGTATTATTCCTTTCTCCCCGCACCCCCTATCAGAGATACTAAGAACTGGAGATCGGAGAGGAGTGATTCCTAAGGGTAGCCCTTACTCTTTCCCTCTCCGTTATGTGATAGGACCTCGCCCAAGACCAGGAGCTGCCCGAAGTGTGCCTGTCTCTTTGAATGCCTACTTCATCAAGACTACTATATCTCAGGGACAGCCGTTTTCCCACCTTCCTTTCCCAAAATTAGGAACCGCACTTTCAGCAAGATTTGAGTGTTTCCGTTTTTGTTTAAGGTTGAGTTGCGGACGCAAGGTGTGTATCTTACTTTTCCAATGGATAAAACGAGGGTCATATTTCCGCGTTCGTCTCCTTGCTTGTTTCTGACTTTTCCTTACGCGCTAACGATTTTTTTTAATTAAAAAAGTGTGGACATTTTATATAGAACGGAATAAAACACACGCTCTCTCGCAGCCCAGTGACAACGCCAGAGGCCTTGGAGAAGCAATTCTCCCATTCATCTCCAATGTTGCACTAGAAGAGAACAGGGCCTCTGCCTGCTGATACCCCGAAATAGTTTGGCTACATGGAACTCCTTTCACGCATCAACTGTAGTTTCGCGAAGAGGCTTTCTGACCGTGTGAATGCAGCATTTGCTAAAAGGGAAGCAAGACAGCTGATAGCTACTTATTAACAGCTCTGTTTTTATTTGTCTTTGATGTCAGCACCAAAGTTTTAATGACCATAGTGGTGATGATGTTTAATATGTTCGTGGGAATGTGCCTCAGCATCGTATTAATTCACTAACCTGATGAATGACTCATCTTTTTGCTAAAATGTATTTTTTTATTTTTTACTGTGTTTTAGGATATAACAAAACAGGCAGAATGGGGTATTGAACCAACTAAGGTTGGTACCAGAAATATGCCATTCTAAGAGCCTCCTAGAATTCTGCATCAGGCAGAGAAGCCTTCCTTACTTCTGTGACCCATAGGGTTTAGGCAGCAGGAGAGCAAAACCCCAAAATCCATAGACTTACACTTTGTAATTTTCATAGAGGATTTTTAGAACTTGGCTAGAGGATTTATCGAACTTGGCTATCATCTCTTCTAGCTGACAGGAGAGCCAGGTAGCTAAGTAGCTTAGATATAGCCAGCCTTTAGCAGCATGAAGCAATACATAAGTGTCAAAAGAGGATGTGCTCAACATCTGGGGATTTGCTGTGTGCTTAATTCCCTTGGAAACCAGGAAACACCCTGAACTTTAAATGTGCTTATTAGGAAAGTAAATTCTTTTGGTGGACAGGTCTTACCCTTCAGTCAATGCACCCAGGATTGAGCATATCTGACTAAATCTGGAGGTGGGGGTGGACAACTTCCTGTGCATTTGCCTGTTGCAATGAATGGGAGCTTGGCAAGAGCAGCAGGCCCTATTTCTTTGACTTCAAAATGCAAAGAGGTTCTGATTTGACCATTAGATATGAGGAGTCCTACAAGAAACATCAAAAGTTTGAGAATTTGGGAAGGAACTGAATCTTCTCCTCCCTCCCTCCTACAAACAGCCCAACTCTTTTCACATTTACCATGAAACAAGTCCCACTGAATTTAATGGGATTTACCCTCTAGTAAGTGACTTCAGGAATTCAGGTGACTTCAGTAAGTCACTAGTAAGACTAGTAAGTGACTTCAGGACTTCAGGGACCCAGGTGGTGCTGTGGGTTAAACCACAGAGCCTAGGACTTGCCAATCAGAAGGTTGGTGGTTCGAATCCCCGCAACGGGGTGAGCTCCCGTTGCTCAGTCCCTGCTCCTGCCAACCTAGCAGTTTGGAAGCACGTCAAAGTGCAAGTAGATAAATAGGTACCGCTCCAGCAGGAAGGTAAACGGCATTTCCGTGCGCTGCTCTGGTTCGCCAAAGCGGCTTAGTCATGCTGGCCACATACCACGGAAGCTGTCTGAGGACAAACGCCGGCTCCCTCGGCCTGAAAGGGAGATGAGCGCCGCAACCCCAGAGTTGGTCACGACTGGACCTAATGGTCAGGGGTCCCTTACCTTTACCTTTAAGTGACTTCAGGAATGCAGCCTTATTAGTTCTCTCCCTCCCTCTATCTCTCCCTGGGCTATGACTTATGGGGTAGTAGTATACAAGGACCTTGGAGACTCAGGGAATGCTTTACTTGCATGCACAAAGCTGGGAATAGGCAGGCTAATATTTCAAGCCAAAGGAAATGGTCATCCTGGCAGTAGGGATGGGCAACTTTTCTTTCCGTTTCAGTTTCTCTCAGTTCCTGTTTTTCACCAATCCTAAATTTTCCACATCAGTGTGTGTGTATCCTCATGATAATCCATCAGTATTTTAGTGTTAATTTCTCCTAATAGAAAAATACACATTTGCAGGTTTGCAAGTAATATAATGCCCTAATATAATGCATTTTGCATGCCCCCCATATATGTATTATTTAAATGCACACTTTAGTATATGCATTTTTGGGGTACGCATTATTTGGCATAGCAAAAAAATCAGAGAAATGTGAATGTTGAAAGATGGCTGTGTTTCAGTTTGTGCATTGTTTTGGAAAGTATGGCTTTGATAGGTTGACTATTAATGTCTCCCCCATTCCTACCAGGCAGGCAGGCAGGAACCTCCTGGCCTCTTTGCTTTTAGAGATTCTCTTCTAGGGCTTGGCTGCTAACTCAGAGGAAGACACTTCAACTAGTTACTTCTAAAACAGTTCCAAAATTACTTTTAAAAAGAGAAAGAGAGAGAATGTCTTGGTTTGACAAATTTAAGGACTTGTTTGCATGGAACTGAATTTTGACCAATATCTAATTGCCAAAGTTTACTAACAATTTATCCTATATTTATTATTCCTTCCCATAGAATGAACCCCAAACCCCCTCCCTATGATTGTAGGGCGACCTGGGACAGACAGTGCAAGCTTTTCCAGTTTCACTAACATTAGCCCTAGAGCAAAACTTTTAAAAAGCAGAAACTTTGTTGTTGTTATTATTATTAATAATTATTATTATTTAGATTTTTAATGAAATCTAGTGTTTTAAGCTGGATCTGGAGACACTGTCTCCTCCTTGTGCTTTATATCTTGAACCGAAACTACCTCAACCTAAATAAAGTATAAATTTTCTCAAGTTTCTTGAACACTTGATTTGGCCATCTTTTCCTCTCTTGCCCCCTGCCCTTTGATATAACACAAACATTTGCGGGGCGATTATACTTCCACTGTGTAGTGTGTCCAGTATGGTTGCCTCACCTTAAAAGGGATACCGTAGAACTGGAGTAGGTTCAGAAAAGAGCCAGCAAAATGGTCAAGGCATTGGAGAAACTACCTGAAGAGGAAAGATTTGAGGCAATATAATTCAGAGAAAAGGTGAGTAAGGGGGAACACAACAGAGGTGTACAGAATTATACATGGTATGAATGAAAAAAATAGAAAAAAGTTGTTTTCCCTCTCTCCTAATACAGTCATACCTTGGGTTTTTTAAAAGCCTAGTTCTCAAACGTTTTGGCTCCCGAATGCCACAAACCTGGAAGTGACTGTTAAAGTTTGCAAACTATTTTTGGAAGCCAAACATCCGATCACTGGCAAAGGAACGGGGGTGCGGAGGGAGCAGGCCGCCCCCAGCACCACTATTCCGGTAGGGTGCCATCGCAGAAGCCCCCCCAGACACAGGCCACGCACCCCCTCGCGCGCCAGGCACCATGCCCCCAGAATGTGTGCCACGCCTCCAGGGGTGCCAGCCACGCTCCCACCTGCTCTCCGCCCCCAGTAGCGGAGCATGCAGCTTCGTCACTGCGTCCGATGGGACTTCTGTGGCTTCTGATTGGCTGCAGGAGCTTCCTGTAGCCAATCAGGAGCCATGCTTTGGTTTCCAAAGTTTTGGAAGTCAAAAGGACTTCTGGAATGGATTCTGTTTGACTTCCTAGGTACGACTGTACTAGAAATCAGGGGCATCCAGTAAAACTGAAAGCTGGACAATTCAGGTCAGAAAAAAAGGACTACTTCACATAGTGCACAGTTAATTTCGCTTCCGCAAGAGACATTGATGCCACCAACTTGGATGGCTTTAAAAGAGGATTAGATCAATTCGTGGAGGATGTGGCTGCTAACCATGATGGGTCTGTTCTACTTCAACTGTTGGAGGCAGCAAATATCTGAATACTAGTTGCTGGGAAGCACAAATGCTGTTATTATACTCAGGTCCTGCTTGTGGACTTTCCTTAGGCACCTGGTTGGCTTCTGTGAGAATAAGATGCTGGACTAGATGGGCCTTTGGCCTGATCCAGTGGGGCTCTTCTTCTGTCCTTAACATCTCTAGAAAGGGCAGGATCAATAGCTAATGAGGAACCGAGAAAGTTTTCATGCAGCTTCTTATATGAAGCAACCTTAGACTGAATCAAATGATTGGCCCATCTCACTCAGCATTGTCTATTTTGACAAGCTACCTAGAGATGCTGAGGAAGCCAGGAACTTCTGCTCTGGCACAGAGCTATGGCTCCAGGCTACTTCTCTTCATTCAGAATGGTCCAGAATACTGCATCCCCTCAGTGGCAAAGTAGACAACAAAAGGTTCTCTAAGTGACATTGGAACATCCACATCAACACAACAGGGTTGGCCTACTTCTCACTGGGGTGACAAACTCTTGAGTAGGTTCTGATGAAGGACTACTCCTCCATACTTTAAAAATAATAATTATTAGCGACAGAACTTACAGGGAGCTTTGTTCCTGATATGCAATTTTCTAGGTGTGGGGATTTGCTGTTTACACGGAGAAGCACTGAATCATGTGAACCTCCACCTGCTGTCTGAATTGGTGCAGCTCAAACACAGGCTTACCTAGGAGGATAGTGAGGTAGCTGGAAGGTGCCATGGCCCCCTTTATTCAAAGCATTAACCTCTAAAGCAGTCTCTCTGGTCCACTTTATATCAAGTGGTAAAGCATTTCCTGGACTGTACCACTTTGGGTTGCAGATGGGGACTGTACTTTTGGGAAGGTTTCCAGCAGATGGGAGAATCTGCACATAGGAAGAAAGTATCAAGCCAGGGACAGACCCTTCCCCAACACATTAGTTCTCTACTTGCAGAAACTTCATTACTCCCCCCCCCCCCCGCGACACACATCTGTATCCTGAAGTGGTACAGTCCAGAAAATGCTTCAATAGGTGAGTCCAGATTCCACGAACAGGCTGTTCTCCTCTGTCTTTCTCCTTTCTCCTTCTAAGTGGCTTCTGTTTCCACCTACTTCTACCAGAACATTAAGAAGGGGGTTTCCAGATAAGGACTATCTTAGAGAATCCCATTTGGTGGAGATGGCATTGGTTGGAAAAGTGCTCCGTTACACACACCAAAAGAGTCAAGCATTCAGAAAAAGGTCATGTTGGTGTCAGCTTGTCCAGATAACAAAAAGCCTCTCTGGGCTCCATCTGAAATTCAAAGGGATTGGCTGGAAGATGCTTCCTGGCCTTTCTGCATGTGTAAAGTTCCCTGTCCCTTAGATAGAACGATCTGTGTTGCTCCTTTCTTGTTCCCTTTGTATCTTTCCTATTGGTCTCAGAGTCACCTTTCGCTGCTCTCCAGGGGTGTGCCCAGCTCCCATGTCAGCCCTTCTCCCCTTGCCTTAGATTTTGTGCTTTCTATAATGCATGCAGTTTGCATGAAAGAGAAGTAAGGATGCACCACATTGCTGCTGCTGCTTGTCTAGATGATGCAGTGAAACAAAACAAAATAACAACACACAATGGTCTTTTCTTCTGAGTAATTTTTTTTGTACTTCAATTTGGATTGGATTTGCAATGGTAGCAGAGAAACTAAGAAAAATGATAATAATTGTTCATAATAATAATACAAACAACAACAATCTACTGCCAGATGACATTGACCATAAGAATGTTCTATCAAACATGTTTTAAAGGTATACATTTGGATAAGCAGTCCAAATAGGTTTCTGAATATTTATTTGTTTGTTTTACAACTAGAGGAAGGCTCTGGTTTTATTTCATAGAATCGTAGAGTTGGAAGAGACCTCAGGGGCCATCTAGTCCAACCCCCTGCAATGCAGGAATCTTTTGCCCAATGTGGGGCTCAAACCCACCACCCTGAGATTAAGAGTTTGATGCTCTACCAACTGAGCTAACTGACAATTTTCAGAGATACATTCAGAGGTAGAAAGGACAATGAGTAAAACATATTCTGAGTAGACATGCATAGGATTGTGAACCTAAATGTCTGGAGCTATTCTCATAACTTGAATTAGATTCAAATGAACAGGCAAAGGACTTCACAAAAGTGACCCTCCCCCAATTTGCAGTGAGCTGGCTTCCCTACTGCTCCACTCATCTATCCATCATTTGCTTTAAAAAAAATCTTCCATCCAGTTATCTCTTCTCAGACTCTGCTGGTCTGATTTCTTTTCTTGCTTTCTTTTTTTGTCTTCCCTTCTTTTATTTGTCATTATCATCCTGCCCCCACCGCTGCCAACACCCTTTCCTTTCCATCTATCTGCCATTTCAGAGGATAGGTCTAGAACCAAGAGCTGGAAGATTCAGGGAAGCAGATCTAGCTAAGCATTGTGAGAAGCATCCTGACCGCAAAAGCTATCGGCCTGTGGAACTACCTGCATCAGGAGGTTGAGGGCTCTCCTTTGCTGAAGGTGTTTAAGCTAGAAGCTAGATGACCAAGGTGACGTAAATATATAACCTGCACTGAGCAAACAGCTTGACTAGAGGACCTCCAAAGCCCCTTCCAAAATTCTATCCACCGCCCCATCATCTCTCATTCTACTTCCATCAATCTTCTCATTCTCTCCCCTTTTCTTCTCTCTGTTGTCTTTCCTTTTCCACCCATCCATCTTCCCTCATTATTTTCCTCTTTCCTCTCCATTCAATGACCAACCTGTTATTTCCTTCTTTCCTTCCATCCTCAGAGAAGGAGGGAAATGAAAAGACATGCCTGTGGTGATAGCTGTCTCTCTGAGCCATTCATTTCTCCCTCTCTTTGTTGTGGAGGACTGCTGCATGTATTTATTTATTTATTAAAAAATAAGCCATGCGTTCCTGGCATGGATCTTGAGGCAAACTATCAAAACCACAGTTTTTCAAGGCCTCATATACAGAAACCACAGTCTCTCTCAAAGCAGCTGGAATTCCTTCTCTATCACAAAAGGAAGAGAAATTCCCAACTGTTTTTTTTTAAGGGTTTCAAAATAATTTATAGCAGTGACTCAGCTGGATCTGCTCCTCTTTGAAGGGGAACATCTTCAGAAGGTGGGCTAAGCAGACTCCTGCCTTCTGCCCAGACAAAAGAGCAGGAAGAGAAGTCCAGGAGTCCCTTTGGCTCCTTGGCAAGTTTGTCCTTGCCATCTGTTCCCACCCCTTGGTGTGATTTCACCCCCTCCTTCTCTCCTTAAAGCATTTGTTCTCACAATGTGAGGCCTTTTGATCTCAGAAAATCACTTTCTATTTAAAAGGAAGAAAGAGAGAACTTCCTACTTTTGGGATCCTTGTAACTTTCCCTCTGAACTGGACAATCCTCTGTGACAGCTTATAATGGGAGGCCCAGTTTATAATGGGAAATTGTTTTCACCTTTAAATGAAGGTGTGGTTGTTGTTACTGTTTTAGTGAACTGCTCAGAGATCTTTGGATGAAGGGCAGTACAACAACAACAACAACAACAACAACAACAACAACAACAACAACAACAACAACATTTATTATTTTAGTGGAACCTCTCAGGGTTTAGATGAAAGTCTGAGCTCCATTCAACACTGTGCCACTGGTAAGATATAAGCCCCCCTCTCACCTTCCACACTTGTGAAACTGAGAGCAATGTAGAATGTGGTTGCGTGAATGCTCCAGACACCCGGATTTGTTTATTTTTTGAGGTGGGAAAGGAATTTATAAATTGAGTGTTCCCTCACTGTTCCACGAAAGTTGTGTAGGCCTTTGTGTTTCTTAAAAACTGTACTTCTAGACTGTTTACTGCTTTCGGGTGGGGATCAGGCAAATACTACTAAATTCAGGTTGATTGGGTTTTTTTTTTTTAAGTTAACATTCTCTAACTAACACAAAGCAATCCCACCAGCAGCAAAAATATTTGCCCCCTTCTATTGCATGAGGACAAGATATCATTGCTAACTAAGACTGGTGGGTATATTCCCCTTATCTTTTTCTGATCATACGGAAAGCCCTGGTGACAAGTGAATGATACAGGTCCTGATTTGTGCATGGGCCTGTGCTCTAGTTTCCATTGCTAGATGTTCTCAACACTGCAACACATGAATTAAAAGGTGATCATGTGCATATCCCATTGGGGATTAGAGGAAAGAACTTTTGGGTCATAAGATGGAGCAATTGACTCTGGGGCTTAAAAGCTTGCACTGGATGCCTATATGTTAGTGGGTCAAGTCCAAGGTTCTTGAATTAATTTACAAGGCCCTTAACAACTTGGTTCCAGGATACTTTAATGATCATTTGAAGCCTTATACTCCTGCCCAATCACTTAGGGTAGTGTTAGGGATTCCTCATGGCTTGGATGCACAGCTTGTATCCACCAGCAGCTGTTCATACTGTATTGTGGGTCCAATTCCATGGAACCCCCTCCTGGCTGAGATCAGACAGGCCCCCTCCCTA
This sequence comes from Podarcis bocagei, assembly GCF_964188305.1. Taxonomy (NCBI): domain Eukaryota; kingdom Metazoa; phylum Chordata; class Lepidosauria; order Squamata; family Lacertidae; genus Podarcis; species Podarcis bocagei. The sequence goes on from NC_138138.1 coordinate 22,814,286, forward strand.
CTAAAGTTCCAGCGGCTGAAGACTTTTATTTTATTTTTATTTCAGAAGGCATTCTTAGTAAGTTTTTCAAATTTATTATATGATTAATTTGAACTGACTTTATGCTGGTACCCATCACTTAGCACTTAGCAACGACAGTATTGAGTGGTATATAAGTTATTAAAATTAATAAATGTCATATTAATATGTAGATAAAGATGTGGCTTCAAGGCAGGCATACATCCTGGCACCTGTCTATAAAAATTAAGCTGCAACCCCACTGCAAATAAAACCCCAGTCTGTTCATGCTCAGTAGCTCTCTTTTCTTGCTTCCATGTGTATTTTCAGACTGAGCACAACCTCTCCTGCCCCACCCTTTTTGGAATGTATAGGTGACCCCTTTGCTCCTAAAAACAACAACCCTCACCTATCCCTTCCTCAGTTTACATATTGGCTTGACAGCTGGCCTGACAGCTCCATTCCAAACCCTACCTCTCACATGGGCTTGTTCAATATTTACTCAGGCTGATAGGTTTGCCTAGAGCTTCACTCTGTCTGCCTTGCCCTGCTAGCTCCTCTTCCCCTCCAGCTTTGGTTCACCGAAAGTTCAACCGTAAATGAATTCACCGAAGGACAGGCTCGGGCTGTCCAGAGGACCAAAGATGGGGTCACACGTAGGTCTTCCCACACAACCGGCGCTTTCCATGGCTCACCACTCCATCAGCACTCCAGGCAAGAGGTCTGCTTTGAAAAATTATTTTGGGTTGCAGGGGTGGGGTGGGGGAACAAACCACAAGCTGGTAACAAGAGAGCGCCAAGCATATTCGGGGGTAGGCTTTCAACAAACGGATCAGAGGTCAAGCCTTCAGGGGAGGTGAGAAAAGTTCATGAATGCCCTGAGGTTCATAAGATTCCGGAAAAGTGTAACTGTGCACAAATTGAGAGTTGTAATGAGAGATGTTTTTGTATATGTAAGTGTCAGCATATGCATATTTGCACTATACTAATATAGTGGTACCTCGAGTTAAGTACTTAATTCGTTCTGGAGGTCTGTTCTTAACCTGAAACTGTTCTTAACCTGAAGCACCACTTTAGCTAATGGGGCCTCCTGCTGCCGCTGGAGCACGATTTCTGTTCTCATCCTGAAGCAAAGTTCTTAACCCGAAGTACTATTTCTGGGTTAGCGGAGTCTGTAACCTGAAGCATCTGTAACCTGAAGCGTATGTAACCTGAGGTACCACTGTACTAATACTAATAATACTATACTAGCTGTATTCTCTACTCTACCCCGAAGATAGGAAGAGCCCTAATGGATGAATCCAAAGGATTATCTACAGTAATCCTACAATGACCAACCAGATGCAACAATACTCTCCTCTTCCTGATCCTCAGAAAATGACTCTCAAAGGCATACTGCCCCTAATACTGAAGATTATATACAGGCATCATGACTAGTAGCCATTGATTTGAAGCTCATACTAGCACACTCCAGTATTGGGATGTGTTATGCCATAATAAATTTGTTAGTCTTCAAGGTGACACAAGATATTTTTGGTTATTTTTATTATGTAACTTTAATACTGTTGTATTTTTATGAATGCTTTTTCATTGATATTTGTAATCTATCCTACAGGTTCTTTTTCTTTCTTTTTGATAGAGGTATATGTGGGGTGCTAGAGCTCAACCCTGAGTTATGTCTTCTATTCTGGTCTTCTTCCTAAGCCCATACATACATGAAATAATCTGGTGGTACTCACTCAGTACCTTTACCTTTTTACTCACTCAGTAGTGGTGAAAATGCACTCTGCACATGCTCAAAGCACACTATTGCTACTATTAATTCACGATTGCAATTTCCAAGGTCTGGTGTTACTTGAGATTCTTGTAGCATCGAAAGACAGAAATGGAAGAGGTCTACTGAGATATACAGCCAGGCAGCTGAACACCAGTGAATAATCAGAACTTGGTCTCAACCTTTGAAGTTATTTGGAATGCCAGCCTTCATCCTGGGAACAGGGGAAGTAATATCACAGAGTGCCTCTGAGGCTGTGCAGAGTGCATTTCCTTCATAATTTCATTGCCACAATCTTGCTCCCCAATCTGGCAACACAAGTGGAGATATATCCAGGTCAGAGATGGAGGATTCCAGGCAAGTTTGAACTCCCTACATTCTCACTTTTTAAATCAGGCACCACTCAACAGAGACGTATTAGGTCAGTTTTAAGTGTTGCTCCTATTACTCTTTCATTCCATCGAAATTCTCTTTTGAGCTCCTGTTGTTCTTCCAGCTTTAAATCCATGGAGGCATCCCTCCCACTCCGCCGCTACCCACCGCTTCTGATCCACCTTTATACCCTATGCTGACCCTCCATAGGACAAAACCCTTATTCTTTTACTGTGGAATTCTAGAAGGTAACAACATTGTATGATTTGCGGCTCACATTTACCCCTCTGTTGGAAGAACTGACATATTTCATATTTATATGCTGATGGTGTAGGGAGGAATAGTTTGGAAACAGCAGGGGGAATCTGTGTGCAAGTAATAAAATGGAGCATCCAGTTTCAAAGGCAAAATCCACACCACTCTCCCCCTTCTCCCCTCCAAATTCTACGAACAGCATATGAAAACTGTATTACGTATAGCTTAGCTACAGCACATCAGTACTGGAGCAGCTTTATGGAACGTTAAGAAAACATCAAACCATTCACTGACTGGGCCCCTACAGTATGCACAAAGTACTCTGTTATAATCATCAAAATTCTGTGCCATTCTGGACCAAGAAAAGCTGGATTCTGTAACCCGTATGAACAGATGCAAATTAAACATATCTGCACCCATGTATATGGATATATATTCCACATAATTTACCCTGCTTTATCTACTCACAGAGAGGTGTTAAGGAAGACACTGTAGGACACTGTCCTGCTCTAGAAAGTGTAGTCTGCAGATAAACTCCAAGCCTATGAAGTCCAATGAGACTAAGGTATCACACACAAGATTGCCAAACAATGGTATGAGAAGTCAACCATGCAAAGTCAAAGACACTCCAGGGGTCAGGCACAAGTGATCACCAGAGTCCAAAACAGGATCTGGAGAGCAGCAGAAGGAGTCAGCCACAGAAGAGATCCAGCCTATGCAAGGTAAGTCAGGGAGAGACCTGCATTGTTTCATCAACTAATTAGAAGGCTCAAAGCAATGACTGATACAGCCTGGCCTCCCATGCAGCTCCAAGTCCCAACTGCTGATGTTTAATAGCGTTTTGCAAGCTCTTCCTTTCACGAAGTACCCTTACACATAAAGATGGCATCAATCCTGAGCCACACAATGACTTTTGAGCTTTCAGGCATGCACTTGGGTTATAGGCTTGTGGTCTGGGCTTGGATCTTTGGATGCATGTGGACTGGGAGGTGGCTCAATCTCTCTGCCTGACTCCTCCGGGAGATCGTTCACTAGCACTCAGATTGGAACCCACCCAAGGTCCCCTCAAGAGGATCCTCTGCAGGCAGTCCTTAGGAGCTTCATCCAGACTCCCAGGATCCTCAGTGACAGAGAACCCTGCCTGTTTAAATTTTTGGTTGATAGGAAGCCTGGGTCATGCTCTGAGGTGTGGATTTATGACTCCAAGTCTGGGCTTAGCATGATAGACACCAAAGTCCTACCTGTTGGTAGGTGACATGGAGGAGCTGCAAGGGAAGTGGAAATGTTCTCTCCTCCTCTTCCATGAAACATGTCACCCCCAAATGCTGTTGGACTCCAACTCCCATCAGCCCCAGCCACCATGGCCAATGGTCATGGGTGATGAGAGTAGTAGTCCAGCAAGATCTGAAGGGTCAAAGGTGAGCCATTCCTTTCTTAGCAGATGTCAGCCTCAGATGGATCAAAAACCCTTCTGGGACCACATGGGCCAATGTTTCTGTTTCAAGTGATTAGATGACCATTTTGTCAATGTTCAATATGACTTTCTAGATTGCTATCAGGGCTAGTCCAAGAAATGTTGGTGCCTGTGGCAGAACATCTAAATTGAACCTCCCCCTTCCCTAAAATTATTGTGGGGCATCATCCTGCATAGCTCCTGTTCATTTCTGTAAGGCTTGGTAGAGAGAACGTTCTGGTGGATGGCTTTCAAGAGTTGGCTCCTGTCTTTCTCCCTCTGTGCTGTCATTAAATATAACCAAATCCATTGCCTGAGATTATTGCCTCACTTTACCTCCTGCAAGGCCACCTAAGGAGTTTTTTTGGGGGGGTGTTTCTGGGCACAATTCAAAGTGTTGGTGCTGACCTTTAAAGCCCTAAACAGCCTCGGTCCAGTATACCTGAAGGAGCATTTCCACCCCCATTGTTCCACCCGGAAACTGAGGTCCAGTGCCAAGGGCCTTCTGGCAGTTCCCTCGCTGCAAGAAGCCAAGTTACAGGGAACCAGGCAGAGGGCCTTCTTGGTAGTGGCACCCGCCCTGTGGAATGCCCTCCCACCAGATGTCAAAAAGAAAAACAACTACTGTACCAGACTTTTAGAAGACATCTGAAGGCAGCCCTGTTTAGGGAAGCTTTTAATGTTTGATGCACTATTGTATTTTAATGTTTTGTTGGAAGCCGCCCAGAGTGGCTGGGGAAACCCAGCCAGATGGGCGGGGTATAAATAATAAATTATTATTATGTTATTGTTATTGTTATTATCTGGGGAATCACAGTTTCTTGCGTGATGGTGCAGAACCCCTCTTATTTCCCCTTGTCCATTACCACTGTAGAAATACTCATCTCCCATTTTTCCTTCCTCTTTCTCCCCTACAGATTTATTAATGGATTTGGCAAACCTTGTCAGCATTTCGTCAGATTATGCCAGCAAACGCAAGGCTTCCCTTGATGAATGAGGAGCAGTGCTTTAAATCAGTCCCCAACTGATACAAATTATTTTAATGTGCCCCCTTTATGATTTACTGGGATTTTATGAAGTAGCTGGCTATGTTGTAAGACTTGATTATGGACTTGGGTTGCCTTAAAAGATAAAATGCCCTCCAAGGAGAAGAGGGGTTTTTTTTATTAAAAAAATTATAAATGGTATATTGCTGATTCACATAGTTCAAGAAAGCAGAGCTGCTTGGCTGAATAAGGCACAAACTTCCTTCTGTCTTTGGCTTTCAGTAGGGTGCACTCTGTAGTTTTATTTTAAATCCAACTTCATATATGACTTCATAGCTGTCAACTTTTCCCTTTTCTTGCGAGGAATCCTATTTGGTATAAGGGAATTTCACTTAAAAAAAGGAAAACGTTGACAGCTATGTGACTTTGTGTCCATCCGTTGTTCCAAAATTAAATCTGAACAGCATGCTACATATCTGTGCCTCTTTATATTTTTAGATGTAGATATATGTTCCCAATACAAGTCTGCTTGTTCTTTAAGATCTGCTGTGACCCTTCTCCAAGTGCCTCCTTTATCAAGGGTTTGCCATTTAATCACAGAGAGTCTTTTTGTGGTGGCACCTGATTGTAGAATGCCCTCTCTAAACAGGCTTGTTTAGCATCTGCACCAGGGGTAGGCAACCTGCCAATCTGGCTGGGTTTCCCCAGCCCATCTGGGCCGCTTACAGCACATAAGTTTTAACTTACCCAGGTATTTAAACTCCAGCAGACCCTAGTCTACTTTTAAGGATTTTTATCTGATCCCTGCTGTGAAATTCTGATAGAGTGAAGAGCAGCATGTAAACGTTTTAATAAAATTACAAATACCAATAAATAATGAAAATACATGGAAGTGAGAACTGGACCATAAAGAAGGTTGACCACCGAAGAATTGATGCTTTTGAATTATGGTGCTGGAGGAGACTCTTGAGAGTCCCATGGACTGCAAGAAGATCAAACCTATCCATTCTTAAGGAAATCAGCCCTGAGTGCTCACTGGAAGGACAGATCCTGAAGCTGAGGCTCCAATACTTTGGCCACCTCATGAGAAGAGAAGACTCCCTGGAAAAGACCCTGATGTTGGGAAAGATTGAGGGCACAAGGAGAAGGGGACGACAGAGGACGAGATGGTTGGACAGTGTTCTCAAAGCTACCAGCATGAGTTTGATTAAACAGCGGGAGGCAGTGGAAGACAGGAGTGCCTGGCGTGCTCTGGTCCATGGGGTCACGAAGAGTCGGACACGACTAAACGACTAAACAGCAACAACAACTGGTCTTTTACATTCATATTTGTTCAATCCCATTCTTTTCCAGGAATGCTGGGTGGAATCCAATTTTCCTGGTCCCATTTAGGCAAAGATTTGGGTTCATGTATGTGAGCATATGAGTGGTAGAAATACAAGGAGAAAGAAGAGAATGAAATTTGGGGGGTGGGCTAATTTGAGCATTGAAGGGCAGGAGAAAGGGGGAGAAAAAGAAAGCACTATAATGTGTGGTTAAGGATGGTGCAAAGGCAGAATTTATCATTCTTCAGCAATGTATGAAGGACATAAAGGTGGTAAAGGAAAGAGAACCAAAAACACACGTAAGAATTTGTAAAGATGTAAGGAAATGACTATTAGAATCATAGAACTGTAGAGTTGTAAGAGACACCAAGAGCCATCTAGTCCAACCCCCTGAAATGCAGGAATCTCAACTGTAGATCATACATGACATGACCATCCAACCTCTGCTTAAAAATCTTCAGGGGAAAAGAGTCCGCCAACCTCTTCTGGGAGTCTGTTCCACTGTCAAACAGCTCTTATTGTAAAATATTCTATTTTATTGGGTAAGGAGCAAAATTTTAAGAACCATTGTAAAGAAACAAAGAAACAAACAAAAGCATTCTAACCAGGCTCATTGAGAGAAACGTAAGCCACCAGGGAAAGGACTCTATACCCTTCCCCAATAAAACCATGTAACAGGGAAAGCCTGTCTCTAAGCTATTTGCTTTCAAAGAAAAAAGGAATTAGTCTTTGGAGTCCAAGAGGTTATCAAAGTGTAAATGCCTCTGCTGGGGTGAAATGTTTGAGAAAGACCAGAAAACATTTAAAACATATTTATAGGCCCTGTCCCTTTCGGCTTCTGTACCTCTTTCATCTGAATTTTCACAAGTAAAAGGTGTGATTGCAATCGTCAAACTGATAACACCAAACCCTGCTTCAGAGCAAGGGCTATTAAAGTGACAACCAAGGCTGTGTAAGTTAACAGGCTGGAGTACAGTCTGTTACATAAAAAGGGTGTGTGTGACCCTTTTTGACCAAATTTTCTTGCTCTGATAATATGCAAGTTTTTACAAGAGACTGTTGACCCAGATGTAGGCTTAAAATTGTAAAAATAAGCTGGCCTGGAGCATTTGTTTTGTAAGGCCTCCTGTGAGTCAAAAAGTGGCACAGGAAACAGGCCTAATGCCATTCTCTCAATTCATGCTACATCTACATTTGGAATACTGTGTCTGGTTCTGAGAAAGCCAGCAGAACTGGAAAAGGTACAGAAAAGGGCAGCTAATTTTTTGTGTGGTGTGAGATGGAACGTCTTCCTAATGAATAAAGGCTTAAGAAAGGGGAACGTTTAACAAAATAACACGTGTGGGAGGACATGGCAAGACCTGTAAAATATTGAATGGCATAGAAAGAGTGAATGGAGAGAGAAAAATGACCTCTACACAAAACCCTAAAATTCAGAGTCATTCATTGGCATTGATTACTGGTAGGTTTGGGGGCTAACAAAATAGCTCATGCAAGGCATAACTGTTGTGTGGAAATAATTGCCAGAGAATATTGTGGATGGCCACCAGCATTGATAGCTCTCTAAACAGGCTGTATACTATAGGGCAGATATACTATCAAAAGCCATCAGAAAAGTTTGCTATAAATGGAACTGTCATGATCATAGACATCTTTATCAAACTCTGGGGGGAAATTACAGAGATTTGCTATTTCTGTTTTGTGACTTTCCCAGCTGGCCACTGTCAGAAGATGGGACTTTGGTCTAATATAGCAATGCAACCATTATGCTCTGAGACTATTGAACTGAGTCCAGGGTAACAGGTTGTATAACGGTTCCCCAGGTAGGTCTGAGCACTGACACCTCCTACCCTAGAAATTACACAGATTTTGCAGGCCAAAACCCTTCAAATTATGAGCCATTTCCACATATGTGATCCACATTGTGTCAAATGGGTGCTGTACCCCACACAAGTAGCACAACAAACAGAACAGTGTTTAGAGTACCAATCATGTATTGTCCAGCAAAGCATCAAATATTTAGCTACTGACATTTTCAAGATCTCTTGGAGAAGTGGAACTGCTTAGATATCAGATGTTCTTTCACTAGGTCAGGTGAACCACTGTTGTTGAGTAATGGCTAAATCCCCTGAAGCGTCTTATTTTTTTGCCATCAGTGTGTTATCGCTGCTGCCCTTTAGCTCTCCAGGCAGCCTGGACAAGAAAGTATCATTTTCCTAATCCCACACCTCAGCCTGAAGCTCTTTCAGTTTAAAGTGGGAGAGTGTTTACAGAAGATGAAAGATCCTTGCTCCACCACCTGGTTTATGTCTGCAGTCGCATTGCACAAGGGGTGAAGCTGCTGCGCCATTTATCCTGGCCTGCTCCTCTCACAAGGAGATTCTGTTTTGGGGATGTGGAATTTCTACTGTTCAGTGTAGAAATAGTGAGGGAGGCTTTGGAGGAGTAATATTTTGGAATATTCCCATAGGTACATAAGTGCAAAGAACAAAAAAAAATGTAAGGAGAAAAACAGAATCTGATACCAGTGGTGCAGTCAGGTAATTTTAGACTCAGGACTTAAGGGTCTTAAGTTCCCCCCACCTCTCTTTAGATGGTAATGTGTGTTATTTCAAAATGTGGTAAGCCAACCCTGATGCATTTGGAGGTCCTCCTGCTGCTTCTGGTGAGCAGGGCTCTGGACTTATGTTCAAATGTCCTATCCTGGTGGCGCCATTCTTAGATACTTTTATGATGCATATCCTGCTGTGTTGTGGGGGCTCAGTCGCAAGCAACTACAGTCAAGAAGTGACTTTAGTTCTTTGAATATCTCCTCCCCCAACACAGATACTCACTCTGCCACTGGACTCTCTCTTATCAATGGAAACAGGATGTTGAGTGGCATGGAATTGCATCCAATACAATTTCCTCTTGGATAACTTGAATGATAGATTTTGTTCACACTCAAAGAGACTGAGTAATCATTGTATTGTGGATCATTGAGGAACTCTCTCTCTCGCCAGTCATATTGGCTACTGGCCCATGGATGAGGACAGAAGGAGTTGAGTATAATAACTTTTTTGTGTGCATCTTTCTCTGTAGCATGTGAATAGGCTCTCTCGCTAGAATCATCTGGTGCAATCTGCTCCACAGGTTGTGACTTACCGGAGGTGCCCCGTTAATAATAATAATTTATTATTTGTACCCCGCCCATCTGACTGGGTTACCCTAGTCTCTCTGGGCGGCTTCTAGCATATATAAAAACAGAGTAAAACCTTAAACCTTAAAAAGCTTTCTTATACAGGGCTGCCTTCAGATGTCTCCTAAAAGATATATAATTATTCATCTCCTTGACATCTGATAGGAGGGCATTCGACAGCGTGAGTGCCGGGTGCAACTAATGAGAAGGCCCTCTGCCCAGTTCCCTGTAGCTTCACTTCCTGCAGTGTGGGAACCGCTATAAGGTCCTCATTGCTGGATGGGGGTGGAAGCGCTCCCTCAGGTATACAGGGCCAAGGCCATTTAGGGCTATTTAACCAGTGCATGTACCCAGGTGTGCCAACTTGGCTCCATGACTGTGTGCCTGGGCCGTGGCACTGAAATTTGTGGGTGCCTGGTCCTTTCATGGGGAATTTTGTGGGTGCTCGGGCACCCTGGACACCAGAGAATTGGCACCTATGTATGTGCTACTCTGGCAAGACAGTTTGAAGGCAGGTAGGGTCTCAGCCGGCGTACCAGATGGAGCTGGAGGACAACCCTGTTCTGTTTGCATGCATTGTGGACTGAGTTGCATGAGCTAACTTGGATGTTTGTTCCTATATTCTGGACAAGGGGCTGGTTTAGGTGGCTTTTTTGTATATTCCACTCTAAGGCTGCAGACACACCATACTTTTAAAGCACAATCAAAGCACATTCTTTCCCTCAATGAATTCTGGGCACTGTGGTTTGTTAAGGGTTGCTGGAAATTGTAAACTACAATGCCCAGAATTCTTTGAGGGAAAGGGTGTGCTTCAAATGTGCTTTAAAGATACCTTGGGTACACAGCCTAAATCCTAAGGAAGCTGGAAATTGCTTGGGACAGAGGTTTGACTTGGCAGCCAGCTGCTAAAAGGAAGGAAGCACTAAATGCTCCTGTGCAGCCAGATGCAGCTTCTTCAAGATGACAATTGGCTTTTGGAACACCTTGTCCTGCAGACAAGGCACAGATAAAAAACAACAAGCCCTCATAATGAACACCACGTTGTCACCAGATAAACTGTCACCACTTGCGTTTTGCTTGGCTCCCTCTGGTCCCCTTTTCCGTTCTCAAAGCTCACAAGAACAGCAAGTTTTTACCCGATTAAATGCTATGATTAATTGCAATTGTAGTAGAGGTTTTTGTCATGTGTGTTTTTAAAGCAGATCATCTGCTTTAAACTCATGAGAGGTTCTGGCCTAATGAAATAGATTCCTTTTATACTCCAGCTATGACCCTTGCCTAAACAATGCGAAGTATATGTACGGAATCATTCTCAAATTCTTATTTGGATTTCTTTGTAGAAATAAAAATTCATATTATTATAATAAGAACATCTTTGTCAACTTCACATTGATGGAAATTTGAAAATATTTGTTGCTATTTTATTCATTAAAATATTTATAGGCTGTCTTTCATCCTCACAGGTATCAAGGTGGCATGCAATAGGCATAAATAAAATTAAACATGTCACAAAATATTTGAAAATCATAAAGTTAAATGCAAGTTACAGGCTTGGACAACTGAACAGCTCTGCGATCTGCTGTGTCCTGTATTCTAGCTTGTCAGTTCAAGCATATTATTTATTCCACTTTATTTCAAGCCCTTATTCCATGAAACTCATAGGCAGCATATACCTTATAAGGTTCATAGGTGCTCTCCCATTCAGACGGTGACCAGAACCACACCTACTTAACACCAGCAAAGTTGTTATCGCATGTCAGACTTGGCCCAAAATCTTCATTGGGGGCATCTTCTTCTGCATTCAGCTGAAGGAACTTGGAAGTCATCTAGTCTAACCGCTTGTTCAGGGTAGGATCTGCAGTGCAGATGCAACTACAGCAGGTGTGAGGAACCTTTGGCCCTCTAGATTTGCTTTTTTCAGGTGAGAACTTGTGTGGTGTCCAAAACCACGCGTTTTGGGGCACCATGTGAGATCATGACCCTGAAATTTCTTTTCTGGGGCGTGGCGAGACAGCATGTGAGATCACCGCACCCAAAATGGCAGCCACGACCTTGCGTGAAAACACGGTATATCCCTCTTTCCCCGGGAAACTTGTTGGGTATGCACTCTAATTATATCACACTGGCTTTCAAGAAAGTCACAGATTTATCAAACATCCAGTGGAGGCTGGTCCATTATGGCAAAAAGGTACCCCAGTCTGTCCTTAGCCAGTCCCCACCTACTTGCTTTCTTTTACAACCAGCTGGCGGCCATGGCTGTCAGATTCCTCATCTTTAGTTTCTGTTTTGCCCTTGTAGAACTCAGCAGACAGGAGGATAGAGAAAAGCCTAGAGCTAATTGGCTCCTACCGACAATGTACCAGTATGTGCCTGTCAATGACTGTGGCTATGCATACAGTTGGCTTCCCTGCCTTCCACCCAGTGGCGTAGCGTGGGGGTGCAGGGGGGGCTGGCCACACCGGGCGCAACATCTGGGGGTTAGGGTTAGGGGCGCAAATCCACGGGTTAGGGGGCGCAAATTACTTGCCTTGCCCCGGGTGCTGACAACCCACACTACGCCACTGCTTCCACCCTACCAGTCCCAATGGGCACCAACCACAATTGCTTACACCCCCCGTGCCCTGTAGCATAGGCCTTCACAACCTGTGATCCACCAAGTTGAACACAGACTACAAGCTCCATTGTGGCCTGCAATATAATACCCCCTCCATTTTTTGCAGTCCCACATGGGAGTTTTACCCGGCTTTCTTGGTAAAGAAATGGACTACAATATCCAGTCAGATTTCATGGAGGCCTGGATGAGCCACGGTGACCATTTCGCTGAGGCCTGTTCGCCACCCACTAACCTACCCAGGGATGACAGACCATGACTTTGGCCAAGGAACCGACAAGAGAGGCGGGGAGTGGCGGTGGACTATAAATACGCTGCTTAAAAATAAAGTTTTCCCATAAATCTCCAGACATGTTGAGTGAGACAGTGGAAAGAAGCATTAAACTGAAGGCCGAAAATATCCCCCTGTCACCACACAGGAGGGCGAGCCAAGCCGTCAGCCTGTCTGCCGGGCGTCTGCGTCTCCTCTGTGTTCCGTGGTTGCCTCTAACAGCTTTTAATTCACAAAACTGAAATGAAGCAATCAGTTTTCATTTCAAATGCAGCCAGGCTTTCAAAAGAATGAAGTCATTTCCTCTCTTTCCCTCCACCCTATCTACATGTTTTCTTTCTTTCTTTGCAGTCTCTCCAAAGTTCTTTTTTTTTTTAATTATTTGAGAAGAACAAGAAGGAGAAGAAGAAGAGGATGCAAGACATTTCTCCATTGAAACTGGGCAGCTGGTAGTTGATTTATGAAGTGCTGAAAAGCATCTTCAGAGCTGTCATTTATCTTAAAGCCTTCTGCCTAAATAAACAAAGATCACCCCCCTTTCCCTCCCTGCACTAATTATAGTTACAGTAGAAACACAACCCCAAGTCCCAATAACAAGCAATTTAAAAAGACAACTCCGTTGAAACATCCAGCTTCTAGCTGTATGGAGAGGCAACACTGAGCAGAACCATATACTAAATTTCTGAGGAACTCTAGGATGCTGGCACAAGTTAACACATTGGGAAGAAACTCTGGCTGAAGCTTGCTCATATTTTGAGAGGTGAATGGACGTGGAATTCCAGATGCTGGCCAGCACAGAATTCTGATCCCTGAGTTTTGTAAGATTGCAGAAAAGAGCCTTCTCCTTTGATGCATGGCAGGTGTGGCAGGATAAATTGCATAGGGCTCCTGCCTCTATTCTACAGGACATGACTTGGGGAGCCTCTCTCACTATTTTGTGAGAGAGATTCAAGCACATACCAGAACTTTAGGTTTGTACATTTAAAATGGAATAAAGTGCTCTGCTGTCCTGTTGCAATAAATACACTTTAAAAACCCCCAACTTTTTGCTGTTTGGAAGATGGTGGGGGAAGCATTGAAAAGTGCAGGCTAAATGAGTGACTAATGGGAAGATATGTAAACACCTGCAAGCAAATCAGGATGAATATTCAATGTCATATAACTATCCCGTAAACAAATCAGAATGAAGGCTAACCAAAGACGGACATAATCTAACTTCTGCGTACGTAAGCTGTGGGCAAAGAAATTATGGTTTTTCAGTAAATGGGCTGTATGGATGGGTCCATGCCAGATGCCTGGAGGTATTGCCACCTTTCTGTGGCAATCCTGCTGTCTGTTGGCATACTGTGTGGGTTGCTCTGCGTAGGTTGCGTGTTTGTGGGGCAGCTGGTGGATAAATTGACAGAAGTTTGGACCAGATGGCCCTTTGATCTCATTAGGATTATATAAATGAATTCGGTGGCAAAACTCTCACTCACATTGTATTTCAGAGTGCCTCTACCAGTATGAACTTCCCAGGACCCTCGGCCCCTCCTATAGCTGTCCTTTCTGAGGAAAGAGCAGAGGGCAGCAAGAAGGGAGACCTTTTCAGCTGCGGCTTCTTGCTTGTGGAATGCTCTCCCCCCAGTGAGCTCTGCCAGGCACGATCATTAACATCCCCACAGTGCCAGGTAAAAAGAGGCACATGAGGCAGTGATGGCCACCAACTTGAATGGCTTTAGAAGATGATTAGACAAATTTACAGAGGAAAAGCCACTACTGGCTGCTAACCCTGATGGTTATGTTCTACCTCCATTGTTGGAAGAAGTATGCTTCTGAATACCAGTTACTGGAGGCAGCTGGAAAGGAGAGTATTGCTGCACTCAGGTCCTGCTTGTGGCATCTGGCTGGCCACTGTGAGAACAGGATGATGGACTAGACGGTCCACTAGTCTGATCCAGCAGGCTCTTATGTTCCTAAAACAAATTTGCTCCATCACCTATGTGACAGTCCTTTGAATATTTTTAGATGGCTTGTCATATCAACTTTTAGTTGTCTCTTCTCCGGGCTGAACATACCCAACTCTTTCAAACTTTCCCCATAGAACTTGGCCTCAGCAGTTTGCCAACCTCCTCTGGATACTTTTCCAGAAGTGGTCTTAACATTATGTTCGAAGCCTTCCTTGTAAGAAAGAGCTGTCCATGATTTTTGCTGTGTTGATGTGTTAGGCATTCCAACCTCGTATCTCATCATTAAAAGGAATTTGGGGGAAAGAATGTTAAATGTTGAAAGCTGAATTTCAAATGTATGTAATATTTCATTTTAACTCTTATTTGATGGCAAGTGAGGCTGATGGGTGAGATATATGGTTTAGCAGGAGGGCTTTGTGTATTGGAGATGTACTGTATTTCTTTTTAAACTATAGTAATTATCAGTGCTTTTTTTCCTAGAAAAATAGATGCCGGTACTCACCATGAAGTTGTTACAGCTAAGTGCCATACTTTTTAACAACAAAAGAGGTGCTGGTACTGTGTACCCTTGAGTACCCCCTGGGAAAAAGCACTGGTAATTATTTATACTTTTGCATGTACACATATAATCAGCACATGCAAATTTCATGTGAACCTGTGTCCTCTTTTGTGGTGATAAATAAATGGTCACTCTACTATGGTCTATGGTGGTCAAGAACATGAGATGTGAGCTGCAGCCCCCTGTTTCTAACCACAGCTCCTCAATGTAATCAGTCGGCACCCTTAAGTAATGACAATAAAGGTAAAGGGACCCCTGACCATTAGGTCCAGTTGTGACCGGCTCTGGGGTTGCGGCGCTCATCTCGCTTTATTGGCCGAGGGAGCCGGCGTACAGCTTCCGGGTCATGTGGCCAGCATGACAAAGCCGCTTCTGGAGAACCAGAGCAGCACACGGAAATGCTGTTTACCTTCGCGCCTGAGTGGTACCTATTTATCTACTTGCACTTTGTCGTGCTTTTGAACTGCTAGGTTGGCAGGAGCAGGGACCGAGCAATGGGAGCTCACCCCGTCACAGGGATTCGAACTGCCGACCTTCTGATCGGCAAGTCCTAGGCTCTGTGGTTTAACCCACAGCGTTACCCGCGTCCTTAGTAATGACAATATAAGAACATAATAAGAGCCTTCTGAATCAGGCTAATGGAGCATCTAGTGCAGCAATCTGTTATCACAGTGGTCAACCAAATGCCTGTGAGAAACCCACAAACTGGGCCCAAGCATGAAAGTACTCCCCCCTCCTGCGGATTCCAGAAACTGGTACTATCTTCTGAAATAAACAGGAATTCAGATCTGATGTATGGGGAACTCTTTTTGGCCCATTCCCTCTGGTTTTTCTCACTTTTTATCAGCTACAAAGAAGTTATCTGATTTGTACATTCTTTGGAAGCTTCAAACATGAGTGGTGTGGATCTCACCCTCCCCTCTCCTAAGTTATGCCAGGTCTTTTCTGCCTTTGACAGGGCAAGTATCTTCTCACACAGTTGCAATTACCGACAGATTGTATTGTGTGTGTCAAAGTGCGTTCTTAAGGCAACCTGTGATGTGAAACAGAAACTTATGCTTAGCTGCAAAGGCATCTGAAAAGGTAAACGGTAAGAGGAAAACACGCATACAGTGTGGGGGAAAGTCTGGTGCTGCATGCCCCCAACCAGGCATATTTTGCAAAGTATATATATATATATGGACAATGAAAATATTTACAATAGGAAGTCATAATGATGCTTAGGGCCAGCCCCATCATTAGGCAAAATGAAGCAGCAGATGGCAAATGGCGGAAGATGAGCAGCAGTGAGGTGTTGGAACTCCTTTCATCCCTGAGTTTGATGGGAGCGGAGTCCACATCACCTGGAGGGCCACAGGTTCCTCATCCCTGGTCTACATTGACTGGCAGCATGCTCCTAGTGCGCATAAGAACATTAGAAGAGCCTCCTGGATCAGGCTGATGCTTCATCTAGCTTGGTATCCTGTTCTCACAGTGGGCAGCCAGATGCCCGGGGGAAACCAGAGTGCAGGACCCAAGAACAAGAGCATTCTCCTCTCCTGTGGTTTCCAGGAACTGATATGCAGAAGTATTATGAAGGCAGAACGTAGTCATCATGGCTAACAATAACTGAAACCCCTCTCCTCCATTTCTCAAGTCTATCTGGAGATACTAAGGACTGAATTAGGACCTTTCGCATGTAGAGCAAGTGCTCTACCACTGAGCTATGTCCCTTCTGATATTCCTAACCTGCACTGTTTCCGTGTGCCTATGCTTGCACATTTGTCTGTCCTGTTTGTTCATTCACTTGTATCACTCCCTTTAGGGAACTTGCGTTTCCCAGGTTGCCTTCCATCCGGGTACTGCCAGTCCTACAACAGATACTGTGCTGCACCACGCTCTCCAAACGCAGACATTGTTTTCCTTGTAGATGTGTATATATGTATCGTTTATTTTCAGTCATCCCCACCACCACTCACCTACACCTTCCTTTATTTTTTCATTCTCTGCACTTTTAGTATTGCTTTACTCTTCCCTTTCTCATTAAATTACTTTGGGATGAAAATGGGTTTCTGTTTTAATAAAAGAGAAAGCCATGTAAGTTACACCACAGAGAGCCCCTGTGTTCAGTTGGACATGACAAAAATGCATGCCTCCGGTTTTGGAGCCCAATCCAAAGAACCAGATGCTTGTCAGCCACAGAGCGGGCTGGGATGAACAGACAAAAAGACCTTTTTTTTTGCTTCTGAGTGAATTCCATCAGATCATAAACAGCTGCTCCTAGAGGCACTGAAAGCACCAAAAATACTCATGAATAAATATTAAGTGAAGGGTTGGGAGCGGGGATTAGGCAGCAAAAGAACAAAAGAAAGAAAATAGAGGGGGATGCACAGGAAGGCTCTGATATTTTATACTGGAGAAAAACATATAATTTGCCATCAAGACACGTGAAAGCTCTTCCAATGGCAAATGGCTCAGTATGACTATATTACAGGAAGGCACAGCTAAGGGGAAGCAATAAAAACAAAACATCAAACCTTTGTCACCTTTTCCTTGCCCCTAAATATCTGGATGAATATAACAGGGATGTGCAGAACCCTGCCTTTCACTAGGATCCCATCACAAATTCTGCTCATGCCGATAGCAGATTTTCCATGGCAAATTGGCTCCTTCCACTCTGGGCCACAGTACCTGTTCTTTTTATCAATGCACAGACCAAATCTACACTATACATTTGAAGCACATTAGATGCACACTTAAATTGTCCAACTCTCCCTAAAGAATTATGGGGATTGTAGTTTCAGCTCCACAGAGCTACAATTCTGAACACCCTTAGCAAACTACAGTTCCCAGGATTCTGTGGGGCATCATGTGTTTTAACTGTATGGTGTGGCTCTGCTCTAAATTGCACGGCATTGTGCGCCATACAGTCTACAGCTGCTCCAGACACAGTGGTTCTTCTATATGCTAAATAGGAAGAGCCAGAAATAGCATAAAACCACCAGCAGAGGATTGCATCAGTACAACAATTCTTAAAATTACATAATAATAATAATAATAATAATAATAATAATAATAATAATAATTCTTATAACACTGGAACTTGGAACATCAAATGCAACTGATTGATGTTCACAACAAGCAAAAGTAAGCACACCCTCACACAATCTATAACTACCTTACGGAATTCACTGCCATAAAATGTGGGGATCAATGACCATTTGCCAGGTTAGCTTCTTGCAGCCTTCATGTTCAGAAGCAGCGAACAGAAACAGTGGGTGGGGGCTATTTGTGCTCTATTTGTGAGCTTCCCATAGGCATCTGGCTGATTGCTGTGGGGAGCAGGATGCTGAACCAGACAGACCCTTGGTCTAATCTGGTAGGGGGTCTTCTCCTGTTTTTTAGTGTTACAGTTGTTATGCTGAAAAACAAAAACAAAAAACCCATTAAGACAGCTGCAGAAATATTCTGCACAGTGCTGTAATACTTTTATAACTACATTATTAATTGATTATTTTCTTTCTCACCTAGTACAATATCTTGCTTGCCTTTTAATGTTGTGTAGTCGCTGTGGGTTAAACCACAGAGCCTAGGACTTGCCGATCAGAAGGTCGGCGGTTCGAATCCCCGTGACGGGGTGAGCTCCCGTTGCTCGGTCCCTGCTCCTGCCAACCTAGCAGTTCGAAAGCACGTCAAAGTGCAAGTAGATAAATAGGTACCGCTCTGGCGGGAAGGTAAACAGTGTTTCCATGTGCTGCTCTGGTTTGCCAGAAGCAGCATAGTCATGCTGGCCACATGACCCGGAAGCTGTATGCCGGCTCCCTCGGCCAATAAAGCAAGATGAGCGCCGCAACCCCAGAGTCGGTCACGACTGGACCTAATGTTCAGGGGTCTCTTTACCTTTACCTAGTGTTATTAAAGCCAATGCCGAAATCTGATGGGAGTCTATTGAGATCATGAACTGCCCTCTTCACTTTCTAGGGGTTTTTCCATTCTAGGCCTCACCGAGTAGGATCAGGGGTCAACTCCCATGTGAGCCTTTCCATTTAATGAGGGCTTGCTCCATGTTCCATCTCTGATGGAGGTCAGATTGATGGCCATGAGGAGAGGGCCTTCACAGTGGTGGCACCACCACTGTGGAGCACTCTCTCAAGGTAAGCCAACTAGATTCACGTTTTTAAAAAATATGCTGTTGAAACATGGCTTTCTGCTCAGGGCTGGCGCAGGATGTTTTGACAAGACAGGGGCAAGACAGAAAATACATCCCCTAATGACTCCATTACCTCCCCGTCCCCCACTGTCACCTGAGAAAAAACCAAGCTGAAAAGGAGGTGGTGGGAGGGGGGCAGTGGAGGAGGAGGTGGCAGGGTGGCTGCAGCAACAGAGAAGGTGGGCAACAAGCACAGGGAGGAGGCAAGCAGCACACTCCTTGCAGGCCTCGATTGGCCACCTGCCCAGCTGCCCCAAGTCTGCCATCTGAGGCAACTTCCTCATCAAGCCTTGGGTAGGCTGGCCCTGAGTCTGCTGTTTCTTAATATAGTGGTACCTCAGGTTAAGTACTTAATTCGTTCCGGAGGTCCGTACTTAACCTGAAACTGTTCTTAACCTGAAGCACCACTTTAGCTAATGGGGCCTCCTGCTGCTGCCGCGCCACGGGAGCCCGATTTCTGTTCTCATCCTGAAGCAAAGTTCTTAACCTGAAGCACTATTTCTGGGTTAGGGGAGTCTGTAACCTGAAGCATATGTAACCTGAGGTACCACTGTATTATTGCTTCTTTTTTCTTTTGTTTATCAATATTATGGTACTACTTGCATCCTTTAACATATTTTAATATATTAACTTTTATTCCTGCTTTACTATAAGCTCTTCAGAGTACTCTGATGGTGAAAGAGCAGGATGGGTGTTTTTAAAGTAAACAAGGCTACAATTTGCTATATACATATAGTGGGAGTAAGTCTCATTGAACTCAGTGGGATTTACTTCTGAGTAGATATGCATAAGACTGTGCTGTAAATCTATGACTAGGGCAGCCTTCCTCAACCTTGCCCCCCCCCATATGTTTTGGGCCTACAACTCCCATGATCCCTAGCTAGCAGGACCAGTGGTCAGGGATGATGGGAATTGTAGTCTCAAAACATCTGGGGGGCCGAGGTTGAGGAAGCCTGGACTAGGGCATATTTTTCTACAATTATTTAATAAACTTTTGATGCACTTTCAGATAAGGATAGTTAGTGAGAACAGTAATTCCTTCAGAAGATAAGCTAGGAGGAAATAAATGCATTTATGAACACTTGTTGACAACTGGCCAACCACCAACCTATATGATTCAGAATCTAACTATAACTACATTCAGGTCCCTTATATTAATTTTATTACTACTATTATCATTCAAATTTCTATACTACTATTTTGGTACCAATAGGCCATCAAATTGATTTATATTGAAGGCCTTAAAATGCAGTGAAAACATCAAGAGCACAATGAAAAAAACATAATACTGTATAACAAAATATCAGCTATCAGAAACATCAAAGCAGCATGTTTTATTTGCTATGCTCATGTGTTGCCTTTCTACTAGTGCACTTAAAATGGTTTACAGTTTAAAATAATGACTTACAATCTGATAGCTGCAATACAAAAGTAAAAAGGAATGGGGAGCGGAAAAGGGAAATAAACACATGCAAGTACCTGTTTATAAAATGGTACTTTGGTACTTTGTAATTTTTGTCCACTATGTCATTCCTGCTGATTTTTTAAATTTTGGGGCCACAATGAGTGCAGTAAAGATAAGGAGCTAGCCTTTGGAGAAGATCTCATTTTGTTGTTCAACTGCAACCCCACTCACCTGGCTGGAGCCAGCAGATGGCAAGGTTGCTGAGGCCCAAAATGCAGGAGGTGCCTCCTTGGATGTGCCTAAGCTGAGAATACATACTGTCCTCCCATCTTCTTTCTCTGCCCATATTATGATTATCCTGTGGGCAGCTCTGCCACAATAACCAAGTAAAAAGAGTTTCATACTTTCATTCATTCATACATTCTTTCATTCATACATACTTTCATACATTCATTCATACTTCAGCAGTAGATGAGGATGAGGTGTGAGGACTCTAGTTATTATGCTTCTCTAGGACCCCATAAAAACATGGAATGGCCAGCATCTGAAGTAAGCAACAGTGGGCACCTGTAGAAGCCCTGTTGTCAACCGCCAGAGTATCCTGGCCTTGCTGCTACTCTTCCTTGTTGTCAAAAGGTCTACTCTTTGACATCTGATGGGACGTTGGTTGGAGAATTGTACTGTAAAATTTTCAGAAGTGTGAATTTTGAAGGATAGCTGTGTTTCAGTTTTAGTTTCTCAATAAAATGCCAACAAATTGGAATCGCTCCCCCATTCCTACTCAAAACGTAAACCCCATTGAGTTCATTGATATTTAGTCCCAGTTAAGTATGTATACAGCTGCAACCTCAATCTCCACTTCTCATACACCCTCCTACATAGTATCTCGTACATCAGGGATGCTAAGTGTTGGGAGAGAGCTCAGTTGGTAGAGCATGGGACTCTTAATCTCAGGGTTGTGCGTTTAAGCAAAAGATTCCTGCGTTGCAGGGGGTTGGACTAGATGACCCTTGTGGTCCCTTCCAACTCTACAATTATATAATTCTATGATTCTGGAAACTTACGGCCCTGCAGATGTTGCTGAACTACAACCCCCATCAGAACCAGCAAGCTTGGGGTGATGGGAGTTGTAGTTCAGCACTATCCGGAGGGCCACAGGTTCACCACCGCTGTCCTACATAGACTCTCATACATACAGTCATGATGATATATAACAATCAGAAGCTGGAATAGGGAAAAAAGGGATGTCAAAGAAAATCACTTTCTTCCTGAAATATTTTATCGCTGTTTAAAGCAAAGACTACTGTTTTGTAATAACTTATTACCCCTCCTTTATCTGTCAGCTGATATAATGAGACATTGAATCTGTCAGCAAAACTTTCAGCAGCAGTTTTTTCAGCAGTGCTTTTTAAAAAAAGTCTCCACCCTGAAAGAAAACAGGGTGATCTTTTCGGCAGCTCAGCACCATGCAACTTCAGCCACGTGTTGCTCTCTTTGATTTTCTCCTCGACCAAATCTTGTTGGGCTTAATAACAATAAATCAGCCAAATTGCAGAATTGCCGGGTGGAGTGAATGTGGTGGAGAATGGGTGTGTGTGCATGGAGAAATTACAACATGTCTAACCTTCGCCTTTTAGAGTTTTGCTTGTAAGGTTCTCACATCTGGACTTCATTGAGCCCAATGTGATGACAATCTCCAATAAATGTTAATGGGGAATCCCACACAGCCCATACATTGTAACATTAATTCAGTATGTCTGTTCATCTGACAAGCGCTATAATGTACAGAGCTCCAGAGGCATCCTCACCTGGAGCCCAAGTGAAGAACCACCTCAGGCCAGGGCCGGATTTAGATGAAGAGATACTCCTAGGATACTCCACTTGTGAGGCCCCTCCCCACCCCACCCTCACAACTAGAAGAAAATGGAGGAGTGTTATAAACAAAATTGAGTGAAGCCAAGGAGGAGGATGGGTATTTAAAATTCTACAATTCACATTTTTTCCTCTAAATGACATAAGATATTATTGTTAAATACCATGGTGATTTAAAAAAAAATGCATAAAATTAACACTGAAAAACTTTTGCAATAACTGAACTATGTAAACCTTTTATGGCCTGGGTTGTCCTCTTATATACCTGCTGGGATTGACAAAGCATCTGACCCTCACCTCTCCTGTAGCTGCCTCTGATTAGTTATCATTTAACTCTTGGGGGAATAATTAGCATCACATGTGCATGGAAGTTGCCGAACCAATTAACCAACTAGAAGGATTACTGTTAATAGCATCAGTTAATAGCATCCTATAACTTGATACGGATTGATAGTTTTGATGAACTGCAAAAGCATTTTTAGTTTGCTTTCTGTTGCCACCCTGAAACTTTTCTTTATTAGTGCCACTTTGTGCAAATGAAGGAAAACAACTTTTCTGCTTGTATATGTTGATAATATAATTTTGGTTACTGAGGACAAACAAGATTGCACAAAAACAAGATTGGGTGCAGGCCTGGCCAGGACATAGGTGTCCTGACTGTGACAAAGGTGACCTGTGTGCTTGCTTGCTTGCTTAACAGCTGTTGGGAACTTCAAGGTCCCTTCTCTCCCTTCTTATGGTCTTTGTACTGGACCTGGAGACTCCAATAGAGAGTATTCCATGTCAAGGAGGGCAAGTGGGCACTCTAGCAAATGTCAGGGCAGGAGTTACATGAAGCAGGGCCTTTTCACTGGTGGTGCCCATTGTGTGCCTCACTCTTCCCAGACCTGCTCTCTTTTGGCTGTATTTTGGAGTTTTATAATTTAGGAAGACTTTGGAAGAACTGGTTGACAAGTCCTATCAGTTGCTGACGTATGAGCGGATTTTATTTGCTGCTATTCTATGCTTCTGGTCACCAGGGTTTACACCAGCCTAATAGAGTTGGCCAGGATGCCAGAAGGGATACACTTTACAAGCTTTCTCCATTATCTGCACAGCAGGGTGTGTTCAGTCAACAGTGCAAAGGCTGAGCTGAAACGTTCCCTGCTGGTTACCTGCTTTCAGCAATAGGGGGTCGCTGTTTGGTAGTACCCAATTGGTTAGCTGTCAGATTCTAGAGCTCCCTATTGGTGGCTTTTAGGTTATTCACAAAACGCAGAGTCCATTCATAAAACACAGTGCTCATTCATAAAGCAGCAACATAAATCTCCATTGCTATATATTGGATGTATATTTCAGTGGTTGAACATGCAAGTTTATGGCCATGCTGTAATGTAGTGCTTATGCAACTGTGAATAAAAGGTGACTGGGCTCATTGTCTCGGGGTTTGGGGGGAAGAGGTGTCAAAACTGATTTACCAATGAGTGCCCCCCTTTATTTCCACAACAAGTCCTTGAGTCTGTACTCTGAATGGTGACACTAGAGACCTAGAAGGTGCAGGGCTTGTCAGTCCAACTCCTGCACAGTCTCATCAGAGCTGACCTTAAGGCAATTGGAGCAATTGGGCCAAATTGGGCCCCGCGGGCCGCTCCTAAGGGGCCCCCTGCACCAGGGCAATCTAGATGGATTTTATTTATATCTATAAGATTTTGCAGACTTTGGCTGTGAACTGGGGCCCTACAAAAAAAAAAAAAAAAAAAAACCAAGTTGCACCCCACTGCTTCAAATTGGGCCCCACTGGCTAGCCCTGAGTCTAATAGTTGTTGGGCCTGAGTTGCCCTGCCCTTGCATGAAGTCTTGGGTTTACAATTTTGGGAGAGGGGAGACTGTGGCACTGGGGAGAGGGCAGGCTGGTGAGGCCCCCTAGATTTAGAGGCCCAAGTTGCCCTGCCCTCACATGAAGTCTTGGGTTTGCAATTTTGGGAGAGGGAAGACTGCCCGCTGGGGAGCGGGAGGGCTGGTGAGGTCCCCTAGATTTAGAGGCCCTAGGCTTCAGCCTACTTAGCCTATACATAAATCTGGCACTGCCTCAGGCAGTAGGTTTTGGGCGTCATTAAAGAGGTGGCAGAATGGAACGTAGGTGGATCTGATTCACTGGCTACAGTCCTTTAGGAAATGGTCTTGGAGAACCCCAACTGAAAGTACACAATGATGTTTCGAGGAGTTATGTAGGAGGACTTCTCAATGGATTGCGCCCTGTTTTAATGAGTGGGAGAGACTATTTGGATCGCCTCCTTTAGTGTCATATGCCAAGATCAGAGTGCTGGGAAAATCCAACCCCCAGTGTCTGAAGCTCAAAATATCCGAAGCAGAGGGGGAAACAGGCAGGCAGGTAACTGACAGGTAGCAGGTAAGGACACACTCTGAAGGCACAGCAAGACAACATGGCAGTCTTTGTCAACAACGGGCTGCTCATAGTGAGGGAGCGCTGGAAACTTTAGAAAGATGCCTTATACAAGGTCAGGTTTTTTGTCTATCTAGCCTAGTATTCACAGGCAGTTGCTCTGCTAGGTGTTACAGGCACAAAATATTTCCAATCACATGCTACAGCCACAGCAAGCACTGCAACAATCCAACAGTTTGAGGTTGTCTTCACCCCCCAAAGGTGCACTCCTTCATTGTCTCCCGAGACAGATGAATATCAACAACATGATCATAGACAGTAATCTGCTCTAGAAGCCTCTTTGGCTGAAGAGTTGCTTTAGACGTGCTATAAATAAATAAATGTAGAAAGTTTTCAAATATTTTATCCACTGTGTACCATTGTGAAGTAGCGTTTTGTCTATTTTTGCACTGGGGCCTGTGATGTTTAAAGCAGGCTCTTTAATTCCTCTCCTGGTGAAAACACAACAGTGGTTAGCATAAAAGGTGTTTGACATATCTTTTCTTTACCTTTGCTGGATCTTTCTTCTTCTTCTATTAAATATTTGGAATTTTTGAAGCTTGCAAACTTCCACCTGGAAATTGACTGCTCACGCAACAAGGCAGCAGCCCCTGAGGCTGCCTAACAAATGCAGGACAGTCATAAAAACTCCCTGCTCCTGGGTTTCACTCCCAGCACCTGAGGCAGGGGAGTTCAACGGGAGTTTCTTTTCCTGCCCAGTTAAAATGACAAATTGGTACATGAGTGTTTAATGAAAGATGCTGGAAACGTCCATGAAGATCAGAAAAATCACCTCGCAGAGCTGACAGGCAGGCCATCTGCATTCCCGCGTCCCTATTAATTCCCTAACGATAAACGACAGGAGAGCCTAGAGGGTTAACAGCTTAATTCAATCTTCCTCAAACTCCTTTTCCAGGGCCCTGTCTGTATCTCGAATTAGAAAGGCATTTATAAAGCATTATTTGCACACTAGATAGTGTTGTTGTTGTTTTAGAAAATGGCTCCTTGCTTCAAGCATCAATCATATTGCTCCCCCACCTTCACCACAGCCCTAATGCCAGATCTTCCTTACCATTCCCAATACAGCATGGCCAAAATTTGCGGAAACAAATGATGTGCCTTTTTGTGACATCCCCTGCCCAGATGGGTGACGTCACAGATCTTGTGTGTTACACAACTGTGCCCATTGGCTACATGATTAGATTTGGCTGGCAATGTACAGCAGAATTCTATGCTGATTTGCTTGGAAATTAGAGCAATTGAGCTCAATGTTGGGATTTACTTCCATGTAAATAAGCATATGGTAGTTTGTTCAGGGTTCCTGGGAATTGTAACAGTGTGCAGAATTCATTGAGGAAAAATGTGCATTTTGAAAGTGTTATGAGTTGCAGAGGGTAGGTTCTCTGCCTGAGCCCCTCTTCTAATTCCTGGATCCAGCAGATTCAATTCCTGGAATAGCCAGGATAGTTTCCTGGTCAGGTAATGGCCTTCTAAGTATGGGCGATTAAGGTAACAAAGGAAGTGGTTCTGTGCCAGATAACAAATGGGTGGAGCCAAAAGAACCGTACCAATGGCAGGAGACCCACAGGTGATAGCTAAAAGACAGTGGAGAACGAAGACTTTACACAGGAATTAATGGGAGGAGGAAATATGTGCTATTGGTAGGAATGGAAGGTAGGAAGAGCAGGTAATCTGGATAAAAAGTGGAAGAGCCCTCAGGAGCTATAATGGAAGGGTGGAGAACATTTTGACCTCCGCTGGAAGGCCTTGCAGCATGTGGCTACTGCCATCACCTCCTGTCACTGCTGTGAGTCCCTGCAGGCCTCTGCCGCAAGGACTCGCAGGCCACCACCGCTTCTGCTGCCAAATCCTGTTGCCACTGCAAGGCCTCTCAGGTCAATGCCTTTACTGCTGCCACTTTGTGCCGCTGCTGCGAGGCCTTGCTGGCCACTGCCATTGCTGCCACCACTTTCTGTTGCCACCACAAGGACTCACAGGCCACCACTACTGTTGCCACTTCCCATCACTGCCGTGAGTCCTTGCAGGCCGCCACCACTACTAGTGCTGCCTCCCATTGCTGTTGTGAGTCCTTGCAGGCTGCTGCTGCTGCAGCCGTCACTCTCTATCACCACTGCAAGGCCTTGCAGGCCGCCACTGTTTGTGTCACTGTTGCAAGGCCCTGCTGGCTGCTGCTGCTACTGTTGCCCCCTCCCGTCGCCTCCACAGGGACTCGCAGACCACCGATTGATCCGCCACAGCAAGGCCTTGCAGGTTGTCGCCGCTACTGCTGACATGTACCGTGGTAATGGCAAGCTATTTCTGCCACTGCTGCCTCTGCCTCCTAACAGACCTGCTGGCGGTCTGGCAGTCCCAGATTATTTGTATTCACTATGACTCATCGCCATATTTGGGATTGTCTTGAATGCCACCATTTGGTAGCCAAGTCTGAAACCAAAAGTTCTGTTGGATGCATTTTGGCTTGCCTGTTGATGAAACTGAGTGTGTAATGACATTGTCCTGTTTGCCTCTGTTTAGTTCCATCCTTATTTCAGACATTGTGGTAGATTGCAATTTTTAGCTGGTGATAACATTGCAATGTTTAGCGGGTGATATTTAGAGGTTTAGCTGCTGATAACATTGCAGTGTTTAGCTGGTGAGTTATCAAGATGTTGAAAACCAGATATTGCCTAGCCCTTACACACATTGTGATTCACGATATATTGCCAGCTCAAATATTATGAAACAATTATCATGATGTGAACTTCAAACATGTTTTGGATGATAGATTGATAGATCACCCAGCCCTAGTACACATGGGTTGACCAGTTGTAAAACTGGTATGCTTTGTATCAGGTCAGACCATTGATTTATCTAGTCCAGTTTTGTTCACTCTGACTGGCAGTGCATCTCCAGAATTTTCCCCATCACCTGCTAGCTGTGTTTCTCAAGGTAATCTGTATAGGGCTGATGGGAGATGCTGCTGAATTTTTATGCCAAGATCACACTATATATATTTATTGCATTTATACCCAAAATTTCCTCCAGGGTTCTGATATATTTGTATCCTCACAATAATCTTGTGAGGTAGACTAGGCTTACAAACCTTGACTAGCTAAAAGTCACATGCATAGCTGTCAAGTGTCCCTTATTTGAAGGGACAGCCCCTTATTCCAGCGCCATGTCCCGCTGCTGTCCCTTATTGATGGATGTCCCTTAAATGATGTCCCTTAAATTTCAAAGGAAGCAGCTCCTCTCCCTCCCTGCCTGCCTGCCAGGGAGGCTCCAACTGTGTTGGTTGGCTGTGTTGCTCACCCAATAAGAAGTCTAAGAACGACTGGGGGGTGGTGCTTGCATGCCTTGTGTGTGGCTAGTTAATGCAAGCTGAGGGGTTTTTTGAATGCTGGAAGCCATTTTGTTGCACGTGCTGCTGCAAACTTTGCAGTGCAAAGCTACCCAGCATGAGTTTAACCAGACTGCAGGAGGACAGAAAGACTGGAGTGCCTGGAACAGGTGAGGCTGCAGGTCCCTTATTTTGGCTGCTGGTCCCTTATTTTCAAGGCTGCTGGTCCCTTATTTTCAAATCTGTAAGTTGACAGCTATGGTCACATGGCTTTGTGTGTATTTGGCCCTGGGCTCCTCAATCCTAGACTACATAGACACCATACACTTAAAGCACATGGCTTCCCCCAAAGAATTCTGGGAACTGTAGTTTACCCCTCATAGAGCTACAATTGGCAACTCCCTGGATTCTTTAGGGGAAGTAGCATGCTTTAAATACATGGTATGTACGCAGCCCTGATCTGAAAATCCAGACACTACTCCACCCCGCAGGTTTGTAGATAATCCCAAAGACTACTTTTGTTTCCCTTCCAACTCTTTGATTCTGTGATTGCTCGCTTTACCTATCTTTATCCCATTCTCTTAATCATTAGCTAAGAAGGCCTGAAAGGATGAAAAAGAGCAGTATGTGGTTTCTTTCAGCTGCTCAGCCAAGTTGGCAGAGTCTCTTTACCTTTAAATATCAGCCACCCATGGTGAAACAACTCTGACTCCATGTTGGCAGTGCAAGGGGTTTCCATAGAGACAGAAGCGCAGGTCGCAACCTCTGTAAATGTAATCAGAGCACTGGAGCTGCTTGTGTGTGTGTAGACAGGTTTAATTCTCTTGGTAGTGGGAGTTCAGTAATGCGGCATGTATGTATAAGCAGCTCTTGGTGACTGACAACCTGTTATCTTCAAGATGGCTCAGCTCAGAGCAGAGCTGCCAGTCCATCTTTTAGAGCTGTCTTCTCTGCTGCCTTTTCATACACTAATTCCACCACGGACCCCCATTGGGCCCGCTTGTCAGCATGCAAGAGCTTGAAAATATAATAACCATTCCAGCTATACTCCATCTGTCTGGGTTTACAGCTGCCTCCTCACAATGCCAATTTTATAAAATCAGATCTGGAGGACCTGGCTGCTCCCCCTCCCTTCAATCCTTTATGGGATTGACCTGCTCAGTTTACAAGGGAAAGTGTTTCCCTCGTAAACTAAAGCAAGCTACTGCCCGGCACTTGCACCTTGCCTGATCCACCCTCTCCTCCTTCCCTGGTATGTTATCCGTACTTCTCTCATCCCTTCTCTCCTTCCATTGTTTCCTGCCACTCTTACAATATTGTAAGTTTCTTGGGGCAGAGACCTATTATTTTTGTATATGCTTGTTCATAAAGCTTTTTGTATATGAATGGCATGGCAATAATAAAACCTACCAAGTCTTCCACTTTCAGCGAACTACACTAGAGACAAAATAAAATTGAAGTGGAGTGGATCTCAGCAACTACATTCTTCCAATATGAATTTGCTCATGTGAAACTGAATATATATTATCCAACCTAATTTATTGTTTTCTGCATTCCTACTTACATATGTTGCTGGAGCGGGGGGGGGGGGTGTTATAAGGCATAAATGGATTGAATCTGGCAATTCAATTCATTATTAACTTAGGATTCATCAATGCAACTTAACCTATGAGGTTTGTTTTATTTTAAATTATCTTACTGTGTCAAATTTCAAAAGAATTCAACACCAGATACCACACTACATACCCACAGAAAAACACTTGGAGGACAGTAAAGAAAGGATGCGGAACCCATGGCCCTCCAGACAGTGGAGGTTGGTCCATTAGGGCTTATGAGGCATTGCCTCACCAATCCTTGTCTGCCCTCAGTTTACTTAAGTCTCAGTATTGTGAAACTCAGCAAACAGGAGGATGAGGGCAAAACAATAATTTGTTGGATTTGTCTATCATTGGTTCTGATTCCACTTAATTTTGGAGCCTTACTAGTCCCAATGAGCATTGGCCACCAATGCCTCCAGATGTTGTGGGATTCCAGTTCTCACCATCCCTGACCATTGGTCATGCTAGCTGGGGCTGATGGGAGTTGAGGTCCAGCAACATCTAGAAGGCCACAGGTTCTCCACTTGTGAAATAGTGATTTAAAAATAGTGATCAGAGGAACCAAGAGCCCATATGTTCAAGTGGCCTCCAAAGAAGTCTTTGATCTTAACCTTGATTATGTGCAGAGGTCTACTGGTTTAAACGCCAACTTCCTTCTGATTTGCTTTGAAATATATGCAATCTATTAATCTCCTCCTTCCTGCTTTTCTGGTCAGTTTTTTTCACTGGACTCCCGAGTTGGCATTTAAGAGAAGCACTTCAGTTCAAAGAGAGCATTTGGGCAAAGGGGGCTCATTTCTTTTGGTAGCTAATTAAAATAAACTTTGTAGAATCTGACCATCCAGTGGTAAAAATCAAAAGTTTTGCAAGCACACTTTTGTGGTTATTGCTTCTTCTATACATGCCCCCATTCAGAACTGTCAGACAGGTGAAGAAAAAAGAACATCACCCTACTCTTAGGTAGGGATGAGGAACCTATGGACCTCCAAATGTTTGTTGTACTACAGTTCCCACAATCCCTGACCACTGGCTTTGCAGGCTGGGGATGATGGGAGCTGTAATCCAGCAACATCTGGAGAACCACAGGTCCACCATCCCTGTTTTAGGGCTCAGAGCTTTTTTATTTTATATTTTTTTGGCTGAAGCCTGCTATTCACCATCTCAAGAGTGTGCTATTGTCCCACGGGCAGTATTGGCTGTAGGGCTTCTTTTTTGTAAAATGGTCTTCTTTTATTTCCTAATGGGGCAGAGTAACTGATAATTATGTCATTACAGGGTGCATTTTCCCTTCTTTATCTCTGTATTGCAGATACCAAGATTAGTATATTTTTGTTTCTAGAATGTAATGCATTTCAAAAAATTTCCAAATGCGCTGACATGAAGGTAATCTCTTAACATAAAACCTAGCCAAAAGCAAAGTACTTTCAGCAGCCTGATCCTGCTCATTTACTCACAAGTCATTCCCATTGAGTTCAATAGAACATTCTCCTGTGCATTTGTGTACGCACTGAACTGAGAGTAGGCCTCCATTAAACTCAACTGAGATTACTGTACTTCAGAGAAGACATGTAGGATTGCTGTTAAGCTTTAGGCTTTTACACACACACTTGGCTGGAAGAAAAACCCACTGACCACAGTGGGACTTACCGTATCCTTGGGTAGATAGATTAAGCTTGCACTGTTGAAATAACTATTACAATCTCAATAGAATAAATACTGGAAATTGGAGTTCAAACCCATAGGCCTTAAAAGTGGTTAGTTTAGCCCTTTTAACTGAAGACAGGGGTTGGAGAACTTGTGGGAGTGGTCTTGTGGGCCATGCCTTCTGCTCTGGCCACATCTACCATTGGCCTTGCTCTGCACTCTCCGCAAATGATTTTGCTTGACTGCAAAGATCCCTTGTACTCTTGCCAATGGCCCCTGCTTCCCTGACGGTGGTTTGCGTGTGTGTGTAAAAATGTCTGGCTTTTGTGATGCTGAAATTCATAGCCCGCTGCACAAAGGTAAAAGTCACACCATTGCTCTCCCCACTTTTGCCTCAGGCTACACCCGCTGCTGTCTCTGGAAAGTTCCACATGAGGGAATGTGGCCTCCATGCCGAAAATTGTCTTATTAAGGTATCTGCAGCATTCATGTACAACATGATTCGGTGTTCCCTGATTTATAATGGAGTCTGCTATTTGAAAAAAAAGAAAAAAGACAGCAATAAAAGGATGCATGGGGGCGGAGGGAGAGATGGAAATTGCTTAGAAGCAGGGCCAGGGGTTCGGTAGGTCTGCGGGGCAGGAAGGCCTCAACTTGAAGGAGCCTCAGATTTAGACACTTGTTAATTCTTTGGCATTTGATAAGTTTTGCCTCTTGTCTTTTTTATGTCATTGGATCAAATGGTGACACACTCTCTCAACTCGAGAGCTGCAAATTTAAGCAACTAAGGCACGTGATTTGGTAAAATACTTTTTTTAAAACTGCTATCTGCTCTGACGCAGCATGAAGGCAAGATCCCCCCCCCCCCCGTAGCCAGTGCATTTGCATAGAAAAAGGCTGGGAAAGCATTTGTTAAATCAAAATAATAAAAAAACCAAATGCTGTTTCACTCTTCTTTTTGGTGCCTCATATTGTTTTTGAGTGTCATCACTTTTCTGTGGCTGCCTTTATTATGCCTAGGGCCCCCCAAACCCAGAAGTCTCCTGGGCCTCCCCAGGCCTCAGAGCGGGCCTGCTGAGAAAGATAATTCCCCATTGCTCTCCCCCACTGCTAAGGCTCTTCTTATTTGCATGGCTGCACCTCCTTTCGCACTTCTGTTCAGGGTGTACAGAAAACGGGGAGCAGCAGAATGGCTCCCCTGAGAGCAGATGAGGCTCAGGGGTCCTTTGTGCAAAAGGAATTGGTGGGGAAAGATTGGGTGAGAGGCAAAATACCAGGTGGATGGCCGTGGGGAGATTTTTTCCACCTTTGATCTCACACTGTCCTGTTCATCTGAGTGGAATACAAAGTGAGGGTGCCAGAGAGCCGGCACTTTACCTCCGCCATTCAGTCGACGGGGGAGAAGCACTGAGCGAGACCGACAGACTGTCACTGGCAAAATGAACTGTCACCTCCCATTTTTCAGAGGCGCAGAGGGATGAATTGCGGCTTTGAACCGTGTGGCCCGTTGTTGATTGAGTTCCGCTGTCTTCGAACCCCAGCGAACAAGGCAAGTTCATTTTCACGCTGACGTTCCCGCTGCTTATCAATTTGGGAGCCAGGGAAATTAACTGCTTCAGAGCTAATTTCCTTCAGAGCTGTGTCTCTTTGGGAAGTTCCACATACGCCCAGGCAACTTTGGGCTTCTTTGTCCTTTCCTTAATTCAAGACACATTAAAACCGAACATTTCAAGCCCTATGATACTACTTGAAATAGTCATCATAGCTTTTCCTGAAGAATGCTGGGAGTTGTAGTTTATTGGGGGTATTGAGAGTTGTTAGGAGAATACTGTTCTCCTCACAGAGCTGCAATGGTCAGAGTAGTTTAAAAATCAATCCCTTTTCACAGGGCACTCTGGAAATTGTAGCTCAATGAGGGGAATAGGGATCTCTTAACAACTCTCAGCACCCTTAATAAACCACAGTTCCAAGAATACTTTGGGGGAAGCTGTGACTGTTTAAAATGGCATCATGGTGCTCAAAATGTATGGCGTGACTGTAGCCCCAGACTGGCTGGGAAAGAATCCCAACATCAGACTAGGCATTGGTGTGGTGGCAAATTCTGAAGTGTAGGCGCTCATCATCAAAATTCCCATAGCTATGCCCTCATAGCCACATATATTCTAACATTATACAGCAAAAATGAATTTTTAAATACCAATTTTGACATTTAGGTTTAAGTACCAGGCTAGCTTTCCCCCCTCACCACTCTGGCACTTTGCCTGACATCCAGCCCAATGAAGAGTTTGGGTGGAACCACAAGCTTGTTCAGTTTTCTGACATTTAGGTTGGTCGTAATAAAGGGACTTCCCAGATTACAGAGGAAGTTTAACCCATAGTAACGTATACTAATGCAACATACTTCTGCCTTTTTTAAATTTTTGTAGAGCAGGGTGCAGGTAGCCTGTGGACCTCTGTGCAGCTTAGGCTACTGTGTTAAGTGATTTATAAATGGTTGGAATGAATAATAAAACACACTCAGAGACATGGGAGTTGCAGTCCAGGTTCCCCATCCCTGCTGCTGTCAGAGGGACCATCTCTTCCTGACCATTGGCCATGCTAGTTACCATAGATGAGAGATGTGCTGCAGCACCCATTCAAAGGCTTCAGCATCTCCTGCCACTGAAAAGCATCCATGGGCCCAGTGGGGAGAGTGATGAATGGCAGCACAACTGAGTTAGGCTGGTTAATGGCCCTTCCAAGTCCCTGGGGCCCTTGGCCAGAGCCTGACTTGGCTGACTGCTGGGCCAGACCTAAGGATGTGTGAATCCACTGTTCTGTGAATAGCTGCATGATGATTTCCCAGACATTATAGTGATTTCAAAGGTGTAAGAGACATCCTTTGGGGTTTGTTTAAAAGAAGCTCAATAATTTTGGGGTCTTCCTAAAATATGGCAACCCTAGAGCTGGGGAACTCGTTGAACTCCATCTCCCATTAAGATCCGGAATCTTGGAGCTGGTAGTTCTATTAGACCAAAGGAAGTGACTAGGAATCTCGTGTCAGATCACTCTTAGAATCTCCTACAAACTATAGTTCCTATAGAGGAACACATGATTGCAATGCTAGCATAAACATAATGTAAATTTGAGGTACAGTCAGGCATTTGCAACAAAATCATAAATCTCATTGATTTCATTGGAGCTTACTTCCCGGTGAGTGGATACAGGATTGCAGCCAATTGGCACTACAATGTCTTGGTCTGGTCCTGTTGGTGGTGTACAGTGGTACCTTGGGTTAAGTACTTAATTCTTTCCGGAGGTCCGTTCTTAACCTGAAGCACCAGTTTAGCTAATGGGACCTCCTGCTGCTGCCACGCCGCCGGAGCATGATTTCTGTTCTCATCCTGAAGCAAAGTTCTTAACCTGAAGCACTATTTCTGGGTTAGTGGAGTCTGTAACCTGAAGCGCATGTAACCTGAGGTACCACTGTATTTAAATTCTAAGCAGCACCCATTACAAATCTTTGTGTCAACAGGAGGCAGGCTTGAGGAGATGGATATACACACCACAGACTTGGTTAGCTGGGCTGTTGAATGCCATGTCAGCTACTCACAGAGATCACTTGACAGCCAACTCCCTGCCTTCCACTTTCCCCCCAGGATAGTCTGTTTCTGATAACAGCAAAGAGACAATGCAATCAAGGGAAATTCAACTGGTATAGGAAGGACCCATAGTGTTTCTGTCATTGACTTACTTGTTCAATTTGGAACGGGAGGAGATGTTGTCCGCATACATAATTAACAGCTTATAACAATGAAGAATTGTGGAATTCACTTTCAAAAGATGCAGTTATGGCCACTAGCCAAGAACTTTTATTCATGATAGTAAAATATAGTCTCTAGGCTGGTGCTAATGAATCTGTGGTCTTCCAGAAGTTGCTGGACTACATTGGCCATGCTGGCTGGAGCGGATGAGTCCAACATCTGGAGGACGCAAGGTAAGGATGGAAGAATTTGTCTGTTTCGGTTTTCTCAGTTTCTCATTTGTCCAATCTTATATTCAGTTCTCCACATTTCTGCAGCAATTTGCCCATCAATCAATCAATCAACCAACTAAAATTCTCATGAAAATTCTTTAGCAATTTAGTGCAATTTTCTCCTTATAAACACATTTTTATTCCTGTGTAAGGAGAACAATAGCCGGTGCCACTACCCCACCTTTTCTGACCCTACCTATACTACCAACTTGGATAGGTTGTAGTATATTACTTTAACTCAGGTCTGGTTGAAGATTTTGCTGCCAGAGACAAATGATAAGATGCCTCTCATCCTTGTTCTGTGTAAAGAAGCTGACTGGCCTGGTTATTGAATCTTACTTCAATATTGGGAATGGGGTAGGGTACTCCAGTGTGTGGCTGGGGGCTCAGGAGAAACTGTGTGGTGGGGCTGTTTTTTCTCCTGTTTTTTGTCCCATTCTGCCTAATGGTGGAACCAGTCCTACTTCAATTGTTATGTCTTTTCTAGAAAAAGTTGGGAATGAAAGCCCGGTGACATGCTGAAAATTCTTTTAAAAATCATTGCAGTGCTCCCATCCAACCATAAACTATACTGTAATTCCCAGAGTTCCTTGGGAGGAAGCAATGACAATTGAATCAAAATAAATCTGTAGTGTGGATGTGCCTTTTTTCTTTCTCATTCAAAAAACAGAAAGCAGCTTATAAAAAGAAATAAAACCAATTACATAAACTCAGCAACTTCCATTAAAGCATATCAACAGTGATTAAGAACAAAAGCTGGAATCAGTTGCATAGCTCATTGATTTTATGGGACGTACTGCCAAATAAGCATGACTCAGATTGCAGCCTTGGCTTTGACTGAATAATCCTTTGCTTTTTGTATTTATCAGATCTTCATATCACTGTTATAAATTTACCAAGTGCATTCCTTACGTTTATTTTATCTCATTCATATGGATGTGGTTTTCCATTTCTTATTATTCAATTATATATGGCCTTATATAAATTGTAGTGCTTTAACTTTGCTGTCTGTGCGACGCTCTTAGGATGCCAACAGAAACTTAGTTAAGAGATAAATTAGAGGTAATCTCAGAACTCTGGCATTCTATAAATTATCCGCTGGGATGTTGATCCATAACCCAAAGAAAAGTTGGTGTTTTTCAAACTGATTTCATCCTCTCACACATACACAGTGGTTTCTATTATTGCACACCTGGAGTGCCCTGTGTTTATATACACACACACATCACAGTGCTTGCATTGAGGCTGCAGCAAGAACAGGCTGAATTCTGATGTTCTGTACTTGCAAACAAATCCATCTCCTTATTTTGTTTTAAGTAATCCCTGTTGCTATCTCTATGGCCTTTTATGTCGGTTTCTGCAATAATGACTAACGCACAGGTGTCACCCATTGATTTTGTTCACTGGCGTGTGGGTGGGTGTTCATTCAGTATTCAGTTGGATATGGGTCCTTTTGTTAAGACCCAGTATACTAAAAAGGAATGAAATTATCAACAAGCGTTCTAAATCCCTGCTCTTCTATCTCAATGAGTTTCTCTTACATACTCTCTTCCACACATTCATCCTCATCACCCCAACCATAGTCTGTTGGAAGCCAGTACAGTGGTACCTCGGGTTACATACACTTCAGGTTACATATGCTTCAGGTTACAGACTCCGCTAACCCAGAAATACTTAGTTGGTCTTTAAGGTGCTACTGGAAGGAAATTTTTTTATCCAGAAATATTACCTCGGGTTAAGAACTTTGCTTCAGGATGAGAACAGAAATCGTGCTCCGGTGGCATGGCCCCATTAGCTAAAGTGGTGCTTCAGGTAAAGAACAGTTGCAGGTTAAGAACGGACCTCTGGAATGAATTAAGTACTTAACCCAAGGTACCACTGTATAAAGAGCACACAAGACTCATTGCACCAACGTGTCTGTAGAAAAGGTTTGTATCAGACAACTCAGGTGGTATGTCACAGACACAAGAGAGAAAGGCATACTGTAAAACTTATTCACTGAGTATTGCAAAGAAAATGTTTATCCATACGATCTTATTTATAATTGAGGCACCAGCTAATGATGCAGATGGGGAAGAGATGGCAGAAACCTAAGGACGTAAGGGCATTTTTGAGAAGGTAGGGAAGGCACCATGAGCCAGCCTCATCAAGGGCCTAAGGTTCTCCTAATTTAGTACTGAATGGCAAAAGTATTGAGAGTTGTTGTTGTTGTTGTTTTGATTTATTACCTGCCCATCACTCTAAGGTCCAAGGGCAGGTCACAGCAATTTAAAATACAGCTTTAAAAACAGTTTAAAACAAATTACAATCCCAGGAATAGGGTGGGTCCTACAAACAGTGTCATACGCCAATGTAAAGAAAGAGGTATATCTTCAGCATGTAACAAAAACTGAGTAGTGAAGGTGCCAGACTCACCTCTGTGGGGAGGGAGTTCCACAACTTGGAAGGATTTTAAGTTCTTGGAAAGATCTTTGGATCTTCATGGATACTAAAAGTAATCAGCTGGAAAGCCCTGGGGAGAGATTTCATATCAGATTTTGAATGTGTTGGAGATATTTCAGGGGAAAGCACAAGTTTAAATGGCAGTTTTTTATTTATTGAGGACTAAGAGCACAATCCTATATACAGTACAGTAGGTTCCCCAGTGTTCCATGGGGCTTACTGCCAGGAAAATGCACACAGGATTGCAGCCTGAATTGTTAAAAGCAGTGTATTATAGGAGGATTTTGTTGTAGTTACTTTTTATATCTCATAACTTTGGCAATATAATCTAACACATCAAATACCCTTCTTTTAAAGTAAAGGGTTATATATGGCCATTGACTTGTTTATAGCAGTAATGATTTCTATCCATTGTTTAGAACCACAAAGTAAAGACAGGCCTGCTTAAACCTTCAAGCTTGGTGTCTCAAATATTTCCATCACAGGACTAACATGGGGCCACTTGCTATAAAATACAACTGAGACAGAAACCTGGAGCCAATTAAGGTATTTTTTTAAAAAAAGAAGTTGCCATGTAACATTAGGTTACAGGCTGAGGTGGTTGTGAGGGAAATAAACTGGTTTAAATGCTTCCAGTGCTTTTAATTAAATCAAGCAATATGCCATAAAAGTGTCTTGGAATGGAAGGACTCCATAAAGGAAGCAGAACAGAAGAGTGGTGCATTTTTACAGATTGTTAAAATGAATAGTGTGCTGAATGATTTGTTGACATAGGGCACTTACTTTATTTAAACACAAAGTAGGCATAGTAATGTTTTTTTATTGTGCTGAAGTTGGACAGTGAACATGTAAGTGCTGCATGAAGTTGGAAAGCATTTTTGTATTAAACTTTAACAAAACAAGCCTATACAGGTCTACCTAGAAGTAAGTCCCACTGATTTCAGTGAGTCTTACTCCCAGATAAGTGTGGCTATATACACACTATGCATTTAAAACACATTCTTTCCCTCAGAGAATTCTGGGCACTGTAGTTAAGGGTTGCTGGAAATTAAAATTCTATGAGCGGTAAAACTACAGTGCCCAGAATTCCTTGAGGGAAAGAATGTG
Organism: Podarcis bocagei; assembly: GCF_964188305.1. NCBI lineage: Eukaryota > Metazoa > Chordata > Lepidosauria > Squamata > Lacertidae > Podarcis > Podarcis bocagei. Next base: position 22,853,050 of record NC_138138.1, read on the forward strand.
TTTAGTGAGAATAATATAGACCATTTTTTTAAAGAGAACTGAGGAAAATTTGAGAAAAGCTTGGTTTCCCATGGTGTATACCAGGGGTGGCATTCTGGATGTTCTTGGACTCCCAACTCCCACTAGCCTATGAATCTCCAGGGATGATGGGAGCTGGATCCTAGTAACATCTGGAAGGACATAGATTTCCCCTCCCTTGTGTACACATGTGCACACTTGTTTTGTTTTTTCCTCAGCTCTGGTCAAGCAGCGTTTGCAGGTTAAGAGTCAAACCCCACATTACAGCCAAGTATAATATTATCCCAAAAGTTCCTTCCCTGGAGAAGATGTTCTTTAGCAGCAACATAGGGAGGAGGAAGGGGTATTTAGCCCAGACACTGACAGCCTGTTACCCCAACTAGTGTTCCAAACTGATATTGCAAAAATCAGGCAGAGGGAAGCAACTAGGGAGAAGGTGGCTTCAATGGGAAACTACCTGGCAGGGGAAAGATGAAGCCTGCCATTCCTTTTTCCCTCTTCTGCACTGAAGAGTGTTCCTTCCCAGAAGGCATTGCCTTGCTGAAGGGGCCATAGGGTTCTCATTACAGACAGCTGCAGTGCAATGTGTAGTTTGGCTCTGAAACCAAACCAAACCCTGCACAATCTGCTTTAGCAGAGGCAAAAGTAAGATGGATACCCTCTCTGTAACCCCCCCATCTATCTCCAACTTTAAAATTTAAAGTTTTTAAAGTGTCCTTCAAGTTTTAAGTTTTGAAAATGCTTGGGAAATTTCATTTCAGTTTTTCTTTGTGCAACCCAGAACTCATTGCATATTAATATGGACTTTGGTGGCAGTTGTCCAACAGTACACTATTTAGACATTTTTGTTTTGTCCAGGACTGGTGTCAATGGTCAGCAGTGTCCAGCACCTGCCAAGGTCCACACACCAACAATGGGATCACCTTGGAGCACCAGGGTTTTCTGGCTCTGTTCTTCTTTCTTGCCATTGCTGCCTGTGCACCAGCTTTCTCCACATATGTGAGCAGTGACAAGAGCAAAGAGAAGGAACTGGAGCCTCCACCTGCCTTGCTCTGTCATCTATCAAAACCATCACCATCATTATCATCAGTAGTGGTGTGAGTGAGGCATAGAAGGAGAAGGTAACTGAATGGGCAGTGTTGACAGTAATAGGAGGGGAATCCACTGCCAGTATTTTCTCCAGGTTGCCCTCATGCCAAATCTGGATCTGGCCCCATAACAGAAGCTTCACCTAACCATTTTGCCATGGGAAAAGTGTTGGTATACCAGAATTAGGACTAGCAGCCCACAGTGGCCAAACTGGTCTTGAAAATCATCACAGAGACTGTGATCCTCCAAGCCTCTCTATCTGGCGCTTGAGACTCTCTCAAGCCACGCCCTCTATTCTCAGGCCAGCCACCCCATGTCACACCCTCTGAGTGTTTTTTCCTGGCTGGAATGTATCCTCAGAAGGAAATGCAACTCTCAAGCTGAAAAAAGGGTTCACCACGCTTGTTCTAGGTCAAGCTACAGACCTTTGTCTGAGCCAGGGCCAGCATCAAGACATGGTATTTTGGGGCAGCTGCTAAAGTCCACACCCATCTGGGACATCACTGCTGGCTCCCAGGGCCTCGTTACCCCATTCATTCTCTTCTTTCATGTTTCTCCCTGTTCACCTGTCCTCTCCAAGTCAAGTCAAGAGTGAGGGGATGGAACATCATCCTCCAGATGTCTTGCACTCTCCCTGTGGGCAGTTGTGTAGATTGGATCCAGAGGGGAAGAGGACAAATGAAAGGGCAGCAGTGGCAGTCTCATAGAGGGAAGGACCCACTGAGGGCATCTTGCTGAATATCTGCAACATGCATATCGGCCCTCAGTTCACGCCAGTGTTACCTCCAGCCATGTGCTGCTTTCATTTCTTGGCTACTGCTCCTAATGCTTCTTAGATTGACAACCTGGTTGTTAATACTGACTGCTCAGTAACTCCTGTCCTTTGTCACCTAGTGTGGATTTGTGCTGGCTGCCTGCCTGGCTCTGGGCTGTAACTTCTTTCCGCTGCCACACTTGGCGCTTTTCTCTAATAACATGGCTTGTTAGAAGTGAACTATCTTCATACACCAGCTTGGGTCTGATCCTGCAGAGTAGGACAGATAACTTTTTAATGCCAAGGGACACATTCCCTTGGGAGCAAGCTGTCAGGGGACACATACAGGTGGTGGGTGAGGTTGGAGTTAGAGCCAATAATGGGTGAGACCAGGGCCAAAGGGAGGTGGGGCACCTCCCTTTCTGACTGTCACTCCTCTTCCTCTTCTTCCTCTCTCTCCTGCTTCCTTTCCCCCTTTCCTTGCTACTTGTGTAAAAATGGCCAGGAGCTGCATATAGACCTCAGTGCATAGGTTAGAGACAACATAAGAAGCTGCCTCATACCACATCAGACCATTGGTCCATCAAGCATCTGTGGTTATATTCGGTTGGTGGCCCCTGTTGCCTCACCCATGCTTCTGTTTGTTCCCCACTTGAGCACAAGCTAGCTGTTTCTGAAGACCCAAACAATATGAGCAGACCTGCTTCTACCAGTTTCCTTCCTACCTACAGAAGGCACATTTAAATTTCAAAAACCCAGTTAGGTGATGCTTTCTTGAGATCTCCACACAGTGCGTATGTCACAGTGCAGTATCTACATCATGCTTTTCATTTAAAAAAAAAAAGGTTTTTTTTTTTTATAGAGAGGACTAGCACAAGACCCCTTTATCACTCTTGCTCAAGCCTTAGTCAGGCAAATAGCAGTCTTGCTCAAGACATCAGCATTACTTTTCTGCATTTCTGCTTTAAAAAAATCTTTCTGACCCCTCCAACTACAACACTCCATTCTGCCCATTGGAAACATAGCTTAAGTATGGAAACTTTTGCTTTTGCTGTTCTAGAGAATTCTGTTTTAAAGGTGCATGCACATGGATACTGAGATTCCTGTGTTCATACCCAGAACAGGAAAAGGATTGTGGAGAGCCAGGGAGTGGTGACTAAGGGGCAAGGGAAGAAACACAGCATGATAAATTACATCAAGCTCATATGGATGGCAAGTGATGGAATAGCGATGAATGTCATGACTGAAAATAATCTGGAGTGTGTTGGACACTCGTGTGGCAATCACACACACACTAAAATCAGATCTGAATTTGCAAGATAATGTGCTTGTCTGGAAGCACCCCTAAAATCCGGATATGGGTTCATATGGTTGAAAGTTGTCCCTTTCGTAACCAGATTCCAGACTATTTAGGATAGTCTTCTCCAACCTGCTGGTATCCTCCAGATGCTTTGCACTACAGCTACCATAAACTGCAGCCAACATGGCCAGCGGTCAGAGATACTGGGAGTGGAAGTCCCAAACATCTGGAGGGCACCAGGTTGGGAAGTCTGGTTTAGAGGTTTACACATCAATAGCAGCACCAAAATAGAGCCTAGAAAGTTTCCAAACTGTCTTCAAGGGCAGCTCTTACACTAACACAGTTGGGTGGATTGGCCTATTGACCTGATCTTCTCCAGATCCTTTCCTTCTCTACTACCTGTGCTCACATCATCCAGTAAATGCTCTTGTGAGCCAGCCACTGGCTGGCTGTGTCCCTTAGTATCAGGTGTGAGAAAAGCATCCCTTCTTGCAGCCCTTTACAACACACAGCAGACCTCCTCATTAAGACTCCGTCTTGTCAATAAAAAAGTCATTACAGGAGATGTTGGGAGAAAGGAGCTGTGATGCTGAAGACATCCAAGGGAACAGGGAGGTGCAGCTCCATCTCATATTCTGACTGCAAAGGCAAAGAATCAATAAATTCCTCAGCTTTAAACTGAGGGCCATCCGTCAGTAGGAGGGAATAAAAAGGCGGTGGGAGAACTTATCTTGTGTCTCATCTCTACCTACTGTCTGTGGCATTCTTCCTAACCTTCTTTTCCTTCAACACCTGATCAATGTCAGCTTCTTTTGTCCCTCAAAAGCCATAGCTGGTATCTCTGTTCCCATCTCCCCCGATTCCCTTTTACCCTTTCTGCTCCTCACATATTCATGTGCTGTTTGCCCCCCTTTGTTTGCTTATAGTCACAAGCTTAAATCTGTGTTTTCTGGTCTTTCATGGTGTGTGGATCAGACTTGTCACCAGACCTTTAAAAACTATAACATCCTCACACTGAAATTCTGTCTGTTCGTCTTACCAATAGCTCTCCAACGCCAAAACCCAACTTTTTTTAAAAAAAGATTCTCAGAACTGAAAATCTGTAATACCAATTAACAGATTCTGTGGGTTAATCTGCTTAGGGCAGATCCCTTCTGGTTCTCTTTGTTCCTCTGATGCTGCTCATTCTTCATAAGACGAGAATAGAGATCTGAGGGCAGTGAACTCAAATGCATACATATATACATACACATATACAGGGTGAGTCCTTTAAAAGAGGCCACATGGATACAGAGTACACATGTTCCATGGGGCCTCTTTTAAAAGACTCACCCTGTATGTTCTAATGTACGTATGATTATATACAAATACACACATCTATATAGTAATTAGTACTGAAATTAATAGGACGTAACTCATCATTTCAATGGGATCTAAGTGCAACTAAATTGGGCTCATCCAGACTTCCTTTAGTGCTGTGTTTCTAGTCAGGACTTTAAAGCTCCAAGGAACTCAAGGTGGTGTACATGGTTCTCCTCCTCCCCATTTAATCTCCACATCAATGTTGTGAGGTAGGTTAGGCAATGATTGGCCCAAGGTCACTCAGTGAGCTTCATGGGATTCGAACTCTGATCTCCCAGGTCATAGTTCAACATTCTAACCACTACACCACACTGGTTCTCCTATGTACACACTCTTTTAACAATTTAGTTGCCACTCTCTCCATGGTTCTTCCCACGTCAATTTAAAAGATTTCTACGTGTGTGGTGAAGCTTCCTGGTATGCTTTCATGAGACAAAAGTGGCAGACTTCCAAAGGCGCTAGGCCTCCCTTGCATGGTTTTTAAATATGTAAGGAAGCCTAATGTGTAGGCAGAAGTCTTAACATATATCTGAACCAACGTAGGAACAATATAATAGCTAACATGCCTGTAAAGATACTTATAAAGGGGCTCTGAGAGAGAAATTTAGTTGTCTATACTAAGGGTTCCAAAACTATGGTCTTCGGACCACCAGTGGTTCACAAGATTAATTCAGGTGGTCGGGAGTGTTCTCTGTCGATTTGTGGTTGAAGATGAGAGACGGCACATCCAGCGCATTAAACATTCATATTGATTTTTTATTGTATGTTATTGTTGCTTGTGTTTCTCATATTGTGTTTTATTGTATTACAATTTGATTTCTATGAAATTCACATTGTAATGCAATAAAATACAATGTATAATAAATAAAACAAGCAATAAAAAAACAGTTAAAAATAATGACAGGATCTAGCACAGTGCATTACATATGCTACAACAGGCAGAAAAACCATTAAGCGGTCTGCCAAGACCCTCAGCAATTTTCATGTGGTCGGTGTGGGGAAAGGTTTAAGAACCACTGGTCTATAGTGGAATGTAAAAATGAATATTAACATAAATATCCGTAGAATGCCTGCCATTATAATTAGCAGGGTGGTTATAGAGAGAGGATTTGTATGCTGCAGGGAACCTCTGGAGCACAATGTGTATCTTTGCAGCCCCAATGAGGTCTCTGTCACCAATCATCATGTTCCCATTACAATATTGTCCCCAGGTTCAGACTTGTGCTTTATCCCATAGAAATGAATGGCAGCCATTCACTTATATAAGAGAAAATAAATCTGAATGCTTCTGGTCACCATTGGGACAGTTATTCCAGTGTCTGGAGTGGAAAACAGGTTTTGCCTATCTCAGCTGTGTGGTCTCGAGTAAAACCTGTGCACAGCTAAGTGAGAACCTTTGAGAATCAAGCCAGCCCCTGTCAGCACAGCTGACAAACGCCGGCTCCCTCGGCCTGAAAGCGAGATGAGCGCCGCAGCCCCATATGTGCCTTTGACTGGATGTAACCAGTCCAGGGGTCCTTTACCTTGTTTTTTTTTTATTTTACCTTGCTGTGTTTCATGGTCATGTTACAGTGTTGATGAAATGTTGGAAATGGAAACTAGCTTTCAGGGCCACTGACAGATGGGTAGAAGAGGTCAGATTTTGCAGGGCCCAAGGCCAATAGGGGCCCCAGACCCTTGCCTTTCATTAAAAAGAGAGTAAGTCAATCAGACATTTTGGAATACAATTGTTCACCATCTTACACAAGATGGCACAAGGCATTTTTGTGCTTGAGGCATAAAATCCAAGTAACACTCACCATGTTGGTTAAAATATAATTATAGACCAAACAATTTCCTGCCTTTTAATGGTACCACTCCAATCCACTGTTTGAGGTAGGCTGCCTCACCACCCTGCCCAGTGGCAGGACTTTCTCTGTCTTTGTGCTGGTATACTAAATAAACCTTTGCTGCTCAGGTGGGGAACCTAAGCTGAGGTTGTTGAACTCAAACTCCCATCAGCCCTGTCCCTTGACCATCCTGATGGGGAGGCTGATGGGAGTTGGAGGGCTTTAGGTTGTCCTTTGTTACTGCCTGCCAGCCTTTCTTTATCTCCTTTTAATTAACAAGAAATTCAGTTTAACTTCAGGGCTGCCTTTTGAAGCAGGTGTGGGGAGGATGCCATTGAGCCCAGGTGATGTAGTTTAACCTTGTCACACTTGTTAGCATTTTAGAAGAGGCAGGAAGCGAGTGGGCAGGCCCAGATTTTGATGTAAACCAGGAGAGCGAGTGAGAATAGATGGTGACCTAAATGCATTTGAGTATTCAGATGCTCTCCCAGGTTGCTGTGACAGGAAAAGCTGGACTGCTCACCTCCCCTGACAGGTGCTCAGTCCACAGCCACACAGAACACCCCTCACAGCAGCACGTCTTCCCTGCCAACCCTCTCTCCCTAGATCCTCTGATATTCCAGTGCCAAAGCACTGTCTGACTTTCGATTACAGGGTGTTTTTTTCCCCTTTTAACCTTGCCGCTCTTTCAACTCCCTTCAAGTCTTCCCCCCCACCCTCCTAAGCTCAGTTTCCATAGTTACTCCCAATCAGATCTCCTGACTTTGTTGGGGGAAAATTGGATTTCAAAATCAAGAGGAGGCTTCAAAGGAATGTGTCCATTTAATAGGCTATCGCTAAAGAGAGAGGCTGCCTGCTGAACTCAGAGGAGCCCAAGACGAATAAGGTGGAGCTCTTATCAGGCTGTGTTAGGGGAGGCAGCTTGGCATCTCAGGCGCAGGAAATGTTGATGAGATATGGCAGCGATGCAGTAGAATTTGCCAGTCACACAACCAGCAGCCTTTTCTTTTTGTCTCGCCTGCTCCAAATTGGTCTCTGACAGTGATTAATTTCTAAAATGACAAGTGCCAGGGTTCCAACCTGCATGGAAGCAATGCATTCTAACCCAGAGGACTGCCCCAGGATGTGTGGGCTTCTGGCGGTGGCTACAAAGATGAGGGAAATGCACTTTGCACATGCACAGATGCGCTCACATCTTGGGCTGAGAGCCCTGGCACTGAGAAAATTCTGACTGAAGCATATAACTAAATAAAATAGTTCCAAGGCTGATATGGCTTACTCTGCAGTAGTAACTACAAACTCCAATGGGACAATTTGTGGATTAAAATGGGAAAAAGGTGTGGGTGGAAACAGGCCTGCCTACCTGCCTTTCCCCCCACTGCTATTTACTGCCAATATTACGATTCTACATGTGTCTGTTTGTGTGTATAGATACTATAGCTTGATGTATCTGGGATTTGGGGGTTTGGCTTTTATTTTTATTTTTTTTTTCATGCATAATTTTTTATTAATTTTCAAAAGTCAAAATACATAACAAACTTAATCGAGACTCATATCTGTACACTTATAGAAAATAAATTGACTTCCTTCAGTCATTCCACGAATCGTCCAAAATAACATTGTCAATAAGTCCGCATTTCCATATTTGTAAAGCCAAAGTCACTCTCATCCATCCATTTTCTTTTGGCTTTACCCTTTACCTCTTACAAAGCTTCTTGGAAACCTACTAGTGTTATCTGTTCATCAGTTAAGCTTTCCAGATATTTCGTAAGACTTTCCCAATTTTCAACAAACCTCTGATCTTTTGTATATCTAATTTTACATGTCATCCTATCCATCTCCACATATTCCAACAATTTGCTTCTCCATTCTTCCGTTGTTGGAATATTCTCCTGCTTCCAGTTTTTTGCTATTAGGACCCTTGCTGCCGTTGTTGCGTACTGGAACAATTTATAATCTTTCTTCTTTATTTCCTTTCCTACCAAGCCTAGCAGGAACGCCTCTGGTCTTTTGTTAAAGGTGTATCTTAACATTTTTTTCATTTCATCATATATACTCTCCCAAAACCCTGTAACCTTTGGGCATTCCCACCACATATGGTAGAAGGTGCCTTCCCTTACTTTACATTTCCAGCATTTATTGCAGGATCCATACATTTTGGCTAACTTAACCGGAGTCAGGTACCAGCGATAAAACATTTTCATTAGGTTCTCCTTAAGTGACACACAGGCCGTAAATTTTAAGTGTTGTTTCCAGAGTTTTTCCCACTCTTCATAAGTTTGGCTTTTAACCACGTGGGTTCAGTGTTCTGTTATCAGTTACTGTTGCTTCTGTTACCGTCAGCACCACTGTGCTATTTTATAATATGTATCTCTGCTCAGAATATGTAGGTCTGCTCTGATTTCAAATTGGCTTCTATCTATACTGTACCATGGTAGCATCCCAATTGTGGCCACTGTATGTCCTTGAACAGAGGTTTCTATGACGTATGTCATGTGCAGGTTAATTTCTCTATGTCAACTATCTGACTTTTAGAAGACATCTGAAGGCAGCCCTGTTTAGGGAAGCTTTTAATATTTGATTAATTATTGTATGTTAATATTTTGTTGGAAGTCGCCCAGAGTGGCTGGGGCAACCCAGCCAGATGGGTGGGGTATAAACAAACAAACAAACAAACAAACAAACAAACAAACAAACAAAAACAAACAATTTATCAGAAAGAAATCTTTACCTACAGTATAGGTGCATGTACTTAGGTGCTCTGCCTTTTGACAGAGTCAGAGAGGGGAGCTATTTCACTCAAGGGGACCCAGCCACTCCCATTGTTTATTTATTGCATTTACAGTGGTACCTCAGGTTACATATGCTTCAGGTTACATACGCTTTAGGTTACAGACTCCACTAACCCAGAAATATTACCTTGGGTTAAGAACTTTGCTTCAGGATGAGAACAGAAATTGTGCAGTGGCAGCGCAGCAGCAGCAGGAGGCCCCATTAGCTAAAGTGGTGCTTCAGGTTAAGAACAGTTTCAGGTTAAGAACGGGCCTGCAGAACAAATTAAGTACTTAACCCGAGGTACCACTGTATATCCTACCTTTTTCTCCAAGGAGCTCAAAGTAGCCTACATGGTTCTCCCCACGCATTAAACCCACACAACTTTGTGAGGCAGGTTAGGCTGAGATGCAGTGGCTGACCTAAGATCACACAGTGAGCGTCATGGCCAAGTGGGGTTTGAACCTTGCTCTCCCATTCTAAGTACTAGACTATACAGTGGTGCCTCGCAAGACGAAATTAATTCGTTCCGCAAGTCTCTTCGTCTTGCGGTTTTTTCGTCTTGCGATGCACGGTTTCCCATAGGAATGCATTGAAAATCAATTAATGCGTTCCTAGGGAAACCGCTTGCCAGGCTGGCGGTGCGGAGAAGGGCTTTTCTCCGCACCGCAAGCCTTCAGGACAGGTACGGGAACAGAGGGGAAGGCGCGCAGCGCTTTCCCTCTGTTCCCGGGGCTTGCGTGGGAGGAGGGTTTTTCCTCCCCGCCGCCAACATTCAGAACAGCATTCTGAATGTTGGCGGTGGGAAGGAAAACCCTCCTCCCACCCCAAGTCTTCAGGAAAGCCATCCGATGCCGTGCGGCGGGAGGAGGCGTTCCCCCCCCCGCCCGGCATTGGAGCTTCGTTCCGATGCCGCGCGCCGGGAGGAGGCGTTCCCCCCCCCGCCCGGCATCGGAGCTTCTTTCCGATGCCGCGCGGGGGGGAGGAGGCTTCCCCCCCGCCCGGCATCGAAGCTTCGTTCCGATGCCGCGCGGGGGGGGGGGGAGGAGGCGTTCCCCCCCGCCCGGCATCGGAGCTTCGTTCTGATGCCGCGCGGGGGGGGGGGAGGAGGCGTTCCCCCCCGCCCGGCATCGGAGCTTCGTTCTGATGCCGCGCGGGGGGGGGGAGGAGGCGTTTCCCCCCCGCCCGGCATTGGAGCTTCGTTCCGATGCCGCGCGGGGGGGGGAGGCGTTCCCCCCCCCGCCCGGCATCGGAGCTTCGTTCCGATGCCGCGCGGCGGGGGGGAGGCGTTCCCCCCGCACCACCCGGCATCGGAGCTTCGTTCCGATGCCGCGCGGCGGGAGGAGGTCCGAGGACAGTGGGGAAGACGCGCTGCGCTTCCCCGCTGTCCCGGAGATTTCCCTATGGGCTGTCGTCTTGCGAGGGAAGCCCATAGGGAAATTCGTTTTGCGAATCGCCTCCAAAATGGAAAACCCTTTCGTATAGCGGGTTTTCCGTCTTGCGAGGCGTTCGTCTTGCGGGGTACCACTGTACTGGCTCTACAAAGAAACTGATTTCCCCCCAACTACTCATCCATCCGCTCCCTTTAGTTGGATGAAGCCAAGGATACCAGAGTCCAATGACCCATTTCCTTAATGTGGATTGTAAACTCCTTGTCCCTCTTTTAATTCCCTCTCATCCATGTGGCATTCTTCTCCAACTACAGCTGTCTCACATTTTGTTCTCTCTAAATCCAGATGCAAATCCTATGCGAATTTCTAAATCCTATGCAATCGACACAGCTTTCATATTTTGGTTTTCAAAGCAAAGGGAATGTCATTCAGTGTGTTAGCATGGATCACATTTTAACAGTTGTCATTGGGATACATTGGGATTATTTGCCTTAAGTCTAAGGTCCCATCTGCACTGTACATTTAAAGCAGTATCATGCCACTTTAAACAAATCATGGCTTCCCCACAAAGTATTCTGGAAACTGTAGTTTGTTAAGGGGGCTGAGAGTTGTTAGGGGACACCTATTCCCCTTACAGAGCTATTTTCCTTCAGAGTGGGTTGATAATCAATCTCTCTTCCCAGGGTACTCAGGAAATTGTGTGGCAAGTCTCCTAAAAATTCTCAGCACCCTTAACAGGCTGCATTTCCCAGGATTCTTTGGGAGAATACGGCTGTTTAAAGGGGTATAATACTGCGGATGGGGTCCTAGTCTTTAAATTGTCTCGTAAAAAAGCCTGAAAAAGCATGAAGAATGGGAAGAACCCTGGGTAAGTTGCTGTGGATAGCTCAGTCGGTAGAGCAAGGGCATCTTAATTTCAGGGTTGAGGGTTTCAGCCCCAGGTTGGGCAAAATATTCTTGCATTGCAGGGGGTTGGACTAGATGACCCCCGTGGTACCTTCCAACTCTGACATTCTGTGATTTGATGTAAGCAAGCAACAAACAGGATACTTTAGGCATCAATCTTCTCTTGGGCCCAGTTTCTGTGCCTGATAATTGTGTGTGGTTTCCCTTAGAATTGATCTGGAAACTTCAGCTGGTGCAAAGCAGTGCTGAGACAGCTCTACAGTGGTACCTTGGTTTAAGAACATCTTAGTTTATTAACAACTTGAATTAAGAACGCTGCAAACCCAGAAGTAGGTGCTTTGGTTTATGAGCTTTGCCTTGGAAGCAGAACATGTTGCTTCCTGTTGAGCTTAAATTGAGTCCCCTGCTGCTATGGGAAAGCACACATTGGTTTAAGAACAGACTTCTGGAACGGATTAAGTTTGTAAACCAAGGTACCACTGTACTAGGGACTGGGGTTGTTGGTTGAATTCAGTGAACACAAAAGGTGCACAGAGAGCCAAATTTCATGCATGGTGACAATAGCACAAAGATAAAGGTGTTCAAAGGAAGACAACAGATGACAAAGCAAGTTCAGAGTTACTAATTTCTAAACAAAGTGGTAATGGAGCTCTGAGTTTGCTCAGAAGTTCTGCACACTAATGGCCTGCCCATGAGGTGGATGGATGCAGCCTCCACACGGGCAGAGGAGTCCAAGGGCTGGATCCTCCATGGGTGCTCTGCTGGTGCCCCTTTGCCACCAGAGAAGTGAGGCGATACCGCTGTGCCTTCTGGGTTCCAGTGAGAACTCACAAGAGCCTTGTGAAATCTTGCAGAGCTCTTGCAAGATCTTGTGGACCTCTTGTGAGATCACCACCACATGACCCTGGTAAACAAGGCTTGGGTAGTGGTGGACAGCACCTTACCTTTTTTGTGTCATGTGGCAAAATGGGACAGGCCGCCCCTGGCAATAAGAAAAATGTATCTCACAACTGTGGTTTTCTCTTTTGTTTGCCTGATCCAGGGCATTAATAATGAACTCAGGAGTGAACTTGCAGGTTCCAGGATTGATACTTGGGCTAAATTGTCCAGGCACAGCATTTTCGCTGAAGGGATACAGCATTTTCCACCACAGACCCACCCGGCAATTAATCTTACACTCTATCTGATTCAAACACACCACATCCTTTTCCTCTTCTTCTGTTAAAGAAAAAAAAGTTCAGAAACTGGGTTAGCCTTGGTTCATTTTCAACTACTGGCGCTAGCTTCTGAAATGTAAGCACTTAAGCCTATTTAACTCATCAGGAATAAATTTTGGGTAAACATGCTTACAGTAGCATAGCACACTCCAAACAGTCAAGGTCAGTGCTGTCTATAATGTGAATATCTTACAGCTGATTCCTATGCTTGTTTACTCAGTCTCATTATGTTCCATAGCACCTGTTCTCATGTAAGCATACATAGCATTGTAACCTAAATCCTAGAGCACCAGAATACCTTCTTCTCCCCGCTAAGATTTTAGTCATTTCTTTGGATATGCCACTTTTACCAGAGACTAAGGAGTAAATGCTTGTCTAGAAAGTTTACAGCTGCAGTTGCTGCCTTCTCTCACAGGTGCCTGTTTAGGTTTCACTGTGGTGTTAGAGACGCTGGGACTTACAGCTGCAAAGGATGAGGCCGTCCTATAGATAGTCCCTCCCTCCCTTCCACCCCCTCTCGCCTCTGCGAGTTTCTTCCTTTCTTCTTCAGAGACCGTTAATAGTAGCAGAAGCAAATAACTACAGCAAGTTTTTGTTTGGTATTTTAACCTCAGGACTTGTCACCAATGCAAGCTGCAGGAGGTACCCTCCCAGAGGATGTCCAGAGGCTCTTTGAAGGTAACTAATGAAGTTGTTTGAATAATTAGGCCCATCCCCCTACAGTTTAGATGCTTTCAGGAAAAATAAAAGATGGTAGCCACAGCAGGTTCTTCTACTTCAAGAATCCTGAATGTGGGCTTCTCTTTCATCACCTTTCCTTTCCCTTTCCTCCCTAACAGTGCTCCTGATTACATATATTTGTCCCCTATTATTAGAGGGCTTTATTACATTTGAAGCAGTCTTGATTTTCAGCATTTTTCAGTGTTCTTTCGGGTGTTGTGAAATGGTAGAGTTCATGGGTGAAGGCCAACACCTTGCTAGCTGCAGGAATTCTATCGAAGTGGTGTAGTTTTATGAAGGAATTAAAGACACAGTCTATTCATATTTGAGGGACAGATGTAATTGGATATAGGGCTGGGAGTGATATTAAAGGAGGGCCTAGTATAGCTACTCCACACTACCTAAAAGGTTGAAACCCCATTGCCCCCTCAAAATGAATTCTTCCACCCCCACAGCTCAAAGGGATCTGCAGTAAAGCAGGGATCTTTACAAACAAAATTCTCCAGTGATTTAAGATTCTTGGTACCTCCCCTTATTCCAGGACTCTACTACCTTTAAGGTGCTTCCAGACTGCTGCTGTTTTGTGGGTTGGATTCAGTAGTATCCTAGTAAATCCAGGTTACTCAGTTAAAGTGGGTATTATGTTCTTGCACAGCAAACACATTTCTTCCCTGAAATCTGAGTTTTTTGGTAAGAAATGTGACAGAAAAATACACTGGAAAGTGTATGATGATAATAACCTTCCTGCAAACAAATTGGAATGAATGCTGATGTCATATAACCTCCTCCCACAAACAAATCATGACGAATGCTTGATAAACAGGTTGCCTGGAAGCTACCTTAATTTATATATTTATTTATTTATAATATAATATGTAATCTCAGCACAGGTTCCTTTTGAAGCTGTTAAAGGAAGTGTGAGCATCTGCTAAAATTAGAACGCTTTAGTGATTCATTTTTAAGCAAATCATAATCTGCCCATTTAAGAGTGCATATTGCAATATCACTTTGTATAACCTCTTGCAATGTCAAAGGAAGCATGAGGATCTACAAAAGCTACATTTTGTTTTTAGCAGGCAACACAAGTCTTGAATATTTTTCTTATTTACTTCTACAGTATTGTATTACAACAAAAATAACCCCAATAAGTAAGTTATTGTGCCTTTGCAGACTAAACAGCATTAGATGATATCATTCTAGTGTTTAAAGCTTGCATTCTAAAGGCATCCATATGTTATTTTATTGTGCATTCATGATGGAGTCCCTAAGACAGTTGGATGGCGTCTTGTACTCCCCCTTCCAGCAACTCCTGCAGCCAAGCTGATGCCAAATGTCTTGCTCTGCTTTCCTTTGGACCACATCAGTGAGGCTGAGAGGGAGGTCTAATTGTCTGGGCACTCCTTGACTTCCATATACTACCCAGGCTTGTGCCCTGGAGAGGTCACTTGAGTGCTGCTAACTCGGGAAAAACAACGCTGAAGGCAGCAGTTACAAGTCGCCGGTTTTTGCAGCCACAGCAGGTGCTGTGATTCTCCAGCAATTTGACTTTACCTTAGAGAGAACCTCCATTGTCTCTCAAGACAGACAGATGCCAACAACAACAACATGATTTGGGTTCCTTATGGCATCACGATGGTTATATGCAATTCTGCTTTTACTGCTCTTTGCAAATTTTTGGGGGCAAACATGCTGTCTTGTTTCCTGTCTACGCGTGTCCCATATCTTCCTGCTGATATCCTGTAACATTTTTTTTAACCACAAATATTTAAAGTTTTCCTCCTGTTTTTGTTGTGTTATAGTTCACGAGTGCCTCTCTCAGCAGCAGTAATGCAGTAACATTGAGGAAGCATCGTAAAACAATAAAGCAGAATGATGTGTGGACGATCCAGTATAAATCCACCATTATAAATGCACTATTATTGTGTCAATGAATGGCATGTTGTAGAATACACCTGTAAAAAACAAAAAATGAAAACAGCACCAGACTGGAGGATTTCTATGTTAAAGCCACTCAAGCAGTTGCAGTTTACAGTTTGCCAGTAAAATTGCTATAAAATTCATACAAAAACCTAAATGTGTACTACTACCACTTAGAAACTACAGACACTATTTAGAAGCTATAGGGTGTCAAGTGGTGCATATATAAATTGTTCACATAAATGACAGGGAGAGAGCAACCATTGCAATTGACTCAACCAGCATTAGAAGTTAAATGTCTGGACAAACAGGATCATTTTACTCCTTAAACTTAAGAAGGTAGGTACATAGCTATCAACTTTTCCCTTTTCTTGTGAGGAATCCTATTCGGAATAAGGGAATTTCCCTTAAAAAAAAGGAAACGTTAACAGCTACGGGTAGGCAGGCCAGTGGCAGACCTCCTTGGACACAGTGTGTTGCAGATGGAGCACCACCGTTGTCATTGTAGGAAAGGCACACAGGAAACTTATACCAAATGAGATAACTGGTCAACCTATCTTGGTATTGTCTACACTAAGTGGCAGCATCTCTCCAGGGTTTCAGACAAGGGGTCTATCCCAGTCCCACCTAGAAATGCTGAGGACTGAACCTCCGGCCTTTTGCGTGTCAGAATGTGCTTTAACCCTCTGTGCTCACTGTGTTGTGAGTTTACTATTAAATCGCATGAGGAAAAACAAAGCATTGTACAGGTGGTGGTTTTGGCATGTGTCTGTGTAAATATTTCCCTGGAGAAAAAAATCAGCGCACCCCTGACAATAAGAAGTGAGCTATGATATCTCTGTGTACATGAAATATGCTGGCTTTTTGCCATATATGTATGCCTGTGTGTGCCTTGCATGCACAAACACATTGTTACACTGAGAGGCATTTTAGAATTGTTTTTTAAAATAGTAAGTTCAGCACTTCTGCTGCTTGGTCATACTGAACGAAATATGTGGGGGAACCTCAGGTCAAAGTGGCTTGGATGTAAGGTTTGGGGCTTGGGAAGCAGTGGACAAAAGTCACTATCCTGCCAGGGGTGGAGGAAGGGGGTTGCAGTAGGGGCAGGCCGCCCCAGGTGTCACCACTGTGGGAGGGTGACAAAATGCCGGGCAGCACTCACCGCAGGGCCTGCAGCGTGTTCGAGCCATGCATCTCTCCTGGGAGTGGCACAGTGGCTTGGGGGCACGCAGGCTCCACGCTGCCCCAAACGGTGGCTTGGAGGCCCCGCAGAGTGCCCTACCCCGGCTAGCCCTGCCCTGCAGGTGGCTGGCCCCACCCCTGGACACGCGCCGCCCCAGGCGCCCGATTGGCTTGCTCCGCCGCTGTATCCTGCTGCCCTTAGTCTAAATCTATGGTCTCACAAAGGGGGAAAAGGAAGTTGGTGGCCTCAGTGCTTGATAGGAAAAGACTGGTAAGCCCACTCTCCCCAACTATTTCTTCAGCAAAGCCTTTACTATTCCCAGGCAATAATTTTGAGTCTTGGGTTACTTAATAGAGCTCTATTTTGGAATCTGTTTTTAGAATTCAGCTGTACAACATGTGTAGTCAGAAAAGTAGCTCTGAGCATTGTGTTCTACTCTCTCCATTCATCTCATTTCCACAGCTATTTAAAATTGCCATCTTATTCTTTTCCTGGCTCTACTCCCATCTTGTGTCTTTAACTACAGTTGGATAAATAGTCATTAGCGGATGTAATTCTTCCTACCACTTACTCCCTGTGCCTGGAAAAGTTTCATCTGTTAAATATCTATATCCCTTGGCTTGCTTCTTCCCGGAAATACAAACAAAAACTTTCTATAGGCATGTTCTGGTGTTCCAAACACTTGATAGGAAATGATTTTTGAGAGTTGTTGCCTGCAATTTGCTTTTTGTGACCAGGCACCTGCGTTTTAATTTATATTGAAGAAAGGACTCCGCGCATGCTCAAAGGCACTCATATCATTCCACAAGTTCTGGTGCTAAGGCACTAAAAACAGCTTTAAAAAGCTAAGCCTTTAAAAGCTAAGCCAAAGTAAAGACTCAATAATTTTGGCTCAGAGTAATGAAACCTTGTTATTTGAATCGGTTGTCTTCCCCTGCTGAATATGTGGGTTTCCTCTCCTGTTTTAGATTCGAGGCTGTGATGCAGTCGGCTCGCTTCACTTTTTTTTTTTAATGCTTGGTGCTTTATTGTTCTGAGCTGACATTTCTCGTAAACAACTCATTTTCGGCACCTGCCACCTTTCCTTTAGCTTAGATTATTTTCTTGTTAGCTGACTGTTTTTAATTGAAGTCTTTGGATCCCCTTCTAAAGCAGGAGCCTTCCTTTCCTGACAAGCAGAGCAGGCTATGAATGGAGATTAATTGCGTGTCACGCTCTCCTATATCAAACTTGCTGCGTCTTTTAACAATCTGCAGAGTCTCTAGGCCTTCCGATAGGGAAGGTACGTTCCATCTATGCAAGCTAGAAAGACAGGCTCTTGAGTCAACTGCCACATTGGCCTAATGTGTCGTCAGAAGCGATCATATCATTTAGAAAACACAGATCAGAAATAAGGGAGCTAGATTGAATTGATCTTCTGCATGTGTGGATTCACAATTTTTCTTTTTTCTTTTGTACTGAGAGTTAGTTTGTAACATGATCAGAGTATTAAAGTGGATTAATTTATAAAATGAGAGTTGCTGGGCCTCGAAGCTGCATGGAAGCCTCCCACTTCAACCCAGCAGCTGTATGGGGGATGAATTTTGTATACTCAGTAGTGAGGAAAATCTCTGGACTCCTGAAAGGCACTCTTTGTGCTGTTACTTCCAGTAGTCCATGGCAGAGCCCTGGTGTGAGAAAAAAGGTTCAAGGCATTAGCTCTTGTGATAACTGCTCATGCTGAAACAATTGAGGCCTATCCCATACCCTGTTCCCTCTGTCAACATAGTACGTATGATATGTGCAACAGGGCTTAAGTCTATGAATGCTATAATGAATTTGTTAGTCTTTAATGTTCCACAATGCTCTTTATATTCAGATAGTGGCACTTATTTATTTCTTTATGAAATGTGTATACCACCCTTTATCTGTAGATCTCAAGGAGGTTCACAGAATAAAAATACAAGATAAAAACACAAAATGCATAATAAAAAGAACCATAACAAAACAAACCAATACCCCCCCTCCCTTGAACAAGCCCTCTTTGCAAATTAAGCACTCTATCTCAAATTAAACACTAAGTTTAGCCAAGGTGGTAACTACCTGACTGTTTCGGCATTAATATTGGTTTTTCTCTAGCCTTATATATTTTTGTTTCTTTTCCTGTTTGCAAAATATCTGCAGCCAAACTTGCTAGCTTGTCTGTGTTCTTTCTTGATATTTTATAACATCACAGATGAGCAGTAAAACTAACGCAACTTAATCTCAAACAGTTTAAATTTGAGCAGTTTACATGCTTCTTTTCCTGATCCACTCTGAAACTTTATGGCTTGGTTTTTCTGTTTCATTTCCTGGTGCTTTGGACATGGCAGATGGCTCTGGAAATGGGACTGGGACTGGGAGGGAAAGGCTGTAGCTTATGGAAATTTGCAGAAGTGACTGGTGTTTTTATTACAGTGCACCCTGTCACTGGTCTGTAGAAGCATTGAAGTTAGGGCTGCTTTTAGGGATGGGACAGTGTGCATTTTAATATGACGCTACACGTTTCACACCTTCCAGAACATTATGCAAATTGAAAAACAGTTGTCCTTCAATGTTATAGCATTTCTTTGAATTTTACAACACAGTTCATAGAATCATAGAACAGTAGAGTTGGAAGGGACCCTGAGGGTCACCTTTTAAGGTTATGAAATTATTGTTGCTTTGCTGAACTGGTAGTTTGTCTGATGTTTCTGTTAATAGCCTAATTTTTCCTTCTCCCAATTTTGCAACTACTCCCCACATCTCTAAACAGATGTTGAAGATTACCTGGTGGAGGGGCTGCAGGATGAGAACCTGAATGCTACAGAGAAGAGGCAGAGGGATGCAATCTTGATTGATATAAAGCAACTTAAAGAGAGGTTTGTATATCCAACAGTTCTGATGGGGACAATTTCTGCAGCAGTCTTCTGACTTTTCTTTTAAGCAAATCTATCAAACTCGGTTTTCTGTGTCCGACTGTGGCCAAATACAGAATGCTTCAGCTGAAAGTGCAAAAGAGGGTGGAGCCTGTTCTTTTATACTTTCCTGAACTCTGAGGACCAAACTAACATGATGTTGGTTTATATGCGTCTGTTAATGAGGATCTATATTGTAGCAGCAAAAGGAGGGAGTACAGAAACGTCGCCCTGACTGCAGCTTAAGTTTCCTGCAGTCTTTCTTCACTCACCCTCATGTCCCCCTTCCCACAGCAAGCTCTAATTCGGGTAGTGTGATTGGTTGTGAGAATACCACTTGGGGGAAATAGTTGGTAAGGTATAACTGAAAGGTTGCCCTTCGTACCCTCATACCCTTTTTACTAATAAAACTGGATAGACACACACCATGCTATCCACATGATTGCCGCAAATCTATGTTTCAACTCATCTCATTAAGCAGGGCCAACTGAAGCAATGGGCCAGGTGGGGCACTGGCCCGAGGGTCCCGGAGCTCAGAGGGACTCCTCACTGGCCACAGCCCCATCCTGGCTGCAGTCCTTTGTGCCGCTGGAGAATCAGTGTGACAGCTGGGTCCCATGCTTGATTTGGTGCCCCTGCTGCTACCTAGGGGCAGGAATCTCTGGGAACTAAGCATATAGTATGTTGACTGTGGAGGTACAATAACTTAAATCTTGGTAACTTTGTTGCAGGGTTTAATCTTGCCGTAGCTCAGCATTCATTCATTCATTCATTCATTCATTCATTCATTCATTCATTCATTTAAAGAGCTGACCATTTCCTGTTCAAAAATTCTGGGGAGTGGGAAAAAATCAAGAGCAAGGTTACAAGTTCAATACACATTGTCTTTTGTTTCCTCTACAACGATCGTAGTGTTAAGCAGGCATTTATGCAGCAATGTATATACTTTAATGTATATGTTGCAAGGCTTGCATTGCACATAAGTCATTTTCCTAGTTTAAGCTGAAATCCTCATTCCATTTACATGGGAGTAAGCTCTACTGAATTCAGCAGGATTTACTTCTGAACAGAGATGGTTAGGATTGCACTGTTAGGAATCTTCTTCATGGAGAAATAAACACATTGTTTTTGCTATGTTCCCATTGAGCACAAGCTGTGGATCACTTTGCCAAGCTCAGCCCACAAGCTTTAAGAAGCCATTTAAACACCGTATTTTTCGCTCTATAAGACGCACCAGACCACAAGTCTGGAGGAGGAAAACAAGAAAAATAATAATCTGAATCTCAGAAGCCAGAACAGCAAGAGGGATCGCTGCGCAGTGAAAGCAGCAATCCCTCTTGCTGTTCTGGTTTCTGTGATAGCTGCACAGCCTGCATTCGCTCCATAAGACGCACACACATTTCCCCTTACTTTTTAGGAGGGAAAAAGTGAGTCTTATAGAGCAAAAAATACAGTAGCAAGATAAAATGCCTTGTGCTTATTTTTTAAATAAGCTTTTTATGACAGAAAATAATATAAAATGAATATGTGTGGTATAGGTATTTTATAGAGATAGTATTTACCCTACATTTAAATGTTAAATAAATAAAGGTCACACTAGGGCCTTTTCTCTCTTGCCGCTCCTTTTGCCTCCCATCTTTTTGTTCCTTCTCTTCTTACCTTGTACATTCCCACTCAGCTGTCAATTCCATCTCTTCCCTCCCCTTCACTCCAATGTTGCATACTACAGCCTCACTCCCACCTTGCTTTCTAACCACTTCATACATGCACTGCTTATATGAGGGGGTCCTTCTAGTGCTTGTCCAACCAAAATACATCTCCATGATAAGAATGGGATACAGCTCCAAAGCCCACATGTGGAGCAACACTGGCATATGGGACAGAGTCTTACATGGAAGCCAGAATGTTCTGGAATAAGTGGGATTTCCTCTGAAGGGCAGGGTCACTTGGGGAATCTTAAGACGTTTTGCTGTTAATTTATTTGGCACCTCCGTTGCCTCCACAAGCTATTAGATGCCATTGCAGGCAGATTTTGAAGGACATGTGGTGGGGGATTAGAAGAATGGAGCACCTGGTGGGAATTGCAGGGCATTGCAAGGGTAAGGAGGGTCCGCATTTTTTTTAAAGGTTCAGGTTAGGGGCATCTTTGAAAGTCAAGGACAGCCAAGAATTGTCATGCACCATGTATACTCTGCATTACAACACCAAATCGAAATTATGCACCAATAAAAGACAAAATTGTCCAGCCTGAATAAACTAAATTAAGCAAGTTTGCTTATGTTTTGCATAATTTGTTCTGCTTATATTGGGCTGTATTTGTTATATTTCATACAAGGTAGAACTATAGACTTTTTCATTTTAGAAATGTTGCTTCTAATCAACTGCTTTATGCAATCTCTCTCTCCTTGTTTGACGAGTTTCTTGCTGTGTGCAACGTGCCCTATTATTAACTTTATACATTGTGATTAGATCCAGCTTTATATTTGAAATATGTCCCAAATCTTAGTGATTTTAATGTATTGTCTCTTACTAACAAAGAATTATGGTGATTGGTGTTGTTTGTTTGAGTTTGTTTTTGTTATGAGGAAGGACAAAGGCTGAGCTTTCTTTTGCTAACTGTTAAAAGAAGTCCTGTTTTGTGTCCAAGCCGACCTTTCTGAGATTTCACCAGGCCTACGTTCTCTGGGGCATATTTTCACAGCTGTAAAGATTGGAAACTTGCGATTTCAAGATTTTCTTAGAAAAATATATGCTGGGAAATATTTGGCTCGGTTCTAGATATGATAGAATCTGGCAATGAGTGCGCAGAAGGAAACAAGAACATGTTTTAAAGAAGCCAAAGTTATAGGAAAACTGGGCATGAAAGGACACAAGGGAAAGGATTTGGTGAGCAGGTGTTCAAATGTTAATGCCAAAGGGAAATGAGGAGACTGGAATGCATTGTAC
This sequence comes from Podarcis bocagei, assembly GCF_964188305.1. Classification (NCBI taxonomy): domain Eukaryota; kingdom Metazoa; phylum Chordata; class Lepidosauria; order Squamata; family Lacertidae; genus Podarcis; species Podarcis bocagei. The sequence continues at coordinate 22,875,369 of NC_138138.1, forward strand.
TGAAAGGACATGAAGGAAATAAGAGAAACCTGGTAGAGCAGTGGTTGGGTGTAAACTCTATGGACAGAACAGGGAGGTGGGCACTGGAGGTAGTGTGGCTCTGTATGTCAAGGGAAGACGTAAAATCTAATATACTAAAAATTAAACTTATGTGGGTATAAATACCAGAATTGCACTATTACCCTACAGACACTAAAACTCTGACAATGATAATGAGATGGAAGAACCTTCTCTAGATCCAACCCATTTATTTCCGTATTACGGACTGGGAACGCAGGCTGAGAGTCCAACTTCCTCAGGGTCACCCAGTTTCCGTTTGATACCTACCTTGCCATGGTGTGTCACTTTTAAGACAGGGAAAGGAATAGCTGGATAATGAATTTCTTCACTTCTGCAGGCCACATTGACAGGTGGGTGACCCGGGCCTCCTGTCAATCACTCAACTGCACTCCCAGTTATTCCTTTGTATCCATGGCTTGAGTTGAAGCTGGGCTGTGAAGGACAAAAAACCCAAACTTCTTTTGCAGGTGCAGTTTGAACCCCCCTCTCTGTTTTGCTTTCCTGGCTTAAAGGCAAGCCAGGGGAGTGATGGACATTTCAGAAGTGCAGGTTGAGCTTGCTTCTGATTCTTCTTCTAGCTGCAGCTTGAAGTTTCCTGTGCCCGATATTATATATGTCAGGCCAAGGAAAGGGAATAGTTTGCCCCAAACAGCTTGATGGGCCTGATTAGGATATACCTCATGCTTGTGCCCAGGGCCACTAACATGGCAGCCTGATTTCTGCTGTTCCTGCAGCTTCTCTTCGTTGGATTTATAGAGGGGTTTGATGTAAAACCAGTATAGATTGTATTGTGGAATTATTGTGCAGAGAATGCAAACTGGGTTTCTCAAATTCACATTGTCCCATTGTAAAGAGACCTTAAACTGCATACTCCTGCTCTGACTTTTTGGTCATGCAATCACTGGCGCATTTACGCCATTGTAGACTGGTCTAAACTAGTCTAGTCTGATTTTAAACCCCCACCTTTCAGTTCACTCAAGTGGGCAGAGTGTTTTTATCCTTCGTAAGGTCACAGCCGGGTATCCCCTGCAGAAGAACGTTGTGCGATGCCCCGCTGTATCCAAATCAATCTTTCCTGCTGGCTAATTAAGCACCAGTTTTCTTACTTAGCAACTTGGGACTGTGTAATTAACAGCCCGGGTTGCCGTGAATAATTGAAAGTTAGGCACTATCTTCAGGAGATGGAGGGAACCTTCTGGATACTGGATACTGAAATAGAGTGAAGTTTGATCAGAATGTAGAACTGGACTTTCTGTAGTTCTGAATCTGAATGTAGTGGGGGGAAGAAGTGCACGAAGGGTAGCTCTGTCAGGGATTTCTCCCTGTTTCACGCCCTGTGCCCTTCCTGTGTCCTTTGTCACTTTATCTCCCTTGAGCTTTCAGAAGACGTTTGGTTCTCCCTGATACTTCTCTGTTCTGTCTCCCTGGGCTCCTAAGTGCACTAGGGTGGCACAGGGGAGGAGTCCTTGCCTTCACATTGTGCCCCTTGAAATTACTTTCAGGAAATGTTGCTAGACCTTGGCAGGTGCAAATAATTGTCCAGGCCTTTTGAAACACACTCCTGAAAATTTATCTTATTTATTCCCCACTTTGGTTTATGACACTTTATAATACTGCCCTGAGGGAGTTAATGCCCTGCCCTGCTCCTTCTGACATAACTACTTTCCCTTAAACCATGGGTGAGGAACTGTTTTTCTGTTTGGAGGGTAATCTTCACGCTGGCATGGGGTGGTGCCAGAGCCAAATGTATGGAGGCACCCCCTTCTCCTTTCCTCTTTTTCTGCCACCCTCCCTATTTGCTTCTCCTTGCTGGGGCTCCTAGATGTCTTGAAACAATGTTTTCTGACCAGAAGCATTTCTGAGCTCTGGTTTCAATTAAGATCTACATACAGTCCTCTCTTCTTTCTTTTTAAAAGCTTAATTGGAGCTAGAGGTTACCTTCCCCACCTTAAAAAAAAAAGTAGGGATGGGGAATCCCAAGTAGCTTCTGTTTACATTAACTAAGTATATGGTAATTTTAATTTCTAAACTGTGTTTGAATAATCAGAGATGAGAGCAAATGGGAAACAGAAATTTCAGAGTAATCTTTAGCTCATTAGCTTAACTATAGCAATAGTAATTCCCTAGCAATAAGAAGCTCATTAAGTCAGATGGCTTGTGATATCAAGATAAAAGTGGTATTTAAGAATGTGACCTCTTGGTCAGGCAGGTAGCTGAGCTCTCTGGTTTTAATACCCCATTTTGCTTAGTCCAGTTGGATTTTACCTTTAATTAGCTGGAGCACTGGTTTTCATATTCTAGTATGTCTGAGAGCTGACATTTCCTTCACTTGGCAATTGGATTGGATGAATTCTGTTGAACATGATTCTTGGGTCTGTCTCTGTTGGCTTATCCTTCCCTGGGGGGCAAAATAGGTTTGATGGGGAAGCCATTTTTCTCTCTCTTCATGTCACTGCTTCATTTATATTTGAAACAGGCTCCATTTGTGGAATGCTCTTCCCTTGAAAATGCCAACGTTTGGTTTGTATTCAATGTTAGTCATGCTCCGAGTAGACCCATTGAACTTAATGGACAAGATTACCTTAGGTTAATTTATTTCAGTGGGCTTACTCTAAGCAGAATTTAACTGGATACAACCCTTTTTCATTTCAGAATCAAGTGAGATATTTTTCAGTGTATCTGTGCTGTAATTACCTATAGTAGGTAGCTTTTTCTGTGATTTTTTTTGCTGTTCTTAGTTTTATTTGGTTTTTATGATTTATGACTGCATTTATGTAATTTTACGGAATCTGCATCTTGTACCTTGGCCTGGGATCCACTGAGATGAATGAGATGAAGGGTGGGCTAAAATATTCCTAATAAATAAAGAACTAAATTCAATAACACTGTGTGTGCAGGTGAGGGAAGCTCCCCCTCCCCCGCCCCTGTTGTTCTTAGATGTATTTTGTCGCTTGAAGTACCTTTCATCTCACACTGGATTACTTTTTATACCTGAGCTAGGCTCTGAGAAAAGTGCCTGCAGTGATGGAGCATTGAGAAGTGAGGCGAGGGGCGAAGTTCAGCTCTCCTCACCTGCACACATCTTCCTTTTTTTTTACAGCTTGAACTTAAACACAAACAGGGCAACTATGGCTGCCATAAAGTTTGGACTTGAGCTGTGAAGGAGCACAAAACACATACCCCCAAACACATTGAAGCTAAAATCCGGGATGGCATCTTCCTGGGCACAATTTCCCCGTTTTTTTATCATGATAACACAGCGGCCATTTTGGTTGCCATGATCTTGCGCAAGTTTGCGGCACTGTTCCCACCACAAAAGTGTTTTTTCAGACATAGTGTCCAAAAATACATGTTTGGACGCAATGTGCAAGACTTTGACTCCGAAAAAGTGCTTTTTCAGGGGGGTATTGTACCACGAAATCAGGACAACCAGAATGACCATCATTCTATAGTGATAAAAAATGGGATGTCCTGGTTTTTCTGGGATACTTGCAGTGTATGAAAGTAGATTTTGTAGGACCAATATAAAGCCTCATGAAATTGGAGTTTGAAATTTTGTGGGGAGTCTACATGAGGAAAGTAGGCTTCTGTCAGCAGATGGCCACCATCTCAACTTGTGGAGGATGACTGGGATATTGACAGAGAGGGCAGAACAAGTGTGGTCACTTCTGCATCCTCTCCATGCAGAGTTGAATTGTAGAAAAAGAAAAGTCTGAAGAAGACTTATTACACATGCTCATACCTAATTTGTACCAAAGAAATTTGATGCCTTGTAATCCAGGACACCAATAATGTGAACATGGAGGTCTCGCTATCTGAACACAGTGTGTTCTAAGGAAATTGTCCATTAGGCAAGTGTTAGCATAATGAGTGGACAATTTCCATTGATTCCTATGGGGAAATTTCTACTGCAATCCTGGCCACAAAATTTTGACCAGCAAATGGGAGAAAAACCACTGAATTTTGACCCCCCAAAGACGGGAAAAGCTGTATTGTTTTATCCTGTACTTTCCATATATCCCATGATCGTATTATAAAGTAGTTGTGTTCTTTGTTATAAATCAAGCACTGCTAGGAGTTGTTTCTTTTTGCTTTACGATGTATTTCTTATCAATAAAAAAATTGCTGTGGTGAAAGCGGTTTTTTTTATTCTGGAAGTAAAAAGTTTGAGAACCACGGCTGTAAAGTGTGGCCCCCCTGCAGGCTGCTTAGAGAACAATCCTTTTGGGCCCTGAAGAGCTACCACAGGGAGGAGTTTCTTCTTATGAGGTGATTCTGAGGGAAAGTGGAAGATTTGAGATAGGAAAGAGTTCGCACAGGAAGAGTGACTAAAAAACACCCTTCAGAGGAGGCAGTGGAGGAGGGAGCTGCAGCTTTCTGCCCTCACACAGCATTCATCAAACTGTAGCTCTGCAGCTGGGGAGTGAGAGGAAACTGAGGCCTACAGGAGCCGTGTAGACCAGAGCTGTGTAGCAGCAGACAGACTTGGGAGACCAGTTGTTACACACTAGTTGATGTAAAACTACACATTGTAATTTTATATTGTGAAGTGCCTTGGGATCTTTGGGAATAGGGTGGTATACACATTTTAATACAGTGGTACCTCCGTTTAAGAACTTAATTCGTTCTGGAGGTCCGTTCTTAAGGTGAAACTGTTCTTAACCTGAGGTACCACTTTAGCTAATAAGGCCTCCCACTGCTGCCGCATGCGATTTCTGTTCTCATCCTGAGGTAAAGTTCTTAACCTGAGGTACTATTTCTGGGTTAGCAGAGTCTGTAATCTGAAGCATCTGTAACCCGAGGTACCACTGTAATAATAATAATAATAATAATAATAATAATAATAATAATAATAATAATAATAGTAATGGCAGTAATGGTGGTGGATAACTGGTTCATTATTTGACTCTTATTTTTTTAAAAAATTAAAATATTTTTAGACCACCTTTGAGAGCAAAAGCCCCACCTCAAGGCAGCTTACAAAGCAAAATAAGAGTACATAGTTAAGTAAAACCGCTGATAAACTGTAAAAACAACTTTCCTTTTAAAAATGTTAAAATCCAACAAGAAGATATGGCTCAGACCATCAGTCCAACAAGCACCTCTCAAGAGAAGCTGAGGAAAACAGATGTGTCTTCAAAGCTTTCTTCAGTTCGTTTCTTAAACGAACCTCAAGGAGCTTTAGAACACCGACATGTGCAGGCAACGTTTAAAGTTATATACAAGTCAGCGGACCTAAAACATGGTGGGAAAGGGCAAAACTAGAGACTACGTCAGAGTTTGAGTCTGAGGTAAGTTCATCTGTCTTTCATTGTGCAAACATTGGTGGAAGGCTGGCATACTGTTTGTGTGAGACGGAAAAAAACGCACCAATTCCATTTTTTTGTTCATCTGTGTACACCCTCTGATTCTCATAACAAAGTAAATAGTATAACGTTGTGTGATATAGCGGAGTGTTAATGCTTAGCACAGGAATTAAATACTCACTAGTTGGTAACCCTATGGTACATTCTGTGTGGTCTATAAACAACTGTACATCCTCCTTCAAATATTTTTAAGCAGTTGAAATGTGTCAATATATTTCCTCCTGTGCCTTAATCTTTTCTTTTTTGCACAGGTATTGTGGGCCCAGGAGTGTCTTTTGTAAGAATTTCCTTTTCTTCTCATAAGCTGTCAATGTTAATACCGATTTTTAGGTCTAAATATGGCAGAGCATTTCCATTAATGTGGCTATGGACTCCTGCTGTCTGGTGATTTCTAAGAGGCTGAAAAAGAATTCACCGGTGTTTATCTTTTGTTTTTGCATTGATGTGGGGAGAATTTAAACATCTATGGTAGTTCATATTCTTCTTGGAGTATACTTTGATACCTTATAGGTCATGATCTGTATAGTTCCCATGATTTAAAAAATATTTCCACAGTCCTTTCTATCTTCAATGTTATTTTTCCATCTGTTTCCTTGCAGATTAGTTATTTAATTTCAAGCAATATTGCTGTGACTGCTTTCACACCATACATTTAAAGCACATGACTTCTGCAAAGAATCCTGGGAGCTGTAGTTTACCTGCACAGGACTGCAATTTCCAGCACTGTTAACAAACTACAGTTCCCAGAATTCGGGGGGGGGGGGAGTAATGTGCTGTATATGTTATTTAAATGTACAGTGGTGCCCCGCAAGACGAATGCCTCGCAAGATGAAAAACTCGCTAGACGAAAGGGTTTTGCGGTTTTTGAGCTGCTTCGCAAGACGAATTTCCCTATGGGCTTGCTTCGCAAGATGAAAACGTCTTGCAAGTTTGTTTCCTTTTTCTTAACACCGTTAATACAGTTGCAACTTGACTTCGAGGAGCAACTCATAGCACGCGGTGTGGTAGCCTTTTTTGAGGTTTTTGAAGACTTTGGTGATTTTTGAAGCTTTTCCAAAACTTTTCCGGCACTGTGTTTCGCAAGACGAAAAATTCGCTAGACGAAAAAACTCGCGGAACAAATTAATTTCGACTTGCAAGGCACCACTGTATGGTATGTACCCAGCTAAAAATGCTGAAGGTGGTATAGTCAAAACCAGTCCCTACTTTTCTCCTTCTGACTTTGGACCTGGAATGGATTTAAAAGTGTGTTTCTATTCACCCGTCTCTTCTTCCCTCTTGCCTGCTTGAAGTCCTGTTCAGCATCAGTTATTTTTCCTTGGGTGGACATTAAAATAGCCAACAAGTTAAACCCAGATTTGTCAAGCTCTAACTTAAATATCCGCTGTGGTGGTTTTAGTGTTCTCAATTGGCTAGAAGTGCAAGGGAGTATAATTATACCCTGACTTTATAGATTTGTCTCACGGCTCGTTTATTCTAAACCGTTTTAGAGGGTGGCAGCCTTTGCTAAACGCTCTACCTGCCAGCTTTCTTTGACCCCCACCTTGAATGGGAGATTATGGTGTCTCCCTCTGTCGCTTAGTTGTTCACAGCAGTGATGCACTGTTTGCTTGATGTAAAGTGGAAGGTTTTTTTTGTTTTTTGAAACAAAGTGCACAGCACAGTCTTACCATGACACTGATAATTTGCTACTTCACAGGGGCAAACCTTGAATGCTATGGAAGGTAAGATTAGTCAGACAGATCTTATCTGTGGTGGGACAAAATCCACTGTCATTGAAATGAATGAAATGTAGCTTGCATTCATGGTGCGCTCAGGAGAATTTCCTGAAGAACTGTGACTAATGGTTTAGTGTGGAGATGCCATTCAGTTTTATCCCCATGCCCCCAAATGTTTTGGGCAGCTCTGTACAACCCCCCCCTAAAAATCTCTGTCCTGAACAGCTGATCAGTACTGTGTGAGTTACACACATGCCTATTTCTTTTAAAATAAGTGGCCTTGGGACACTTGAAGGGTTACAGGGTACAATTTGCCTCTGCCCCTGCAAAGTAATATGTACCTGAATGAATGCAGTTCTTATATTAATGGTTGGCGGCAAAAACCCTGAGACCACCATCTGACTAGCATAACAGGTAGCACCAACCCTGTCAAAACATATGAAGAAAGTTAAGCCATGAAAACCAAGTTAGATATCATAATACATGAATTAAGAACATAATTTTAAATGGGCGTTGACAGCAAAAGCATTTTAAGATGCTTCACAACTTTTGATGTTTCAAATAAAAAAAGCAGTTAATGTGTTTTATAACTTAATTCATATTGTCAGGCTTTGAAGGCTTGCCTGTAAACATTTAAAGTCATTATTATTCTACTTTGTAAATGTAAAACTAGGCACCTGTTGCTCACCTTGCTAGAAGTAAAATCTTAGATCTGTAGTGAGTATTATCCCAGGTTATCCAATACTTTAGCTTGTTAAGAAACATAAAACCTCCAAATGAGCTCTACTTTGAGCAAACTGTTCAGGTTTTGCAAGGTTTGTTTGATCTAGCTTGCAAAATTTCTGGCTTGTTCTGCAAAGTACTTTGTTTTGATTTAGTAAGCTTTCCTCCCATTGTGAATAGCAGGGGATGGGGGATTTATAATTGACAGTGTCACAGGGGCAAAGGGTGAAGGCCTCCCACACCACGGTCCAGATCTCTTCCAACCTACCTCATTGCACCCCCCTGCCAAGGCCAAATAACTTCATGTCTAGTTTGTCCCATAGTTCTTGGAAAACTTTCCAAATGTGTCTGTAATGTTACTTAAGCAATGTTGATGGAAATGAAATGACAAGGGAAGAGCAAAATCAGGAAATTAATTTTAAAGTGGGTGGGAAACCTTGGGTAATTGCCATACAGACTTATATTTTTTTAAAATGTGTAAGTAATGTGGAGAAAATGGCTTGATTTCTGTTGTAACTTGCTAAGTTGGTCAGTTAGTGTACCCTATGGAGGGGATGTCTTATGACTCTAAAATGTGTCCCAGAACACTGATTTACTTCGGAAAAACCCTCCATTGTACTGTATTAAAAATGACAGAGGTTAGGGACAGAAACACCTATCTTTTTGGTCAAACTGAAATTGAAAGTGACATAAAATCATTTTTGGCACCTAGTGCAATAAATGTTATGAAGAAGACATGTTCAGGAGAGATTAGGTGCCCCTCTCAAGGAGAGAGGACATGAATTCACTAAACAAGAAGTATTTGTGACTCGGAATTGCTCATTGTACAGGAGATGAAAGAATCTGCTCTCTGGGAAAAAAGAGAAGTGATCTGAGCAAGTGGAAAAATTAGAATTGACCTACTTGGCGAGTCAGCAAGAGGTTTGTTAGAGATTGCAAGGAAGGAATGTCTGCTTTGAAATGATAGAGCTGGTGGTGATGGGATGTTCACTGTTATGTCAGGCCACACCAGGCTCAAGCCTTGCTGTTTTACAAGGTTTATTAAGCAGTTAATATTAAAAAGGAATGGCTGAATCTGTCAGTTTTGGTTTCTTTCAGTTTCTCATTTTTTCCAATCTTACTTTCAGTTCTCCATATTTTCACATGAACATTTTAAAAATCCCCCACCAATACACACATTTGTATGCAGTTTTGCCTATTGCACATGCACACATTTTTAAAATCCTGTTTCCCTCTAATATAATGCAAATTTGTGTATTATTTTCACTAATATATGCACTTGTGTGCACACTTTACCCTAGTATATGCATTTTTGCATACATTACTGAATGGTGGTATTGAAATTTAGTATATAATAACAACAATAAATAATCTGTCTTCTCTGATTGGTGCATCTTGTACCATCACAGTACACTTTTCAACAATTGGTCAGATGCACCTTTTTACCTAGTTATTTGGTTAAGAGGATATTTTTCCTGTTGCTGCCTCATGTGCACTGCTGTTCTCGGATGCTATTTTGTCATTGATTCTTTTGTGGTTTTATTGTAAATTGTACTTGTTTTAATTGTGGCATTTTTGTTACCCACCCTGGAACAATTTGGTAAAGTGTGGGCTATAATTACAAATAAGAATAGTTCTTACAGTCACCAGGAAATTTTTCACTTTGTAAAAACACATGCACAGAGAGATGCCAGAATCTGGAAATAAATTATGTTTGAAAACCTATATTCTCAGTTTGGCTGAGGAGGTTTTGGTCCACCCAAGGGTATTTGCAGGAATGTGAATGGGCCAGAGTAAATTCTTCAAATAACTAGCATCAGAGAACATGGCTACTATTTCAAGCCATTCTGGTGACTGAACAATAGTGAGTCTAGGTAAGCCTAGCCTGAGAAACTTGTATTCCAGGACCTACTCCACTGTTTCTCAGTGGATAGATCTGCTCTCTATCTACAGGTGGGCCTAACATCCAAGCAGTGTCTTTCAACACACCAGTAAAATTCTTCAATTATTTTCCTGGCTCCCTTCACCTCTTTCAGATCTTAATTGCATTACTGCTGCAGTCAACTTCACAGCCTTCACTCATTGCAGTTCCCTAAAAACAAAATTTGCACGAAAAACACCAACATACCAGGATAACACAAACCAGTATAACAGCAGAGGACAACATCAGGGTTGTCATACAGAGGTCTAACTCCCATCAGCAAAATGGGTATAATAATACTGGGCTACTTTGCATGGCTGGCATAAGTTACATAAGCCACACTCACAGTCACAGCTCCAACTCCTGCAATATGGGTTTAATAATATTGATATGCATTGGCATTAACAGAGTAATTTTTAAAATGGTTATGAACTAAAAAAGATTCAAGACAATGAGTCTTTCATATTAGTCTTCTGTTTCTCTAATTGTCTATCTTCTTTCCTGAAGGCCAGTCATTGCTAGGACTTCATTCATTAGCTAAAATTACTAAAAGTAGGAACAGCCTAGTTTCTGGCAAAACAATTTAGAATAGTGGCTGCACATCTTGCTTTTTATGAAGGGTGGAAATCTGGAGGTTATATATGACTTATTAAGGTGGGGGTAGCCATGGGTCTGCCCTATTGTTTTTTGTTTTTAAAAAAGATGGAACTCTGGGGATTTTGACTTCTCTGAAGTACGTAGGTGCTCCTGGGTCCACCCTACATATTAGCCATGGATTTGTTAAAGAGAAAGTAAGATGAGGTTCTCTGTAAATGCATGCAAAATAGTATTTAAAAAGCATTTGATTTTTGAACACTCCTAAAATAACAGGGCAGCCCAAGAAAGAAGAGATGTTGCTTAGAGTATTGATGTTTTGATGTCCCCTGCTGCTTCTGTGATGTCCCCAGCCATCTATAACCTTTCAAAGACTAGTTCACAGATGGAGAAGAGGAAATTAATACTGATTTCTTTGTCTGTTACTCTTTCAGGTATCATTTGGGATTCCTGCCTGGTGGTAAGTGTAACCTTAAAATTTGGATCAGAAAAGAGGATTGTACCAATAGTGTAGACTAGTGAACCATATGCCAAGACTACAGTAATGACACATGCTAAAGCTGAACAAAAACTTTATGCAACTTTGATTTTAAAAGTCAAGATTCAGTTTGTTTTTAATTTCAGAAATGTCCAAATGTTGCTTTTGACTTTGTGGGGTACTTCAGAATCATAATCATGACATAATAATTGCTGGTATCAAATTGACAAATTCAGTACTTTTAAAATAACCTTTTTTTCCTTCCTAATGCCTTTCACTCTGAAATATTCTGTAATTGTGAATTTAAGAAATGTTGAGGAAATTTGCATGAGGAATGTTTGCTCTAACTTTTCCCCAAGTTTAATGTATAGCACATCATATTGTGGAGGCAGAGGGTCACTTGAGTAGTGTACATCTACGCATTCTTCAAAGGTGACTCCCTCCACCCACTGGCCTTCATGAATCTGGACGCTTTCTTTTTCTTTCATTGAAAGTTGACATTCTCATGGCACCTTTTTTATGTATATTCATATTGCCATGGATAGGTTGCTTTCCATTCTTTAAAGTCCTTAAAACAGAATTATTGCCCGTTGTAGAAAAACAGGTTCATTACTGGAAAACATTTTGCTGAATTTCTGTAGGAAAACCAATTGATTAATCATTTTTAGCATCATGCAACTCTGCCTAGAACAGGACACCCCACGAAATTCCAGACATGGAAACTGTCCCTGCCCATAGCGCCTCCATCTTGTCTGGAATTGGTTTCAATTTATTGGCCCACATCCAGCCGATCACCACCTTCAGACTGGGTCAGTATCTGTGCTGCCTCTCCTGATTCAGATGGTACAGAGAGATATTGGGTGTGACCAACATATTAATAACATTTTGCTCCAAATCCACTGATGGCAGCTCCCAACAGCTCCAAATAGATGTTAAATAGAATGGGAGACAGGATAAACCCTGCAGAACCCTTCAGGTAAATTCCCATGGAGAGGTCTTCTATTGCTCCTCTCTGAAATCACCCCGTACGTAGGAACAAAAACACTGCAAGATGTGTGTTCGCAGGCCCCAATCCATGTAGGCATTCCAGGAGGATGCCATGGTCAGTGGCATCAAAAGTCACTTAGAAGTCAAAGCATCAGCACTCCGACATCCCACTCCTGACAAAGATCAAATCAAGACAACTAAGGCAGTTTTTCCTGCCAAAACCCAATCTTAGTTGGATTGGAATAGGTCTAGACAATCTCCTTCCTCCAATTATGCCTGAAGTTGTATCATCACTGCCTTCTTGATTTCCTTGCAAAAAAGGGGATATTGGCGATTGGGCAAAGGTTGTCTAACACTTTGTGGTCCAGGCTGGTCCTCTTAAGGAACTGGTATACCACTGCTGATACCACTGGTCACCAGAATTTATTGTACCAGCATTTATCCTCCTGTAGTGAGGTATTTATCAGTCCCTGGACCCACCCACTCAATCCCCTTTGGAAGCTTTTATTAGCAGATAAGGGCAAGGGTCGAGAAAGCATGTGGTAGACTGATTTCCTTCCAATAGCTTTCTCACATGTTCAAGTCATACTAATTGAAACTGATCCAGTAAAAAATGAGCAGATGGTGTGCTGGACACTTACATAGGACTAGTGCTAATTTTGGACAGATCCAAGTGGTTTTATCCTCAAAGTGCTTCACTAATCTGCCACAGCAGGCCTCTGATGGTACCATCATCTCCTCCATCTGGGTACATACCCTTTGCCAAATGGAAAAGCTCTGCTGGATAGGTACTAGAGGATGTACTGGTGGCAGAGAAATAGGTCCTCTTCACCACCATCATGGTCACATAGTAGGCCCAACAATGTGCTTGTACCTGTGTTCAGTGAGATATGTCTCAGGATATACACCACTTGTGATTCAGCCATCATCCTTCTTGCTTTATCACCTGTAGCTCCCTGGAATAATAAGGAAATCTGAAGGCTCCACAACTTTGAAGAGGGCACCTGCGAGTATTTGTGTAGAGGTCCCTTCCCTTTCTGTCTCTCTCCGTTCCATAGTGAGACCAGGGTCTCAACAGGAGCTCTGATCATGTCAGAGTCTTCAAGAATTTCTTTGATTTTATAAGTCTCTGAACACCTTACTGGGTCCTGCACCCCTGATGCCAACAAATCCAAATATTGCCAAAAAATGATCCATCTATGAAAATGGGTTCACCACAAACCCTAATACCAACAGATCCCTGCCTAACTTTCTTGCAAAGACCAGATTCAGGGTATGTCCTGTGACATGGGTTTGGTCATGATGGATGTGGTGATGGTCCCCCTGACCATGCAGAATGGATTTTTGTACACATTTGCACATGTTGATAGTAATTATCTGAACAGCAGTGCTTTAAAACCCCCCACTAAGGTAGAGAAGGGGTGTATAGAGAAGATAGAACAGTCAGCAAAATAATCCATATTAGCTTAATTCCTTTCATTGTCTTAAGAAATAAAATTCCAGCATGATAGCCACTCACCCCTCTCCATTTACTGTCATGGAGTGGAGGGGGGCAGAGCTCTACTTCCAACACATGCTCGTCGCTGGCAACACAGAAATGTCAGAAATGCAGTGGTGCCTAGAATTCCCACTAGGATGGTGTTATCACATTTTAATATGAGTCTCGGTGCTTCTAATTGCTTTCAAATCATTGTTTTCCTGCATTTCCTTGATGAACTGGGCATCTGGCGTCATTGGAGAGACGGTAAAGCAGACAGCTGTGTTCGGAATTAAAAAAAACCCTGATTGGAACACATAAAAGGCATAAAAATTAGATTTTTCTTCCTCCAAGAAATGTTTACATCTATATTTTTTAAAAAAATAAACTTTCACCATTTGTGTTCATTTGTTAAGCAGTCATAGGTCTGTATTAGGGCTCTTCACATCAACTCGTTTTTGTGTGTAATGCATTTGGATTGTATTTGACATATCTATTTTAATATGCTGAATTTATTGTTGAGCTGCCTGCTTTGACAGGTCTGATCTAATAGGGAATGCAAACCACAGCCGTTAGAATGGCTTCTAAGCTTGCTTTCTATTGTCAAGGCTAAGGTGTGTGTTTATGTATGTAATAGGATGGTTCTCAATAATGTTAAGTGTGCTTAGGCCCTATTGAAATATATATGAAAAGTTAGTCACAACTAACATGATTCCATCAGCTTCAATGAGACCTAAGGTTGGACAACTTAGCCTGGATCCAAATGGAGGAAGACAGAATTCTGTGTATAGATAGAGCAGTGTTTCCCAACCTTTTTTGGGCAAAGGCACACTTGTTTGATGAAAAAAATCTCGCGGCACACCACCATTACAGCCCCGTGACGTCAGCGCGCAGCGTCACGCCGGGAGGGACGCACGAAAGTGAAAGTTTTCAATTTTTTTCCCTCCCCCTTGCCGGGGAACCTCCAAGCTTTGGGGGTGGGGGGGGAGGAGGCAGCAAAGCGAGGGACTGAGGGACGGCGGCAGCTGAGGCGGCGGCGGCTGTTGTGGTGGTGGCGGCGATAGCGGGTGGAGGAGGGGGCGGCGACGGGGCCGAGGTGGCCGGCGGCGGCGGGGGAGGCGGCGGCGGGTGGAGCAGGAGGGCGGCCGAGGCCGGTGAGGGAGTAGGGTTGCCCGGGGCTTGAGGAGCCGTCGCCGGGAGTTGCTGCTGCTGTTGTTGCTGCTGCTGCCCGGACATGCCGGCCTCCTCCTCGTCCGCTGTCTCGCGCTCCTCCCTTTTGCACGCGCTGCCCCGCCGCCGCCCCATTGGCTGGGTCCTGTCAGCTGATCCTGTGTTATTTCCTGTGTGTGTGTGTGTGTGAGGGGAGAATGGAGAGAGAAACCTCGGCACCACCACCGCGGAGCCGCTCCCGGCTCGACGCGGATCCTCGCCGCCGCCGCCTCTCACCGCCCGACTCGCCCGCCTCCCTCCCACGGCACACCAGCCAACGTCTCACGGCACACTAGTGTGCCGCGGAACACCGGTTGGGAAACACTGAGATAGAGATAGCTGTGTGTAATGTATATTCCAAGAATATTGTGCCCCATAGGCTTCTGCTTTCCACATTTCCTTTCTTGTTGATAGTCTCCATCTCAACAGTACTTCCTTCGAGCTTTAACTTGTGCTTCTGGAAATCTGTGGTTAGCAGTTGTCCAGAATCATTTTCCCTACTAGCTTTCCAAGAAGAAGAAGAAGGGTCTGCAAGACAGGTGTTCCACCAGGCCTTTGGCCAAGGCACAGTCTGATCCCGTCCTTTGGTAATCCTCATAGAACTCTAGTCCAATGGTTGCCATTAATTTGATTCTGAATTGATTTTAGAATGTATTTCAATTAATTGATTGTGATTTTATGTAAACTGTGTTACTTTGACTGTTGTTAGCCGCTCTGAGCCCTGCTTCGGCTGGGGAGGGTGGGATATAAATAAAAATTTTTTATTATTATTATTATTATTATTATTATTATTATTATTATTATTATTATGAAGAAGAAAAAAGAAGGGGGATCAATTAAGAAATAGGACATACAGTATAAAATAACACTTCTGGCTGTTCTTATATAGCATACTTCATGTATTCAGAGTGCTTCACATATGTTATCTCAGTGGTCATTGTCATGATTATATACATATTAAAATAGAGAGCTGAGGCTGGGAGAAAGATAGCTTTCCTTTAGGCTACAATCCTATAGTACAGTACAAACTTTCTGAGGAGTAAGTGCTGTTGAACTCAATGAGGCTTTCTTCTGAGGAGATATGTATAGGATTGCACTGTAAAGATGCCTAGGTAAGATGTGTTTGTGGCATAAGTGAGGCTTGTAGTAGGGACTTCTCAGTTCACACTCCTGGCCACTCTGTTACAATGGTGCAGGGAGGAAGAATAAGGGTGTTTGACATTCCTGGTAGGGATGTTGGTTGTCATCTGACAGGAGTCCATAATGTCTGATCCACACTTAATACAACAGTCTTGCCGCCATAATCGAAGTTACTTGGGGGAGGGGGAGAATTGCTTCCCCTAGCAGCTCAATCATGCAGAGCAACATCCAACTTGTTCTTAAATTTTGACTGATATTTCCATTCCTTGACTATGTACAAGTGTGTGTATAAGGAGAAAGAGAGAATTGGTTTCCGGACCAGAAAGCAGGGAAATGTACTGCACTAAGTGTGGAACTGCCCTTTTAAGCCATGCTACAGCCACACAGTGGTAACTTATGCTTGTGCTTTAGTGCAACAAGTGACAGAAGGTAGATTGGGATCTGCTTAGTGCTCAAAGTGCCACCCCACTTTTCAGGTGGATATTATTGGCCTAACCATCCCCTCTTCATTTTTCCTTCCACTTTGGGCATTGGATCTCTGGATGCTTTGCAGTAGATCCACAAGGGTTTTCGAGTCTTAAATGTCTAACAGGAGCAACAACTAGAGATTCTATCCCTCTTGCATCTTATTTAATTGGGTGGGAGGTGTGAAGTGAATTTTCCTGTAGAATAACTAGGAGCTCAGTTTTGGTGCTGAACATAAATTACTGGGCTGAGGCAGCCTCCTATTAATTTTTGTGCATATCTGTCCCCTGTGTTACCCACCATTCTTTTGTACCTGACCTACTCAGTTTGTAGATCCCATAACCCTGAAGTCTGTTTGCCCCTTTCTTTATACAGAACTTAAAGAGATTTGGATGTGGGGCAGAAGGATAAGGTTTCCTGTGCTGGATTTTAAAGCTAGGAATCTTTTTTTTAATCAAGCCCTACACCTACTGAATTGAATTGCTATAGAGGTGAAGGTGCTGTATCTGCTGGCTTTTCTATATATACACATCCAAATACTTTACTTCTGCTATAACTGTTTTGCTCTTGGTATTCTTGTCCATGTAGTTATGACAAGGATAAGTGGCAAATCGTTAAAGCAGCAACCAAGAATGCAAGATTTTGCTGTTAGAAGTGAATTAGTCCTCTTTGAAGCCAAAGAGGAGTGTTCTTGAATTAATGGAGTGTGCCTAGATTTTTTGGCTAAGTTCTGTTTACTCAAATGTCCTTGCTCTCTTGATGTGCTGAGGGGTTCTTGCATAAGTTGTAAGCAAAAATCAGAAACTCTGGCCTGCCTTGGATTTATGATGTGACTTAAGCTGCCAGGGGTAAAGCAGCAGATTGTCAATATTTATGCCTCGTTGTTAAAATATATATTCTGCTGAGTGCTTGGGGTTCCTCTTGCTGTTGAAGTGCAGGTAACATAACTTGGTTCTCTCTCTTTCTCTTTAGAATTAATTGTGATGTTATAGAGGGGCTTAATTCCAGCCAGGATTCAGACTCAAATTTGCTTTTAGAATTGAAAGAATGAAGATTCATGCTTCTGAGCAAGTGCAAAGTGCTTTTTCTCCCAGGAAATAGCTGCAGCTTGCCTTCTATACCTGAACTAGAATGCGATTTTAGGAAACAAAAGCTTGAACCCCAGCAACTCAGTCACAGGGTTGAAAGGAATCTTGTAGGCCATCTACTCCAACTCCCTGCTCGATGAAGTAAAACCAGAGCTAAAGCATCCCCTACAGATGGTTTTCCAGACACTGCTTGAGGGGAACCCGCACTAGGTAACTGGTTCCAGTGCTGAATTGCTTTTAGTGTCAATGATTTTTGCCTAATGCTCAAACTGAAATCTGCCTTCCAGTATATTAATCCTATTATATCTAGTCCTACCCTCTGAAGGTCCAGAAAATAAGTCTTTGCCCTTATCTATGTGACAACCCCTTGGGTTTTTTAAGGGTGCTAAGATGTCCCTGGGGATGCGGGTAGCGCTGTGGGTTAAACCACAGAGCCTAGGACTTGCCGATCAGAAGGTCGGCGGTTTGAATCCCTGCGACGGGGTGAACTCCCGTTGCTCGGTCCCTGCTCCTGCCAACGTAGCAGTCTGAAAGCACGTCAAAGTGCAAGTAGATAAATAGGTACTGCTCCGGCGGGAAGGTAAACGGCATTTCCGTGCGCTGCCCTGGTTCGCCAGAAGTGGCTTAGTCATGCTGGCCACATGACCCGGAAGCTGTACGCCGGCTCCCTCGGCCAATAAAGCGAGATGAGCGCTGCAACCCCAGAGTCGGTCACGACTGGACCTAATGGTCAGGGGTCCCTTTACCTTTACCTTAAGATGTCCCTACTCACTCTTCTATGCTTCAGACTAAACGTACTGAGTTCCTTCAACTTTCTCCCTGGCCAAGGACTTGTATTTCCCCTTTGTTCCCCTTTCCTGACTGCGCCTGGAATACTGTGTACAGTTATGGTCAAGCTTCTTCTTTGGGGCCAAGTGCTTAGACACAGCAATCTACCCTGACGCCATTAAGAAAGCTCTGCTGATGTGGTTAGCACAGTAGCTTCTGTGATGAGAAGAGGAGCAGAGTTTCCAGTAAGGCAGAGAGAAAGTGAGACAGAGAAGTCCTTGGGGAATGTCTGGGATTCATTCTGCTAAACACCTTTGTTGAGCAAATTATGCTGCTGGATAAGGGAGGACCAAATATTTACTAACCTTGTTCAGCGAAACAAGGAATTTCCTGGGCAGTGTTTTACCAGTTGCTGGAAACCTTATGAGGGGAAAGTGCTGTTTCATTCTGGTCCTGCTTGTGGACTTCTCATAGACATCTGGTTGGCCATTGTGAGAACAGGATGCTGGCCATTGGCCTGGACCATCAGGCTCTTCTTAAATCCCACATCATCTCTGTGTTGAACAATTTGTAACCTACAAATTCCATGCAGGTGAGTAAGGAGGGTCGGATTGCTGTAGTTGTCTTCCACCAGCTGACTTGCTTTCTATGTAAGCTGCAAAGGGAGGAACGTTTCTTACCTGCAAAGAGGCTAGTAGCCTACATTTCTACACTACCCATGAAGTATGGCCAACATGCAAATACACAGTGCAAGCCTGTTAATAGGTGAGTGTAAAAACGTGCAGTTTAATAACTTCTGTGAGAAGGAAATAGAGCAGGCTCTTAAAGGGCTGTACCCTGAATTTAACACCATAGTCTAGAGTTTCTCAACCTTTTTCTGACTGCGGCCCTCTTCCAACCTTGTTTCCTTCCTGTGCCCCCCGCCCCGTCCTACCAGTAGAAAGGTAGCTATTTAAATGTTTTGTTTGTAAATAGAACAGCACCCCACACACTAACACTGCTGCAGCCATGTACGTTGCCTGTGACAAATGAGATGTAGACAGCTTGGTGCGCACAGCAGTGGAGTGTAGAAGTAGGAGGGAGAAGGAAGTGGAAGTGACGTGTGGTGATCCATCCACTGGAATGCAATGTTACTTCTCTGTTCACTCTACTTCTCTATTTTCTTTTTTCTTAGTCACTTCTCTGTTTCCTTCATTTCTCACTTCCCTCTGTGGACCCCTAGTCTCATGCCGTGGCCCCCCATTTACGTTATTTTCACCTGTGGATCCCCTTGGAATATCCTGGGGGCCCCTAGTTGAGAAACACTGCTCTAGATAAGTTCTAACTGTTATTTAAACCTTGGTTGTTTTTTATTTACTACTGACCTTCATTAAGACCACAATATATTTCCTGCTGAATCATGCAATTTCCATCATGCATTCTGTTCCCATTTTGCAGTCAGCTAAATGTTTTTGACCGGTGCTCATAAGGCATGAAGGTGATGACCTGCCTCTGTTTGTCTGCAAGCTACTGGGCATATTTCACTAAAGTTTGGTGGTGTCTGCCCAAAGAGATTATAATCTCTACTAGATTGAGGTAACAGGGATAGAAGGAGAGGGTGATGATTTATTTATTGTTACTCTTTATTGATTAATTTCTTCAGTGCTTTTAGTTGAGCAGCAGTTAATAAAAGTATATTGAATTAAAGAATGAGTAAAAGCAACCTAAATACACAAATACATGTGTGACTGTTCCTGGTTGTCATTGGCCAGATATATACAAGAAACTATTTTTTTTACTTAGTGAGACTGTATCTGATCCTGGAGAAGAGTTTATTGCCGTTTTGCTTCTCCCTGCCCTGTTAACTGCACTGAACTAAGCCAAGGTTTAGCATAATGTGCCATCAGAACCAGGCCTCAATTTAAGATTTCTTCTTGCTAATCGTGAGTTGTAACTGAGGCTTGTTCTTAAATCGTACAGAGTTGAACCGTGACATTAATTTAAAACAGGTTCTAGGTACGAGTGTTAATAAAACCCTCAGTTTCAATTGTTTAAAATGCATTTTCAGCTTTTAGCTAGTTTGCCTCTCCTGATTCCTTGGGTCCCCCCCCCTTTCTCAAGAGGAGGTTGAGGATATTGGTCAGTTTCACAAAGAACATGGAATTACCTGGGATCAGAGTAAAGATGCTAAATGTGCAGTAGAATGGGGAGTTAGGGAAAAGTAAAAAAATTAAAGCTTCTGAATTTTATGGCTCTGGTCATTTAATGAAATGCTAGAATTGTAGGACTGAGCTTTAAGGAACCTTTGGGCTGTGAGAGCCTTCTGAACTGAGGCACATCCTCTCTCTGAATCTCTGGGAGCCAAGCATCTGCAGCAAAGAATGGGGGTGGTACAACTGCTTTCTGTTTGAAGAAATCTCAAGGGATACTTAAATGAGCACATGTCCCCACCGTTATTTTATGCTCATGATGAACCACAGAGAGGTAAAGAAATGGCACCTCTGGGAATTGTGTACATGATATATTGTCTCCATGTAATGTCACCTGAGCCATGGATTAGCACAATGAGAGTGTCTAGGGATTTCTAAAGCCATCAGGCTGGTGCTGAGCTTTAAGCAGACACTGCTCAAATTCTATTAAAAGTTTCCTTTTTCACCATGAGGGCTAGAAACTTTCATATACTTCTGGTAAAATGCAGGCTATGCCAGCTTGCTTCCTAACAGGAGGAAATAATCTGAATGTTGATAAGTGAGGAAGAACTGTGGTTATAGTTTCTAATAAAAGTGCCTTCACTTGAGAGCTAAGTTTAGCACACAGGGAGCCAGGAATACATAAACAGGCATCTTCCTTGATGTGGGTTACACCCCCATGATTTTGCTGTTACGGTTTTGCTCTGCTGGACTTCCAATAAGGATTGCAGAAAGTGTGCCACCTTCCTCAGAACATGTAGGACCTGGCTGAGAGAGACTTTCCTGTCCATTAGAGCCACACCAGTGTAATCAAATCATAACATCCAAATTGTGAAATATTTTGGAGCAGTAGTAAATAAGTGGTGACTCCTGTCTTAGTTCTGATCAGTTGAGTTTACCTCTTGCCTGACCACCATTTTCTTGCAGTAATACAGAATTTATTTATTTTTTAAAAAGAAATTTCAACCAACTTGCCCTATTTGTAGCTTCACAAAATAATGAATATTAAATGCAAGGCTGGTTGTGTGTGAGAGAGAGAGCATCGGGCACCTTTTGAGGCCTGTGCCCCAGTAGGGACCCTGTTGCCAATCTGTGGCACCTTCTGGTCCTGCTGCCACCGTTACTTTCTGTTGCTGTTCATCGTCTTCTTTGAGTGGACGAGTAGGAAAAGAAGAGAGAAAGGGCAGTAATAGTCTTTGCATACTTTCTCTCTCTAGAACATGATGCGAATTAGACCCAGAGATAAATGAATGGACTGTGGCAAGGAGGAAGAGATGGATGTTCTTGGCATGGGCCACACTATGAGCATCTTGCTCTTTCCCCTCCCTCCAAGGCTCTGTAACCTGCACTGCTTATATGTTCGTACCTTTTCACAAATTGCCCCAAATAACATTACCAGTTCATCACTTCACAGGATTTGCTTGATGATTATGTCCCCATATGAATAAAGTGACACTACACCTGCCTCATTTCAAAGATTGCCCAATACATACCTGCAGCTATTTTGGAAAGGCTGCTCCCCACCAGCTATGCTGGTCTGTTACAACAAAAACAACACATCCCTGTGGTACCTTTTAAATTTGGGATGGGGAACCAGTGGCCCTCCAGATGTTGGACTTCAACACCCATCAGACCTACCCAACATGGTTAGGGATTTTGGAAGTGTAATCAGGTGGCATCTGGAGGGCCAAGGGTTACCCTCGCTGCTTAAAAGACTAACAAGTTGTAGCATGAGTTTCCACAAACCAGAATCTTAATTTGTCGGGGCGAAAGTAAGGCAGCATTGCAGCAACAAGGGCTGATGTAGGGGGGGAAAGCCTTGTGGAAGGAGCACGTCCACTAACAAGTGACAGAAGAATGGCAAGAATGGAAAATGCAAACCTACTTTGCAAATGTGTCCTGGATTTAAAATGACTGTCCAGTGCATATTAAATAGCATTGTAATAGTACACAGGTGCACACAAAGTACTGTGAGAAGAATCTTGTTGCTGGTGAGAATGCTAATTTACACAAGCCAGGGTATAGGGTTCACCCACAGAGTTAGGTGCCTATACAAAGGGGTGTCATAGATTAATCCCTGCAGAGTTAAGACAGTGTGTGCTTTTTAAGTATTGTTGTTTATGCTATGTAAATTCCCATATAATAGCCTTCTCGATACATGATACAATCAGTCTAGGCTAGGGCTTGATTTCCTTCATTGTAGCCTTTTAAGTTTAGATTTTTTTTAAGCAATCCAGTCTATATTTTGACCAGCAAACAGAAAGAGGGCAGAATTTTTATGCAGACTTTTAATCCATTTTATCCATTTCCCTTCAGTTGCACCCCCCCAACAAACATTATTTACAAGCACTTTAGTTGCCCTTTTCCTGGTTTCCTTAAAGTCTATGCTTGCTGTTCTTTAACAATAGTAGATCCCACCCCCCTTCTCTCCTTCCTTTGGGCTGGAATTTCCTCTTTCCAAGGCTAGGTTTGCTTTTTGAAATATGCTTGGCCACTGTTTGCTTGCCTATGTCGTTTTGGTTACTGCCATCTGCCTCCTCTATGAATGTCAGGAAGCTTGTCAGGGGACAGCAATAGGGTTAAAAAATTGATTTGTGCTTGTGTATGTTCATTCTCTTCTTTTTAAATATTCTCCTATTGTTGAGAAGATAGAAGATTTGCCTTGCTTTTTCAGGCAAGAAAAAAAATGTTGCACACTGCAGCCCTCCCTACTGGCTAAACTAGACTACTGCAACTTGGAAGGAAACCAGTATTCAGCAAGAGAGAACTGAATTGTTGGGTCCCCCACTTGACAGTTTGCCTGCCAGTAGCAGTAGAGATCCCTTTTGTCTCATGAATATTTACCAGGGCTGCCCCTCTCCTTCCCAGGCACCGTGATCAGCATTCTAGAAAATAGCATGGCAACCAGGCCATCCTAAGGTCTTGCAGAGGCCCCTCAGCCCTGAAAATTAGAGAATTAAAACAACATAATCTTAACATTAGAAAAGCAAAATTTGCAGGAATGTAAGTCACCTGGATATTAACACTGGGTAAATGAATTGTGTGTGTTTTTAATAGTAAAACAGCATTATGCTGGTTAAAACACACACTGTTAGAATTCTTTTTACTGAAGTAAGACAATGAAGTGAGCATTGTGATACATGAACTCTCTTCCAAGTTAACCATGAACTACACAGGAGTGCAAATAAATGGGAGGGGCATGGAGCACAGCAGGGATATCAGGCTGGGAGTCTGGTTGACCTGACTGACCCTCCTATACCCTTTTAAAATGTGGCTCTTTTTTGGGGGGGGGTTATTGTTATTGTTTTGATTTTATATATTGTGATCTTTTCTGTGAACTGCCCTGAGACCTCTGGGTATAGGGCGGTATATAAATTCAATAAATAACAACAACAACAACAACAACAACAACAACAACAACAACAACAACAACAACAATCCTGAAATCTGTACGCAGCATGTAATCTAATTTTAGGTTATCTATCATGTATCGTTAAAAGTAGGGCCTTCTCAGTGGTGACATCCAGGCCTTGAGAGCTTTGTGCACAGCTGTGTGGAAGGATCTGTGGACTGGGGAGATGCTCCTTTTAGCAGGAGCCACATACCCCATTATCCCTGCTTTCTTACTAGGCCCCACTGGCTTCAGTTCAATTCACTCATCCACCAAATCTAGCATGAGAGGGTGTAAGTGAACAATGTGAGCTGCCTGGGTCTCCCATTGGCGGAGGGGTTTCAGATTGACTACTCTTCTTTGAGGTTCTGCAAAGGGGGGAAAGAAAGAAGACACTTGTGAAGGTGTGGTGATAATAGGTATGGTAGCGCTTTCTTGGTTCCTCTAGTTTGCTCTTCTAGAGCACCGACTGAAAGGCTGAGAACTGAGCAACTTCTCCCTCCAGCTTGCCAGACCTATACTCAGGGTATGCTACGCATGCTCATGTGCCCTCCTTTTGTATCATGTTCCTCACAGCTTAAGCTATATTTTAGAAGCAGTTGCCATGGCTGCCAATGGAAAATTTCTATCAATAAGCATGTGTACCATTTACTTGTTTTGTTGGTGCCCCTTTTAAACAGCTTTCACCCCAGTCCTGCAAAGTGCTTTGAATAGAGGGGGAGCTGGGGAGTGCTATTGGGACAAAAGTCTCAAAATCAGTGGCTACAGGCACTGTGTGCACTTCTGGAATAGTGTATCAGACCCTTCTCTTCTAGTACTTGCCTGACAACAACTGTTTCTTTTTCACAATTTTTAAAAACATGCAGTGCAGCAGAACAAGTCGACATGATAGTGCTCCTTTGTTGGAGACCTCTTTAGAGAGAAACTGTCTTCCAATAAAAAGTCATCGCTTCATCTGCTTTGCACACACACACACACACACACACACACACACGCATCTCTTTCATAGGGATTATCACAGCGACAATGCTATTAAACCCTGTGGCATTTTAGTAGTCTGTTAATTTGCTTTTCACTTTGTTTGATTAGCAAACTGGAGTACCTTAATGAACAAAATTAGCTCTGAGACACAATTTTTATCTGTATCACTGAATCTAAGGCCAAAAGGGACCTTTGGATAACCCAGTCTGAGTTGATGTTTGTTGTCAGCTATCCTGCCCTATGTGGCTTTCTGCAGACAAAACCACAATCAATGTTGTGCTGGAATTTAGTGGTAGCCTGTGTTGGTTTGTTTTGAAATTTGTGTTTTTTAATTTTGGCTAAGCCGTCCTAAAGTTTATTCCAGGCATTGTTGGTAAAGCCCTTCCAAACTGTTGAATCTAGCAGCAGTGGTCATGGTGGGGGTGTGCCCTGACTAGTAACCCAGATACTCCACTAGCAAGCTCTGTAGTTTTTGTAGACACATCGGCTTGACCATCACCCCAGGAAAAATCTTTTGAGTCAGGCCCCACAAGTGCATTTGAGGATCCCACTTTCTTGGTTTGTGTAGCCCAAAGAATTGGATCTAAGGACTGGACTAAAAGTTGGGAGTAGGAAAAATTATGTGTGTTGTGAGGTGGCCTACCCAAAGGTACTTGATCTGGAGGGTTGCATACATTAGGTTCTCAACCTCTGCTGTAATCCTGCATTCAGATGGTGTTGTGAGTTAAACGGTCCTGTTATTTAAAAGTTCACTGTAGCTTTGTGAAGGTGATTAGTAACATTTTTATTAGATATTTGCAGATTTGAACATGTTTTTTACATGCTAATATTAGCTCCTTCATGAAGTGTGAGGGTTTTGGAGGGCGGGCGGCAGGGGGGAAGCTATGTCCTTAATCCTGTCTTAGAAGCTGAGCTTTCTGTTATTGAAGCCTTTCACTCTCATTCCAGATGCTTATAAGCTGCTGGTGGTTACCTTTGTGGGGAGGGGTACACCAGTGCACTTTGCATTTGCTCAGAGGCACTCTTACTGTTACTACTTCATTTGTTTCTAGGGATAAGTCATTGCATTGAAGAGCAGGTTCTTGGCCTAGGAAGTGCTGGCTAAACCCTGGCTGGAGCTGCCCCATAACATTCAAATTGGCTCCAAGATTTGCACTTATTGGTGCTGAAAGCTACCTAACAGCACACATTCAAATGGGTATTTAGGAACCGATGAGGCCTACAAGCCATTCTCACTGAGAAACGGTGTGCGTTTTTCTAGTTCATAAATGTGTTCAAAAAGGGATGTAATTTATAATGGCAATGTTGACAGAGCCTTTAACTACAGCCCTGCAAAATGGGAGGCCGTGATATCATTTTTATGTGTGAAAAAGGTTTACAAGTGCAGCTGCATTTCTTCTCGATAGCCAATAATTCAGGGGAACGGCTGCAGTAAGGAGTGTTAAGCTGCAGTATCAATAACACTTCTGCAAATCTGTTTTGGGAATGTGCATTATTGTTAAATTAGTCTCTGAAAATCTGGAGATACTGACACCATGGAGCATGAAGGCAGATGGAGTCTGGATCATCAGCTTTTATTTCCAATGAGATACTTGAGGGTTCATTAGTTAGAAGCGGGATTTTTGGTTTCTTCCTACAGGCTTTCAAATATTCAGGCAGAGTAAGGGACTTTTGCTTCCTTCCTGACAGGAACTAGTCCATCATAAAAGCATAAACTCAACCCGGTTAATATTGATTTTTTTCTAACCTAAAAAGGCTCTTAATGAAGCTCCAGGTACCCAGATAAAGATGTTCACTGAAGGGAAATGCAAGGGTGGGGGTGGGGAATCTCTTAATTGCCTTTCCCTCAACCATCTTCCTCTAGACAAGAATGCATTTCTCAGTATAGAGTCCTTTCAGGTATTCCAAAAATCAATGGAAAGAGTTTTCTTTATGCCACACATGAAGATTAGGGGCATGCGCCTCACTGGAATGAATGAGAACTGTGCAAGAGCCAGGGTGTTGTTCTTCTGCAGTTCCTGTCTATTTTAGTCAGGCTTGTGGAGAAGAACTTGCCAGTGGCTTGTGCCCTGGGACATTTTTTAAAATAAAAAAAGTTTGCTCTTTGAAGATAGCAGTGTTCGCAGAGGTGCTCTCTTGCTTTTACATACCTTGAGGGGTAGCCAGTATGACATCCTCCAGATGTTATTGGACCCATCATCCCATAATCAACCATACTGGTTCTCTGGGTGGCTTACATCAAAAAATGTTAAAATATACTCCAAAACAATAAACATATATAAAACTAGCATAAATGTTAGGCAGTAGAGAATAACATTAATTAATAAAATATACTAACAGCAAAAGCAGATAATAAATTTTTGAAATTCCAGAACCGTCAAGGCCTTTAAAAGTTGAACCATGTATAAAGCCTGGGGGAATAAAAATATGTACAGCAAGCTGACACAGGGGTTACATTCTGAGAATTGAGCCTAAAGCCCAAACTGTGTGTAGTCAAAACACATTGGGTTCAATGGTAGGTGGGATTGCCAAAGTATTTTTCCCCGGACACCTACCCCATTTCCGCCCCTTTTTAGTTTTTTTTTTTTACAAGGGCGTCCAATAACCTCTCAAGGGCTATGGGTTCCCCACCCCTCAAAGCATGGGTGTAGCCAGGATTTATGTCAGTGGGGGCAGAACCTCAGTTAAGTATTTTTATTGATTTACTTGATTTAAGGGGTCATCTGCCCCCCCCGGCTACGCCCATGTCTCACAGGGAAAAATGGAAGTGTGAACAGAAATGTGCACAGGTGCAACTGACAGCGATTCCAATGATCCTGTAGTCAGGAAATGTCTTGCTGCTATAGTGGAAATTGCTGCTGGCTTTGGGCAGTAGGTGTGTACTGCTTGTTTCACACTTGCATTTCTCCACACACCTCTGGATATTTGCCCAAGAATAAGCTGCAGCAATTGGAAGTACGTAACTATGTGTTACATGTGCAATGGCCTTAGTTCAGTGGCAGAGAACATGCTTTGTCCCAGGCTCAATCCCTGGCAATTCTAGACTGGGCTGGAAAAGACGCCTTTGTGAAACCTGGAGGCTGTTACCAGTCAGTGTAGACAGTATTGGTCTTGATGGACCAGTGGTCTGACTTGGTACAAGGCAGCTTCCAGTGTGAACCTGCCTAACACATGTCTTAGGTATCTGGGATTGTGAACTGCAGTACATCTTTGAAATCCACATATTTTTTGGGGGGGGCGAACTGGTGGTGTGGAAGGTACTTAAAACCCCTTTGTGGAAATGGGAGTGAGTTGCTTCCAGGCCAGATGGTGACTGTGCACCCAGCTGTTGTCTGGGCTCCCCAAAGTTTAAAGCCACGTAGTGCCATCTGCTGGCTGGCATTCTCTCACAAAGGTGGACATGCAGAAATGAATCCATGTGCACAGGGATATTTTTGCAGTTGTTTACTTTATATCCTGGATTTTGTTTTTATCTTGCACTATTAAAAACTCAGAGTTTGCACCCAGGGAACTTAATTTGTGCACCCTGGACAAATCTCTTCACTTGGTGTCTCACCTGATAATGTGAGCCATGTTCTTAAAGCAGACTTGTGCTTGAGGTGATGTATATGTAGGGTCTCAGGGGTCACCAACCTTATTAAGCTTGGGGACATATTTGGGTTTTTGAATGAGTGCTATGGGCACTGCCCTCTCTGGTCACTTTTCTCTCTGCTCTCCTGATCAGCTCCCAAAACAAAGAGACATAAAGAAGGAGAGAAAGAGCACACACGTGTCACTTTTCTATGGGATCTGAGTAGAATTAATTTGAGCTTTGAGAGTCTCACTGTTTCAACTTTCTCCTTCATCTCTGTGTGGCTTTCAAAGCTGAAAGTGGTAACCACCCTCAGTACAAGGAGGCTGTGAGTTAATGGGGAGGCTCAGAGACATATGCAATATTAGCTCACCTGCCCCAGTTTTGAATGGGTCCCGCACTTACATAGTAGAATTGTTAAATCTGTTCTGGCATGGAGTTGCTGCTTCTGCCTTCTAGGTTCTGTGTCACCAGAGATGGAATCCCAGGCTGATGCAGCTTACTTTGAATCAATATGTATCAAGCACTCTCTCTTCATTAATTACGCATTGCACCTTTGGGCCTGTTGTTGTAGCACAGCAGGGGCACAGTGGCCTTATAAAAAGCATGCCAACTAATAGATACTGTGGTTTGCTCCTCTCTCCCCCACGCTGTAAAAATCAGCGACAAGGTACAGGAAGGCTTAATATGCTTCTGTGGAATTAAGTGTTGTGGTGCTAGACCTCCTGTGAGATGTTTTGGCCTGTTTTGCCTTACTTGCTTTTTCCCTGGGACTGTCTTATTTTTGAACCTGCACCAAAGAGTGATAGTTTTGGGGATTTGGGGTACAAGCTAATTACGGGTGCTTCTGTGCTATTAGATGTTTAATTCCCTACATTTTCATTAAACACTAATGAGGCTCCCACTCCACATCCCCCCACCACTCTGAGACAATAGTTCCTTGGAATCTGATAAAGTTGTTCCCTTGTATTGGTTGTTCTTTTTAACTTGGACTCATCTAATTGTTGCTGCTCCATAAACTTTTATGGGAAAACAAATTGAATAATGGAGAAACAAAAACAAAAAGTTCATTTCTAAATTTTCTCTTCCATTTCAATTTGGAAGGGATTACATCCTGCACAAGAAATAGCAGCATACAGTGTTCTCCTTAAAGCTTTGATGCAAATTTTTTTGTTACTGACTTTTATGTCCTCAAACCCTGCATACTTTTATGGTCTCCCTACTTTCTTAAGATTGTTAAGAATTCTGCTCCTTTAGAATCCCATCATCCAGCAGATAAGGTTTGGCAGGTGTGGGGTGGTGGTCATAGATGAATGGACCCTTTCTGCGGTAGCAGGAAATTAATTGTTGGTGAGAACATCCTTGAAATACTACGTACAGTTCTGGATCAACCATTACTTTAGAGTAATCTTGGGGCATTACTCTCCAGTCCTCTATTCATCTAGTTCTGGGTTTCCCAAACTTGGGTCTCCAGTTGTTTTTGGACTACAGTTCCCATCATCCCTGGCCACTGGTGCTGCTAGTTAGGGATGATGAGAGTTGTAGTCCAAAAACAGCTGGAGGCCCAAATTTGGGAAACCCTGTAATCTAGTTCATCTATAGGCTTGGTCTGGGGTAGGCCCTCCAATTGTTGAACTGTTACCTCCCGTTGGCCTCAGCCAGCCTAGCGAAAAGTCAAGAAAGGTGAGAGTTGTAATCCAGCAACTTCTGGAGGACACCATGTTGGCTATGCCTGACAGAGTTCACCCAGGGACTAAGTCTTTTAGCTCTCCTGAGGCATGGACTCATACACACATGCTTTCTCTAATACCCATCCAAATAATTTCAGTAAATAGGCATAATTCTTAGAGGGAATCTTTGGGCTATACCACACATCCCAGAGCTGGTTGGCATTGGTGGTGGTGGTGTGTGTAACTCTTTTACATCAGTACTTTTGGCCATTCAGACAAATGCTGTGTACATACATCTCATTCTAGAAACAGTGGAGACAATACTCCCTTCCCTTAGTCTACATGCAGTCTAGGTTTTTTGCATCTTTTTGCCCTTGAAAAACACTTACTGAGAAACTGATTTCTCTCCAAAAATAAAAGCTCATTGCAGATCGATTCTGTATTCTGCACAGTGTTTCCATTTGAAAATAGATGGAAACAACAGGTGTCTCCACAACTGTTCATTAGTGTTGTTGGAGGGTCTATACCAAGATCACAGTTGCCACTTTCTTCTTTATTCACCTTGAGCATGTGCAGAAAGGGGTGGGTTGCCAAATGCATATCAGGTAGTAACACCCACCCTTGTAGATAACAGGACCTAGAATCAATCTTGATTGAAAGCAGCATGTTGACGATTAGCATGATCAATTGTGGATTGAAAAAAACAAAACATTTTTGTGCCACAGGTATGCACAGTCAAAAGTTGAATGTGTAGGGGAGAGAAAAGAATATGCTTAACTTGTTTCTATCTGTTGCAACAGTTATGCCAGTTTAGAGACACCCTGTGCACTGCTCTAATCCAAGCATCCAAACATGACTTGTATACATGTGTTTATTCATGTATGAGATGGCTACAGAGAAACATTATTTCTGCTTCCACTAGTAACTGGACATGGCTTTCTGGGAGTTCCCTGTTTGCCCATTGGATCTTTTAACAGGTTGCTTAATACGGCCTTCCAAGAGGGACTTTTCACCCCCTTTTGTGGCAGAAGTTTCCAGATAATAGTACCTGCTTGCTTTGTTTGTCGAAGTGTGGATGGACTACGCAGGTAATGGTTCTAAGTTCCATGTTGAAAATTGACAAATTTCCCCCTCCCTGCTTTCATTCCTTTTGTGTTGAGTGAGCTCAGCAGCTGTCTTTGCCCCCTTATCAGCTGCCCAGCATCTGTATATATATTCGTGGTTTCTTTTAATGGATTCAAGTACAGTATTTGCACATTAGTTCCTCCCCCATTCTTCTACCCATGGTGATTAACATCGTCTTTCTTCATCAACCAAGGCTGTTAACAGTCCCTCCTCCTCTTCAGCACAGCATAGCAGCGACACCTGCCCAAGAATATTTGACTTTTGTTCTCACTGAATGGGAAATCTTACCACTTTGTCATCATATCCATCCCCTGCCATTCTCTTATCTCTGGACTGTTGGAAACTGACCTTCCACAGACAGACCTTGACCATTATGGCATTGGCCATAGTTAGGTGGCAAGTTAGGTAGACAGGGATGGGGCAGGAACCTTCTCTTGGAGCATTTGCTAATGGTGTCATACTCAGGAGGGTGGAAGCAATTTACATTGATTAAATGGGGTGATCTAGCTATGTAATCTGACTTCCTTATCTTTCTTGAGCGATATCATCCTAAAGTTTATAGGACTACCCAGAAAATCAGTCTTATTTACTGGGGGATGGTGGCATGCATTTCCCCCCTGTTTGCACAACAACAAAGACCACTTAAAGACCAATAATAATAATAATAATAATAATAATTTTGTATTTATACCCTGCCCTCCATGGCCAGAGCACGGCTCAGGGTTGCTAACACCAGTAAAATTACAATAAAAACAGAATGGGGGGGGGACTAATTTAAAATACGGGTTAAAATACAATTTAAAATGCAGCCTCATTTTAATAGTAGCCCATAGATCAAAACCATAAGGGGAGGGAAACATAAGGGTCAGACTGAGTCCAAACCAAAGGCCAGGCGGAACAGCTCTGTCTTGCAGGCCCTGTGGAAAGATGTCAAATCCCGCAGGGCCCTAGTCCGTTGTGACAGAGCGTTCCACCAAGTCGGGGCCAGTACTGAAAAGGCCCTGGCCCTAGTTGAGACCAATCTAACCACCTTGCGACTTGGGACCTCTTTGCTTCAGTCAGGAAAACAATCAATTACAGTCCTCTTTATCTGGCAGCTTGTAAATCAGATTGCCTGCTTCACTTGGCCTAATTGCCTGGCATGGACTTCAAAGTCTTCCTGCCAACGTGGCTGACGTACGCTCCACATACCTCTCTCAGCCCCGGAACACTGCAGCAGCCTTCAGCCTCGGTTCTGGGCCCATAACCTTGTTGTCGGCATCCTTCGGGGGTCGAGATGCCAGCTGGCTAGCCCCCAGCTGGATCATGCCCTTCCAGCCGGGACGATCCCCCGATCTCTGGTGCGACGTAAATCAGAGACTTCAAAAGCCTGAGCACGCTATATTAGCAGAGTATATTGCGCAAACAGAACAGGCGTGAGGCTTGTGGAAACATACTAACAGCTAAAGATTTATTAAGCATAAATCAGGACAAATAAAACATGTCATCTCCCTTTCTTCTCCTCAGAGAGACAGAGAAAAAACAAAAACTATACACACAATAGAAGTTTCCAGCAAGCTGTGCTGGTATGTAAACAGACATGTGACATGCAACAGTTCCATGTCTGGAACTAAAGGTGGAATGGAATTTTCCAACACTTACATCCTGGCTCAGTTGGCAGCAACCCCTTCTCACAGACTCCTGAAAGGAGTTTGGAATAGGTAACTTATGCAGGCCTAAACTATTCTGGTTTCCTATAGTTAGGATTGCTCTTCTAAGGTCTTATTTTATTTGTTAGCCTAACAGACTTCTTCTTTAATTACACACTTGTAATAACTATCTTCCTGGTCACATGTGTTGGAAAAAGCAATCTCCAGAAAACAGGGTAGCATACTGGCTGACATATGTATGCAGAAGTGGGCTAATATTATTTATTTACAGGCTAGTAACTTTTGTGGGCTTTTTTTTTTTTTGGAAAGACTGCCCTTTATTGTTCTTTGTTTAACTGTGTTAAATCTGGTTTGCCATCAGTAATACAGTTCAGAGGCAGGAGGGCTATTTGTTTGTGTTTGGTGTACAAGGGTAGCCTAGCTACAAGGAGAGTTCCTGACCACTGGGGCTGGACTTAATTTTCAGTTTCCGGGATTTGGACAACTGAGGTGCTCTGTTTATGTTTTCACATTATTCCCTATGGCTGATTGAATTGAGCACTTTTCTCCTTTCATGCCAGGAGGTAAAAGATTAAATACATTTGTGTTTTATTCTTGGGTGAGTTTTGAGATTTGAAACACCCAAGATGGAAGGGGAATGTGTAGTCATCCAGGCATTGCTGGGCTACATCTCCCACCATCCCTTGCCACTGCTAGGCTTGCAGGCCTAGGACCGGCAATTGGGTTAATCCATTCTTTTCATCACTTGCAGTGTGAGTTGCAAAGGCTGCAGATAGTTGATGCCAGAAAGTCTGTGTGCAATGTGTGTGTGAAGATGAAAAAGCTGTTTCCTGTATGAAGTTAAGACTGGTGTGTTTTCCAGGTTCAGGGTCTGCCAGAATGGGCATAATTACTACATCATTTCAGGAATTGATAACTGTGTGAGTAGGCTGGAATCAGTGTCAGTTTATACTTCCAAGCAATCATTAAGGGCAACCCCCCGCACAGCTCCCTTTCAGTAGTCAGAATAGTAAAAGTAAAGACAATTATGCCTCTGGTATCATGGATCCTGCTTTGAAACCATGCTGCCTCCTGGGGAATTTCCTTGATGGTCTTTCAAGGAGCCAGTCAAACTGGAAAGATGCCAAGGCCATACCAGGAATAGATATTATGCAAGCAAATCCCTCTGGTAGCCTGCATTCTGTAAACCCTTTTTTCTTTTTTCCAACACGGAGAGATAGATGCTACTTTAAAATTGCTTTGGCATAGGCTCAGATTCCCACAGGGAGGAAAAGGGCTGCTTAAAGACTCTGGGAAAGTACTATGCATACACGTTGCTATCCCCCCATAAATGAAGATGTCCAGGAGCAATTATTTCCAGATTTGGTGACTG
Source organism: Podarcis bocagei (assembly GCF_964188305.1). NCBI lineage: Eukaryota > Metazoa > Chordata > Lepidosauria > Squamata > Lacertidae > Podarcis > Podarcis bocagei. Next base: position 22,909,290 of record NC_138138.1, read on the forward strand.
GCAACCCTTGGTGGTCTTAAAAGGTTGCCCCACCCTGTCTGAAAATAGGAGGGTTTGTTTTGCATCAAGGGAAGTACAAGTGGCTTCTATAGAACATTAGAGGGCAAGCTATTTCCATGAGGTCTGCCAGCATTGCTTTGGTAGCAAATTTGGGAAATATTTATTAACTAGCCTGTCTGCATGCCATCTGGCAGCAAGTGGCTTATTTCTGCAGAGATTGTGTGTCATCATGGCTGCTCTGGCTTAGCTTTTTTAACGTTGAAGAAGGGAGGGGCTGAGCCACTTTAGGCTCAGTAGCTAAAAGCAGCCCTCCCAAGAGGGACTTGAGAGATTCAGTATTTAAACACCAAGGTTCATAAGCAGCTATTGTTAAATTAAACAGCAAAAAGTATTTGTTAGACAGCATGGGATTTAGAATAACATTTTGGGTTGTGATTTGGTTGACCAGTTTTAGTCTTTCAGGACAGGCAGAGAACTGGACACTTGCTGCTTATGGCTATTTGACGATTGCCTTCTTACCAGCCCCAATTCAGGTTTTAAAACAAATAAAACAAAATAAAATACGTAATATATCCAAATAAAAATTGAACAACATGCAGCTTTATGATGAAGCATCACAGCCAATTTATTTCAATGAGGCTTGTGAAGGAGAGCTTCCCATACAAGTGTGTCCTGCATTAATTAGCAGGAGAGGGGTGCTATTCGGCTTTTTACTGAAATATCTTGGGCCAATCGTGACTTCTTGACTCTCACTGCCGTGAATTTGCGGAGCAGAATCAGCGGGTGAGATTTCTTTACAGCTTCTTCACTCCTCCAACACATGGCTTCTCTCTCTCCCCCTCTCCCCCTTTCTGGCAGAGGGAGATCATGATAAAGAGAGGCAATTCCACAAAGTTCGAGAGGGACGGCTTTATTCAATGAGCCACAACCATGTTCTAGATGATGGCCCCTAATGAGCGATTAAGGAGCTAATGTTTGTATGGCGCTGGGTGGTCCAGGAGCTCTCCTAAGTGCTAACTTCTGTTATTGTGACAAAAGCTTCAGACTTTTAGGGCTGTGGGTTATACAGCATTTGAGATGAGATACTTTATTTGGTAGCATTAAGGTAATTCTCATAGATAAACAGCTGTTTGTATATGGTGGTGGTGGAGGTGGAGGTATCCAGAGGTCTACCCATCTTCCAGTTGTAGTTCATTTACAATAGTAATAAGATAAATAATAAATAAACAACCACCACCATCTGGGTGTATCTTTTTCAGTTTGGAAATTGTAAATTCCTCCTCATACTTGTTTTGCATCAATAGTTGTTGTTGTTGTTGTTGTTTTTTAAGAAAAAAAAACATTTGAAACATAAGTGTTTGGTGAATTTTTACAAAATTCAAACTGTGTGTGTATATGTCTGCATTAAGGGCCCATCCAGGCTTCTTTTGCACTGAGCTGTCCAGGCCCAAGTCTGTACTGTCCAGGTCCAGATCTGAGCAGTTTTCTTTTGTACCATTGCTTTCCCTGGTAAAACTTGTTGTTTACTACTGAATCGGAACAAACAGCAACCAGATTTTCCATGCTCCTGAATATGAACGTTGAACAAAAGAAGCAAAAAGAGTTTAAAATTGTAACTTTTATTAAATGATAGATTTTAAATATTTTTTCTCTGAATGCAGGAAGCAAGGTTACTGGTTTATGTTTCAAATTCTTAAGATAGATAACAACAAAAGTGAAAAGAGACAGTATTTTTTAGTGGATAGATCATTGATTTGGATGGGTTGACCTGGATTCTAATCATTGCCTGGCTATGAAACTGACTGGGCAACCTTAAGCCAGTCGCCATCTGCTGAAATGAGCTGTAAGTTATGATTTTGGAAGAAGGAAGGGGAAGACCGGCACTCGAGTGTCCCACTGGGTTTGTGTGCTTACAGCAGGCAGTACTTAGGGGACTGTGCAATGGCTGTAATTGTTGCCCTAGCAGAAGTGACTTTCTAAAGGATGGAAGGAAGAATCATGGTTGTAGTCCTCATGCTGCAGGTGCTTGTGAACAAATGGCAGAAAAATGGCACGTGATGCAGCTCAGTTCCCAAGCATTGTGAGGCAAATTTAACGGTGGACGATCAGGCAAATGGCTAATTGCATGCCTGGATATTAATGGTAAAGACCTGTCCCAAAAGCTTGAAAAAAACCATACAATTAATAACATCAGTATCTCCCACCTCCAGTTCCCACCAGGTATAAAATCATGAGATTGCCCAGAACCTGTTTTGTTGCTGTTTTTGTTTAAAACAAAAACGAAAAAGTGTCCACATTTTGGAGTGATTGGAGAAGAGATCTGACAGTTGATCAACAGTGATAGAATAAAGATGGAGGTTTGTTGGGAAAATCTTAATTGAGGTTCACAGTAAATCAGTTCACACCATGTCTAGTTCTGGACAATCCATCAGCAAGAGATAGTCATGTGACTCAGTCTGCATTTTTAACAGGATCAGGCCAGAGAATCCCTGCAGCTGCTAGGGACCTGGAGCCATTGGGCCAGAAATCCAATGGTAGTCTTTGTGAGTTGTTCTGTCTTGTATATCCCAGAAAACAGAGTAGTTTGCATTTAAAAACTATTATGAATGCAACTTTGAGATTTTAAAACCCACATGCTTGTACGTACAAGCTTTTTGCCAGGTTCTCTAGGGCAGGGAAGACTTTTAAGGACTGCAATAGTTAGGAGGTGGGGATTTTAAGTCAGCTACTCCTGCTTCTTTCCAAGATGGCAAAATTCACCTTAATACATCAAAAATTTATTCCTTGTTTATAGCTAATTCTTGTCTGTTTCTAAACTCTGCTGTTGTCTGGACCCTAATTGTGTGGCAAGCTTTCTTTGTGCAGCTCAGCTTCCAAGACCCTTCCTTTTGAGACCTGACACACAAAACTGTTTCCCAAACGCATACGGGAGTGGCAGAGTAGTTTTAACTTCAGTGAAAATGTGAGACATTCTGCTGAGCTAGTGTGAGTTGTATAAAAACTCTAAGGAAAACCCTGGTGTGAATGTTCTGGGTTTTGTGTTTGTATCTATAAGGGGCTCATTGGATCATGCCCTTGTTGTTCATCGGTGGCTATGCAATATTGAGGATGGTTCTCTTTCTGTTAGAACTAAAGTTGTCTTATGTTTTGAACTATTCGGCTTTTCTTTCAGAAGCCTGTGACATGCAGTGTTATGCTTGGAGTAGGCCCTTGGAAATAGGCCTGAGACCACGCGATGACAATATGTGGGCGGATATATGTTACATTAATGGCTTAACGCCTTGTGTTGTAATTGCCTATAAAGCAGCAGTTAAAGGAGGGGGAAGGGGAAAGGGATTTATAGGCCGCAGGAAGAGAGAAGAATTCTGCAGCCCCCTCTTGTGGAGAAATGGGATAAATACATTTAGCATTCCCTACCCCCCTCCCCAAGTTTGTGAGCAGAGGAAGATATGCATAAACTAGGGCCTTATGCAAAGCAAGAACTGCCTTAATTCAGTACTGTCTACTCTGATAAGCAAAAGCTGTCCAAATTTTTAGGCAGGTGTCAGTCTTTCACAACACTTTTCCAGGCTTTTGGTCAGAAACTTTGTGGTTCTGGTTTAAGAGTTACACTGCAGGAATTTCCATAAGTCATTGCAAGACTGCACATACCTGAATATGATTAATGCTATTTTCTTAATGTATTTTGCTACAATTAATTTTAGTAAAATTAAAATACCTGCTAGTTGCTTGCCAACTATTTTTCACCTTTGACTCTTTGGCCAAAACACTCAAGGCAGGAACTTTTAGTGTGGTTTCATATTTACACAGCAAATCCAGTTACTTCATGTTTCTCACAGCAAATGACTGTAGTGTGGGGGAAAAATACTATTGTATTTGAACACCCATGTGCCACCCATGCATGCATGTCCGAAAACTTTGACACAGGCAGGTGCCTGTGTGCATACAGATAAATGACGTTCAGCCTCTTTTGGAGCAAATGGCACTTCCTCTAAAGAATCAAGTTCACAGTTTTGATGTACTTAATTTTTATCTGCTATGGCTGATACACCAGCTGCAGCCATATCTGGATGTAGATATCCTGGCCAATGGTAACTTGCAGTTTAGATTATTGCAATGTGTTGTACATGGAACTGCCTTTGAAAATAGTGTGGAAACTGCTCTTGGCCCCAAACTGTTGGCAAGATTTAACTGGGGTGGCCCATCCAAACTTAACATGCCAGTTAAGTTACACATGTTCCCCAGTCAGTCTATTTTTTTAAATTACTGTTTTCTGCTTCTATTCTCTCTAATTTTTTATGCAGAAAACTGTTATTTCATAATAACTTGTTGTTAATTATATTTTATTATTTTTGTCTTGTGAGGCATACAGAGAACTGTGTTCATTAGTGCTGTATATAAACACAGTGAATAAATACATGCTTGCTTAAAGGTGTGTGTGTCTACATGTTTGCTGTGCAAAACACTTGGATTAAATCCCCTTATTAATTTAGCTTTGTGAGAGACCCTTTCAAGTTAAGGTACCAGAGATTTAACCTGTGACCCTGTAGATGCAAATAATCTACTCTGCCATGGAGCCGTTGTGAGCAGGAAGAGTAAGGAGGGGCTATGAACTTCTTTGTACAACTCTTGCCACTGTAATGGTGGTGATGCTTTCAAGGGAAGAAAGAACCACTTGTTTCTAGCAAGTTGATTAAGTGATTTGAAGTGGTAGAATCTGCAGTTAACTCACCTTGGCAGTACGTATTCCATGGGGACGGGGAAGTCATCTGGATCACACTTAGCAAATTAATAATTGCTGGGAAATCCATGAGCAAAAAGCACATTATTTGGAAAGGCCCAGGCGGAATATGCACATGCATTTGGATCTTATTGTGTGCATGAAATAATTTGGAAGGAAGATAGAGGAACAGTTGTTCCTCTCCTCTTGGAGAAATAGCAGAGATAAATCTACTGAGAGATCTAGATGAAAAGACATTCTTCCTCCAAAGAGTCAAGCACTGTCTTAAGAAATTCAGTTGTTGCCCTTCCTTGGACATTTTCAAACAAAAATTGAATTCTCAGGCCTTTTTTACAGCTGGAACTCGCCGGAACTCAGTTCCAGCACCATTCAGGTGGGCACCATTGGTTGACATTATAAGAGAACATGGGAGGTCTTCATGGTGAGCATATCTTTTCCAAGAAAAATAGTACTGGGAATACTTCATGCATAAGATATCCTGTATGGGGACTGTGGTAGCTGGTTCAGATGCTGGTAATTTTACTTAGGATTATGCAAGTTGTTGATTGAAAGACTTTATAAAGCAGTTGGCAATAGCCATATTTTTTATTTTTTTGTTATTTTGGTTGGGAGAATACCCAGAATGTCTAACACTACGTGAACAAAAAGACACAACAACAGAAAAAGAACGAAAGTAAGATTAATTCAAAGCAGGGGGGGTTTTTTGGGAAGAAGCTTTTTCCAAGTGTGGAAAATAAAGAAAGCAATCTTAAAAGAAGAAGTCTCACACTAATGAACTCTCAGCAAATGCCCTAATATCCATTTGGCAGGATCCTAAAGCTGCAGATTAAAATGCAGAAGAAAGACTTCCGCCTGCTGATCGTTAGCGATAGGTTCCCTTCCCACTCAGTAATTCCATACATTTTAGATGCACACAAAATAGGGGGCAAATATGTACTGTAGCATAATGGTTCTATTTTCCTTCTCTCATCCATTCTGCATGGCTGGTGCTCTGTTATTTGCCTTTGTCTGGAGACTTGTGGGTGGTTCAGCACCTGGGGGTATTGGGCCAGAAAAAGCTACAGGTGAAGTGTAAAACAATTAACGCTCCTAAGGTTCACATTTTTTGGGGTCAATGGTAGGGACTGGATGACCGCAGAAGCAATTACCGGTTTGTCTCCCCGACGTCCAGATGCCCTTTTTTGTTTTGACTGGATTGTTACAAATTTGCTGTTGACGTTCTTTATACTCTGTGCAGGCGGTGTTCTGGAACTGCAGAGCACGCCAGTTGCAATTTAATATTGACGTTCCAGCTGGCTTGTTTCCTTTAGATACTGGGCAGCATTGTAGACAGGGCCAGGAAATAAGTGAGTAAATAAAGGGGGTATGTTATTTCCATAGCCTTATACTGACATGGAGGTACATCCAGAATTTTCCTAAGAGAGTGATGGGTGAGCCAAGGGACCAAACTACATGCTGTGCAATGTGCATGAGAGCTGTATCAGAACTCAGGGTGTGTGTGTGTGTGTGTGTGTGTGTGTGTGTTTTAACCCCATAAAAACAGTTATATTGTGGCGGGTTTGTGTGTGTGTGAATTGACTCAGGAGAGGGATGTTCAACCATTCCCACCACATTTTTTCAATCATGGTTGCCCCCACAAGCTGTTAATAGCCTTGCTGGGACATGGGAGGAACCAGACACAATACAGGTGCCTGCCTTTTGTTCCCAGTGAACCTAATAGCAGCTGCAATGGGGGGGGGGATTTTGAGCCTTTCTTCCTGAACCAAGTTATGATATTAATAGAATCATAGAATTGTAGAGTTGGATGGGACCACAAGGGCCTTGTGGGGCTTGAACCCACAACCCTTAGATTCTGTCTTACGCTCTTGAGAGCCAGTGTGGTGTAGTGGTTAATCTGGGAAACCGGGTTCGCGTCTCCGCTCCTCCACATGCAGCTGCTGGGTGACCTTGGGCCAGTCACACTTCTGTGAAGTCTCTCAGCCCCACTCACCCCACAGAGTGTTTGTTGTGGGGGAGGAAGGGAAAGGAGAATGTTAGCCGCTTTGAGACGCCTGAAGGGGAGTGAAAGGCGGGATATCAAATCCAAACTCTTCTTCTTCTTCTTCTGATTGAGCTATCCGACAAGATGGCTGTGTAGGCTGAGAGCTCCCTAGCAAGCTCTGAAAACTAAAGCTAGTTTTCAGGATGGGGCATATTCTCAAGAGTGCCCAGACCCAGAGACTACAACATTTGTAGCTATTTTGTGGTGCAAGACAAGCGGTGAAACTGGGCCTAATACCAGTACTATGGTACGCAAAATGGCACGAATGTATCCCAGGAATGCCCACCCACAGCAGCAGCAAGAAGAGCAAGAGGACTTGCTAATAATGAACTTGGCAACTTTAACGACAACTTTGAAGGAGGAGATGGCACACCGATTCAAGGATTTTCATCAAGAAATTATGGGCTACCTTGCTAGGAAACATTTTGAAAACAAGAATAGAATTGATGGAATCTGCTACTACAGGATTTATGGAATGGGTTTCTATACATGATGGATTATAAAAGTTATAAGAAAGAAAACCAGCTTGGAACTTGAAGACCTGAAGAACCGGAATCTCAGATGTAACCCGTGTGTCCACAATGACCGCTCCCCGCTTAAAACGGGGGGCGCCCTTTGCGTGGATGCGCACAGCCCCTAGATCTGGAGCGGCTCCATCAGCATAGGCTTGGCTTTGCCTTCCCTCAGGTGGGATACCTGGAGGTCTCCACCTACCTCAGTCAGTTGTCCAATCCCACCTGGGGGAAGTGTTGCCAAGGAGACCAGGCAAGGTAGGGGAGGGATTACCTGCCCACACAATAGAGGGAGGATCTTACCTGGGAATCCTCACTTGGCTCCAGAGCTTCTCAAACCCTACACACCCTCAGTTAATGTCTTATTTTGCAGGTTAAGTTTTCTTCACAGGTTTTGCAGGTTAACTTTTCTTCACAGGTATGCGGGCGCTGCTACATTAAGGTCGCTGTTAAAGGGCCGGAAAGGAATTTCCCTGCATTGGCAGGTTTCACCTTTCCCGTAGCAAAACGTCACAACTTTGGCGGGATCAGGCCTTGGGCGGAATCCTTTAGTCCATCTTCCTCTTTGCGGCGGCGATACCAGGGTTCCCCGTTAAAGGGGTTTCTGAAGGGAGGCTTTGACCGTATGCTGAAAGGTCGTCATTGCTCTCCCCTGCGGCAGCGGCGTAACATATCTCTGCTTGAACATATGTTCTCCAGAGCCGGCCCATTCCCCCCCCCCCACTGGATAACCCTGATGCTCCCTAGGTCCCCGGCTGGGGACTGGGGAGGGAGAACGCCCAATGCCTGAGCCAAGGTCTACCCACATTTGAAATTTAATAAAGTTGTGGCCAATTTAATCCCATAGCATGTTGTCTTGAGTTGTTATTCCACATGACGGAGGGACCGCTTGGGATCTGGGGACTCCGCTTGTCCACGCAATCTGGAGAAGGGAGCCAAGGCAGAAGACATGAAAGGGTTTCTTGCAATCTGGTGAATATCTTTGGCACCTGACTACCCAATTGATCAAGATTTGGATCATGCACATAGTGCCTTAGGTCTAAGGAAGAAAGAAACATCTGGTTACTTCAGTTTCAGCATTCTGGGCTAATGTGGTTAAGAAGAAATCAAAGCACCAGGTACTAGAGAAGTGACATGGTTCAAATAACACTTAATTGAGGGGGAGGATCAGGAAAAAGATCTAGTCTCCAGATTATACTCTGCATTGATCAGGGAGGACATGCATCACAAAATAGTGAGGGAATTGGATGGGAATTTTAAGACTGTTGATGAACAATGGAACTCTTTGTTTGATAAATTCCCACAGAAATCAGTCTCATCATAGTAGGGGGAAACAACTCTAAAAATATTACAAAAGTGGTACCTCATTCCCTTTAAAATCTCATATATGTATGGGACTAATGGCACTGCTTGCTGGAGTCTGTGGGCACTTGGGTTCATTCACTCACATGTGGTGGGACTGCACACACGTTTCAAAGTTTTGGAATCTTACCTTTCAGGAAGTATAAAAAAGAATTGGCAAGTGAGTTGAGCAAACCCCAGAGGTAGTTCTGCTAAATATTTTTGAGGAGCCACTTCTTACCTACTGTACAAAAAACTGATAGGATTCTTGCTAGTTGTCCCACAAGTCCTTATAGCTTAGTTTTGGAAAGACTTGAAAGGTTATAACCAAAGGTCTGAATAAAAATATAAATACTTTTTTCTGCAGACTGGAGTCCAATCATAACATTTATTAATGTTTCTGCTGATGAGAAGCCTATACCAAAAGCCTTTGAAAACATTTGGTTGATGCGAAACTTTCTTTTTCTGTATTTTGTCCTCATTTAGTTTCTATACTTTTCAATATTCTATTGGATTGTGACAATTTCACATCACAGGCGTATAATTTGTATTTTGTATTTTGGACTTTGGAACTGCATCCTTCTGTGTCTGCTGGGGTTTTGGTGCTGTTATATTTGGAGAGTGGGATGGGTATTATTTTGTTTGTACTATGTACAGAAAATGAATAAAAACTAAATGGAAAAACAAAACAAAAACCACAACCCAAAGTTGATCTCTTTGGGGCTCAGAGCCAAATGCTTGTGGGTCACACATTGAATCCCTTCACCACTGAGGTTGTGGTTTGGAGTGGGGATTTGCATAACTTTTCTGCTTCTTGGGAACTAGTGATCCCATAGAGCCTGTCCCATGCAAGTGCCTTCTTTATAACTCCAAGGTCTCCTGCACTTTCTCAGTTGTCTTGACAGGCTGTCACTGAAGGAAGCCCCTAGACTCCCATTCTGCATTTCCAGGCTGGCTACCTGTCTGCAAGTTGTCCCTAGTGCTTTACTTGGTCAACAGTCCAGCTTGAGTGCCTGACAGGATTTCAGGAAAAAGCAGAGGTGGCACAATTTTATTGTTTAGTTTTTACCTCCATCACAAGCTCAAAGAAACATTAAGGAAAATATACATGTTATTCCAATATAAAATAAAGAACTATAAAACATGTGAAGCTTCTGAGGCCTTGGATATTTGTAGAGATTTGCCACAAGATGCCAAACCATTTTGACTGCAGTATGAATGAAAATGAAAAACAGGACTGCACAACTCAAATAGCCCTGAGGGCTTCGTTTTATGTGGTATGAGAAAGGGGACACAGCTCCCATCTCCCTTTCCTGTCTCAGTGGTATCTCTGCTAGCTTGGTCATGTCCACAGAGTGGAAGATGATAGGTTTCCCAAGGACATGCTCAATGGAGAGCTGGCTTCAGGCACCAGGCTGACTGGCAGACCAACACTGTGCTCCAAAGATGTCTGCAAATGTGATATGAAGGCTGGCAACATCAATTCCGCCATGTGGAGACAGACAGTCAGGTTGTGCATCTGTAGCAGTAACCACATGAGGAATGACTGCTGGGAGGAGCACAGAGAGAAGAAATACCCTGGTAATCGGGGGGGGGGGCACAACCGGACGCTTTCATCTGCCCCAGCTGCAACAAAACATGTCTCTCCCATATTGGTCTCTACAGTCACAGCAGGCTCTGCAACCTTCCAACAGTTTGACTTAACCCCCAAAGGCTCACTCCTTCATCGTCTCCCGAGACAGATGGATACCAACCAGTGACCGATCTATTGATAGTTATTCTCCAATATTTTAAAAATAATATTAATGTGCTTCATATGCCTCTGTACAGGTCCTGAGTTTTGTCTACTCATCCAATACTAGCATTACTAGGGGCCATGGGCGTAGCCAAGGGAGGGGCAGCTGCCCCCCTTAAAACCATAAAAAATACATAGCAAACTGAGGTTCTGCCCCCCCCAGCAAAAGGCCTGCCCCCCCCCAATTCCAGGCTACGCCCATGCTAGGGGCCAGTTTATACAGTCAGCAAAATCTTGTGGTAATGTTTTTTGGGAACGAAATAATTTCATGCTACAGGTTCCCCCCCCTTTGCATTCCCCCCCAAGAGAATCAGATGTAATTATACTTGCAGTAACAGCCTTTTAAGAAAGAAGACAAAGAGATTGAAAGAGAGGAGACAAGTTTGGGGCTGATGTACAGGCATTTAGCATAGGAAGTGTTAGAAGATGTGACCACCCTGACTGAGGCTGTTGGAGAAGAGGAACTTCTAAGAGAGCAGATGATACCATCAAAAGGGTGGGATGGGAGCCAGGCTAAAGAAGGGGCCATGAAAACCACAGATAAGCTTCGTTTCCTCTGAACTTGTTCCAAATCCTGGAAGGTGCTCTGCTGTTTTAGATAAATTGCTGATGCATGATGTGGAAAGAGAGAGACAGAGAACTGAGGGTACATTTAGGGAAGAATCTTTCTGCACTAATCAGGCTTGTTGGAAAATTGTGATCAGAGAAGATTTAAATGTGTGCTTATTTTCGTTCGACCATATAGAGTCCTAGGTCAGGAAGACAGCATCTCTGTTCCTCAGGAATAGACTGGAATGAATTACATTGCACTGCAACACAGAAGTATCTTAGTGGATCATGTACCCTAGCGTTTTTCAAAATGTCTGGCTTCGAGAAACTATTTCCATACTAAGGCAGGCATAGTCAGTTTTACTTCCTTCTTTTGCTTGTGCACAAGTAGCTGGTGGGAATTTGCCTTTTATTCACACTATTCACTGCCATTCTATCAAGCAGCTATTGCTGGAACAGAGTCCAGGATGCTCAGGTGGAGTATTAAACAAAGGCTCCCAGAATCCAGGCTTTTTTTGCCATAAGGGCCATAGTTTTGTTACAGTCTTGCAGAGTGAACTTGATTCTTCAAGGCCACTGTGTATGCTGCAAAACAACTGAGTCAAAATGGCCTTCCCCCACTTCTCCACCTGATTTGGGTCTGGTGAAATTGTGGGGTGTGTTATGGAATTTCTCTCCTAATGGCCCTTAATGATGGCCATTAAGAACACAACAGAGGATCAAAGGGACTCTGTGTGAGATTGCAAAGGGTGGGGCCCCTTTCACTCTACTGATAAAGCTAGAGGTTATTGAAGCAATGAAAGGGAGGAATAAGTGTCTAGCAGAAAGCAGGAGGCAAAGTAGTGGCTGTTTGGATACAGGGTTGAGCCTATGGAGGAAGCAAGACTCTCTTGGAGTGTTAACATTGGGCTCCACCCCTCCATTGTAGGATCAGGTTGCATATATATTTGTAAATAAACCATATATCATAAAGATACCACAGTCTGTGCTGTGCCTCCTTTCCAAAAGGAAGCATGTGCACTAGATAAGCACATGGAACCCCTGGAATCTCACACTGCTTGGAGACTGGAGTGGCATGCTACAATATATACACTTGTAACTCAGGATACTTTGTATATCTGATGAAGTAGACTAATACGGCTTCCCCTCTGGAAATGATACCACCAACTCTCCAGGAGCTCTTCATGATGATTTCATATTGGAATCCCAGTTAGTTTCAAACCTAAAAGGCACAACAAACAGGTTACACCTGTGATCCCCAATTTCCTCTAGAGCTGAAATGAAACGTTGCAGAATTAAAATTTGACTATTGCAACTTTTTAAAGAAGCAGCATTTAATTTTTAAGGAACTTAAATATTATTGATGAATTATTATAAGGCAACAATGTGAACTATTATTGTGATGTGTTTGTGTGTGTGTGTTTATACACTTTGTTCCCCTTCTGTTCAGTATCATCCTTAACTAGGTTAATTAGGAATATTGGGCAAAACATTGAACCAGGAAAATGCAAACTGACATTTGTGCAAACAAAAATTTGCTGTTGTTAAGAGTTTGTTGGGGCCGTTGGCTATAATAATAAATTTCTGAACTGAGTTACTTGAAGGAAAGGCAGAATATAAATATAATAAATAATAAATAATAAAAAATGTTTCATAGGTAACATGTTTCCCACATAGTTTCCCACTATGTGTGAAGCATCTCCTACACACAATTTTTTAAAAAAATATTACTTGCATTGTGGAAAGCTATGGGTCTTCTGTATAGGTTGCCCTGATTCCATACAACATGTACATAAGAATGGGTTTGTGCCTGCTAATTTCCATAGCATGTGAAATGGCCCTTAACTCCTGCTTTTTAACATGTGGATTGACAGCCTTCATTTCATTCACCTTCACAATTACCTTCTGAGGGTGACTTGCTTAGCTTATCCCCTCTTTTCTTAACTTTTTAAAAGTAATTGCTGGTGGCTTTAGTAACTTCATTAGCACCATTCCCTTAAGACACACAGATGCAAATTACCCTGGCTTGCTGATTTAGAAGTGGCCAGTTCCTAACAATTTTCCTCATCTGTTCTCTTGTCAATAGCCCTATCGACAAGGCTGTAATTACTACCTAGTTATCCTTTTGAAACCTCTCTGAGTAGCTTGCCTATGGGGTTGTTGTGGGAGATGAGGGAACCCATGTTGGGGGGAAAGAGGGTATTATGAGTTCAGGGTTGTCACTGCCCTCAAAAGAACCAGAATTCTAGAAGCCGCTTCCAATGCACTGTTTTAGATTCTTTTAAAAAAGGGAATCTGTATGACTCCATATAAGCAGGCTTGACAGGTCATTGAGAATACTTTGTCAATATTGAATTAGCCTTTGCCATCTACCATCCCTGTCTTTGGATACTCATGCTGCCTTGGATACTCATGTTAAGCTGGTAGGAGAGACTCTAGGGAACTTCTGCAGAGGATGGAACAGAAATATTGAGCTGCCTGAAAGAATTTGTGCTGGTGGAAGACCAAAGCATGCCACTTGAGTTGACCATTGTGATTGCTAGGGGTATCACTTATTTTATCTTAATTTTTCAGCTGTCTCCTCTTATTAGCTGACTTTTGTGATACTTTCCTCTTTTTCTGGCTTTGTCTGTAGCCCTTTCTATATTTTTCTCCCTCCTTCCTTCCTTCCTTCCTTCCTTCCTTCCTTCCTTCCTTCCTTCCTTCCTTCTTGAGATTCCTTACAGTATAAAAGTACGAAGTAAACAGTTCAGATTGATGTGATAGTATGGTTTTTAAATATATATTCAATTTATTATCCTATCTTAGCTTTGCTAAGGAGTGCCCAATGGCTGGAAGTATGCCTGCTTTCAAAATATTCCTGTTTCATCTGACAGGACATCCTTAAATGGTTACGATACTTTTTAAAGTAGAGCACCAAGGCTCACTTCTGCCTGAAAACTCTTCTCTCTCATCCCAGATATGTGGGGACCAGCTCCAGCTGCTTTCTTTGGCTGCTAGATGTTTTTCTCCTGAAGTGGTATAGATCCAGAGTCCTGATGATCCAGGTCCTGAGACTAAGACCTGATGGACAGGGAATTGACTGTTTTTATTACTACTACGCACTCTTACAAATTTAATAATCTTGCTATTCCAAGCAGGGATGACTGCAGGAACCCAGCTTAACATTTTGAATGGGGAAACTACCTTAAATATGCAAAAATACTAGTATTTTTACATGCAAAATAACTGGGGCTATTATTGGTACAGTAAAATTGGGTGTATTTATTTTCTTCTTCTTAAATAATAAAACAGCCATTTGCTTCCTACCCCTGCCTCCTCTCCCCTGGCAAGAGAAATAAAACAAAACCTCCCCCTGAGAGTTTTTGTAATGTTTATGGACTTAGTGCACACTTTACTCTCATTTACCTTGCAAAATATAAAGAAAACAAAGATGCTTCTTTTTTTGAATACATGAACAAAAAAAGAAACCCTTCACAAAATGCTTATGCTTTGAACATGAGATGGGTTGAAATCCAAGTCCCCAAACAGCTTTGTTAACCCAAGGGGCATCTCCGAGGAGGATGGGAACAAAATAGCAGATCTGGACAAAGGGAAGGATGGGGGTAGCTAATAAGATGGAGAACCCGCTTTGTGATAATTAGAATAAAATTGGGGCATTAGGAATGCTGGGGTCAGCTTCTGTTCGCACCAATCCGCCTTTCACCTTGTAGAAAGAGGCCCGCGCCAGGTAATTAGGTCAAATCAATGATTATATATCTTAAGGCCAAGTGGAAGGGGCAGTAATTGTGATGAAATTTGTCTGTGGAGAGGGAAGCACAGGGTGGGGGGGGGGTTGCTTGGGAGGTAACTTGTTTTTTAAAAAAGGTAACAAGTTCAAAGGGGAAATTAAGTTCAAGGTTCAGTTCCTGTTCACTTCTCATATTGAGAGGGGGAAAAAATCAGGAGGCTAATATTTCTATCAAGCGTGTTGTTTTATTTGGAATTGGAGAGAGAAAGCCAGAGATCATATCAGTGACGCAAGGCAATTAAAATAGAGACAAGGGTCTCTAATTAGGTTTCTCCACCCCCTACCCCCACTGGGAAGGACAGAATAGGGAAAAAAGGTACAATGAATCTCTCTAGTTTCTCATTGGTTCATTCCTCCCATTCCAAGCACACCCAGTCGTCAGTGTGCAAATAAACCACATCTCTCTGCAAAATATGCCACTAATGTAGCTTGTTATACACAGGAACAATTTGCTTGTGGCTTTGCAAAAAAAATATGGCTTCTTTAACAAGCAGATTGGTGGGGCTGTGAAACTACTTTTCATTTTTCATTTGTGTATTAGTGTCTTAAGGAGGGTGGAAAAGATCAAGATCTGATCACCCAATAGAAGAAATGTTTTTTATTATGTTTCCACTTCATTCCAGCCACAGTGCTACTGCCATTTCTCTGAGGCCCCTTGGGCATTATTTTGTCATTACTGCTGCCACTTTCCTCTTGCCATTGGCATTTAAAATATACCGCATATGCATATACAGTATGTTTTAAGTGGATCTCCCAATGGGACAAATATAGTTGTATTGTATGTTGCAGACGCTAGAAGATGGATGATGCCAGCTACAGATGTTGTACAACATAATGTTGGGTTTCTGCGAGATATCATTGGGTCTTACTACTGCCAAATTGGTGGGCAAGGTCCTGGGAGCTAGGTGTTGTGGGGCAAGGCAGAGATAAAATAGGGTACAGAAGGTGAAGTGATAAAGATTGAAGGTTTCCGCCCCTCCAAAGAAGCTTCTAGTTCAAGATGCCATTCTCTGGTCTGAGTAGATGGAATGTTCCTAGTCCTCTCCATAGGCCTGCTTTGCCTTATTTTGCTGTTCAAGAGATTTCTTTGCTTATCTGATTGGTTACCATTAGGTATGTTGTTACTGGAACTTAGTGAAAGCAGATTCAGATAGTGGATAGGGGAAGTTGCCTAAATGGACTGGAGACTAGACTACTAAAAGATGTTGGTGTATCCCCCTCACATCTGCCTCAACACAAAATATATCCCTGCCAGGTGCAATATTTGAAACAAGAACATTCAGGTTGCTCTCTAGATGGTCCCCTGCATAGGTGAATGTTCTCTCTGGTTTGAGCGAGAGAATTGCTTCTATATTGGAAATTTTTACTTGTAGTGTGTAAAAATCTTCCTCTTGATGCAGTGATTATAATTGCAAGAAGAAGAGCTGGGCCAGTGGGAGTATTCAAGTTGTCCTCTCTGAAGTCCACTTGTATGAGAGTATCCATGTTGATTCTACCTTAATCCACATCTGGCCATGCAAGTTTAAAGGGATGATATTTAAGGGACATCTCCGTCTCAGGGTCAACATCCCTTTTCAAAAATTTTGTCTGATGGGTAAGTCAATGCCATTGTTCTTAGATGTGCCTTTTTACTTGGAACATTGGATCCTGAACAGTAAGCTCCACCTGGATGAAACCACCTAGGGGATTTCTGCATGAGGTTCCACATTTTTTCAAGTGGTTCTTTATTTCTTGTCTTTCTGAAAAGGCATGCTGAGGGCGGGAAATTCTTCATGCATTTACCATACATTGACCCTGATGCCAGTTTTGGTAGTTTTTTTTGTTATTGTTGGTAAAACTGTGACTGAAAGAACACAGGACCTATATATTTTCAATGAACAAATGAGTCATGAGTGTTCTATTTTGAGCATAATTTGTGTTTAGGTTGTGTACCCAGTCCTGCAAGAGGGTGTTATAGTGAATAGCCAGAGGTTGCCCATGTCGCATTTTGCCCGTCAGTTCCATACAGGCAAATTAATGGATAAGAATTTTTCTACCTACAAGACTTGGGCTTCCCCTTTCTCTGTCAAATCATCGAGGGAATTACCTAGCTCTGGGCTATCATACAGGACATATGCTTTCCCCATTAGTATTTGAGAAACCATGATGGGTCATTTAAAACATGCACACAACTGAATGCACATTGACTCCCAATGCATATTTTGCAAGACAGCTGTTCCCAACTTTATGATAAATATTACACTAGGCTCAGAAGCTCTGTTGGCAGTCAGTCCTCTTTTCTTTGATCTAAAGGTTGTTGGACTACAGGTGAATTCAGGCCTGTATATGTATCACTTGATAGCTACAACAACAAATGGTAGCTTGAATGCGCAAATAAGCCACCAAAAATCAAATACTCACAAGCCAAGTTTCCATTGTCACCTGACATCAACCCAAACATAACACTTCAGTGACAGCAGTTTACTTATTTGCAAAATCACTTCTTTGAATTACTACTATAAAATACTCAGTTGAAAGACAAACCTGCAGTATAGGAATTCAATGTTGTTGACACTGTTATTAAAACAATTACGGTATTATGACTGGCTCTTTCACTGGAGCCAGTGTTCTCCAAATAGTCCTACTCAACTTTTGGTGCTTCAGTAAAACAGGGTGCATTTATATTTGTGCTTCATTCATACTTCACACATCTGGCTATCCATGTGCTTTGTTACCCTTAGACATCACCTTGTGCATTTTGTGCCTGTATATGGCAGCTAAGATGTTTCCCATCAATGCTCAACATAATATACACAGTTCTGTGATACCTTAGAAGTCAAGTGGTTTGTCTTTGAAACTACAAACTTCTCTTTGTAGAGACCCTTTAGCTACCTGTATCTTCACTTTATAAAATAAAAAATTGGTGTCCATTTCCCTAATCTCCAGCATCCCACAATATTGAAAATAATCTAAATCTATATGGCATTTGACTTGATTATTGTAAATTGCAATAGAGCTGGAAATTTACTATAGTGGCAGTCATGGATTAGGGACAGAATTAAGAATTTGGAACAGGCAAAGAGTGGGTCTCATATTCAGTAAAATATATGCTGGCAAAATGTACTATAAGTTCACAGCCCGACCTTACTGCAATAATGATGACTACAGAGGGCATGTAAAGTTCAAAGTTCACCTTTTATTTTATGCCTTTTTTGTATAATTATTTCCCCTCTCACCCTCAGTACAAGCTCCCCTTACTCTTGCCCCTTCTATACTCTTCTTTCAGAGTTTATAATAACATCTGTTCTATCTTGTTTAATTTTCTTTTTTAAGGACAACTATATTTCACAGCATCCAAAAATAACATCAGCTTTATCTTTGGTGTAATAGATTGGGTGGGGGAAAATGTGTGTGTGTAGGGGGTAGAATAGCAGTGTCAGTGTAGGGAAGGAGGGGGCGGTGGATCAGACAAGGTTCATGCTTTGTTTGCACGCCATAAAAAGTCTTCAGTTATCAGGTATTTAAACCCAAATCAGCAGTTCCATATCCGTAACCCGAGCCGAATGTTTCTCCACCTAATAGCCATGCCGCTGTCGTTTTGCACCGACTTGGGTGACACTCGATTTGTACTCTCTGACGGGAACAGATGGGCCTTCATTGTGAAACCCCGCCTGTATGCAAATGTGAACCTAGTTTCACCCGATCCCGAGGCCTGACCCGACCGTGTCTATGCATTTTACACAACACGCCTCAGCCTTGCAGGGGGGGGGGTAGAGCAGATAAAAAATGGCTATCGGATAGTACCAGCGTCAGGTCAAGTTTACCATCCGTCTTTTCCATGGGACCAAGACGGCAACACAGTTATTTAGTTTCACCGTCTGATGTTTGCTGTAATAAGCTCTGATTTTCACCTGTTTCTGAACCCAACCTCTTACCCATGGGTTTTTTTTCCTTTGCAAAATTAAACAGCCTAGTACAATTGATTCCTTCATTTTCATCAACTCTGGGAGTATAAGAGTATGTGGGGAATGAGGTGCTGACTTCTTTTTAACCTTCTCCCAAACTGCTGCATTTTGAGCCTATCTCTTTCCCTCATTATTCATATATATTAATTTCTTCCCTCTGGAAGAAATGAGAAACCCCGTCTGTTCCAAGTCGGTAGCAGCATGGAAATGGTTGGTTACACAGACACACACACGCACGCGCATACACATGCACACTCCTCTGCCACTTCCTTTCCCTTATTTTTCTTTTTTTTAAAAAAATTGTTAAAATAGAGA
Organism: Podarcis bocagei; assembly: GCF_964188305.1. Classification (NCBI taxonomy): domain Eukaryota; kingdom Metazoa; phylum Chordata; class Lepidosauria; order Squamata; family Lacertidae; genus Podarcis; species Podarcis bocagei. The sequence goes on from NC_138138.1 coordinate 22,928,318, forward strand.
AAAATGATAATTGATGTCAAAATAAACAAGAAACGTTTTAGACATCAATTAACAGTTTTGCCTGTACACAGACGTTAGAGACTTGTGCCATAAATCTCGCCATTTAAACGCACAACCCTTCATTAGAGTGAAAATATGAACAGCTGTAATGTAATCGCACATTTATGCCAGCGACAGAGAGAAATCTGGCTGGGGTTGTCATTTTTCATGCTGATGAAGGGCTGCAAGCGGATTTGAGACATGGGTGATTCTAGAACTCTGGCAGGCATTCCTCACTCATTCACTTACACACACACACACACACACACACACACACACACACCCTTACTGTGTGCAGCAAATTGGCAGCCTTTTCTGCAGCATTTCCTATTTTACATTATTTTCTAGCTTGCCATAAAGTAAAATGACATTTTCCCTTTCTAGTCCCCTAGCCCAGGAAGCCTTGGGGACTGACCCCCTAAACTGTATTTTGGATAAATTGTTGTAATTCTTTCTGCCAGCAACACACACCTGCTATTCAAGGATATTTTTGTAGTCAAAGTCTGGAACCAGAATAAAAGAAACATTTATTTCAAATCACATAAAAACTGTTTTCTTTGGTAATCTTGCATCTTGCCTTTTGGTAGCCTGTATTACAGGGTGAATGGAAAGATTGCACTTTTACTTTCAGGTTAATTTACTGCACAAAATTTGTGGAGTAATTAAAAAAAACTGGGGGAAATCTTTCTTCTGTGAAGTTTTAATCTTCTCTTTTGTGGAAACTGCTTCATGCGATTAAACTATCTCAAATAATTCTTCATCAAAATGTCTTATCTCAACTTACGGATGATTATTGCTTAATAGGAAACTCTTAAGAACTCTTGAAAGAGAACAGGACCTGCATATGCATATCACTTTTTCTCTTCTCTTGCTACATGTGTTAGTAATACAATGCGGCGTAATGGTACCCTACAAAGTTATGCTGTTTGTGTGTATGCATTAATACTGTGTCCAGCTCCATCTGGTACACTGGCTGAAACCCTACACTGTCTCGCCAGAGTGGTACATGCACTGGTTATCTCGCACTTAGACTACTTCAATGCGCTCTACGTGGGGCCACCTTTGTAGGTGACTTGGAAACTACAACTAATCCAGAATGCAGTAGCTAGACTGGTGATTGGGAGCAGCTACTGAGACTATATAACACCGGTCCTGAAAAAACTACATTGGCTCCCAGTACATTTCTGAGCACAATTCAAAGTGTTGGTGCTAACCTTTAAAGCCCTAAATGGCCTCGGCCCTGTATACCTGAAGAAGTGTCTCCACTCTCATCGTTCATCCCGGACACTGAGGTCTGGCACTGAGGGCCTTCTGGCAGTTCCCACACCACGAGAAGTAAAGCTACAGGGAACCAGGGAGAGGGTCTTCTTGGTAGTGGTGCCCACCTTTTGGAATACCTCCCATTAGATGTCAAGGAGATGAATAAATATATATATTTTAGGAGACATCTGAAGGCAACCCTGTATAAAAAGGTAAAGGGACCTCTGACCATTAGGTCTAGTCGTGACCAACTCTGGGGTTGCGGCGCTCATCTCGCTTTATTGGCCGAGGGACCCGGCGTTTGTCCGCAGACAGCTTCCAGGTCACCCCCGTCGCGGGGATTCGAACCGCCGACCTTCTTATAGGGAAGCTTTTTAAGGTTTAATGTTTTACTATGTTTTTATTTATGCTGGAAGCCTCCAAGAGTGGCTAAGGCAACCTAGTCAGATGGGCGGGGTACAAATAATAGTATTATTTTGCGGTAAGGACATTACCATACTGCTACAATGGTTTTATTCCCAGCTGCAGAATTACGAGTACACCTTAACAGATGGAAAGCTGCATTTGTAACAAGAACATACACTTCCATGCCTTTATCTGGAGAATTGTGTATACTGCCTCAGACCATGTTCTGGGGAGCCTGAGTGTTTTCCCAAAGCTTATCGAGGTTCCACAAGGATCAATAATGGCAAAGTCCCCTGAAAGAGTTTACCCAGCATTACTGATCTTTCTCTAGAAATTGTAGCCAAAAGGAAATAGTTAGTATGCTTTAGGCCAAGGGTGGGGAGCCTCAGGCCTGGGTGCCAAATGTGGTCCTCTAAGCTTCTCTATCTGGTCCTCAGAATTCTCCTAACCCCACACCCCTCCCCAGCCCTGTTTTACACTCTCCTTGAATGTATTTGCATGGCTGGAATGTGTCCTTGAACTCTGAATAATGCCTTTTGCTTGCCTGGATGGAGGACAGAGAGGTGAATGTGGTAGAAACTAGCCTACTGTATAAAGGTAAAATATGCACTTATTATTTTGCTCTGCCCACCGTTGTCTTTGCACTGTTCACCACTGGCATGTGGACACTGGAAGGGAATTTGACT